>NC_089838.1:137251931-137561019 GCF_035609145.1 Eleutherodactylus coqui | reverse complement strand
CGAGCATCGCGAACAGTTCGTCTCGAGTAACGAGCACCCGAGCATTTTGGTGCTCGCTCATCTCTAGTTATCTTATCTTAACCCTTTAAAAAGCTATTGTTCTCTTGTCTTAACACAACAAAACCCATTGTGAACGAATTCAAAAGTGTAAATAAACCATCCTGACAGCACATCATACCATGATATTATGTCACCTTAAGTCCTCATGTCCACAGGCGGGTTGGATTCCACATGCAGAAGCCCACAGCGGAGTCTGACCGTGCCCGTGGCCCTGTGTATCCGTGTCTGCAAACGGCAGGTACACTGATCTCTATTCTTCCGGGACATCTGCACTGTGGATGGTCCGCATGGTTCGCCATCAGACATGCGTAGTACAGATTTTTTCTTTTTAAATCTCCTGCTCTCCCCATGGAATTGACGCTGAGGGCGGGCTGCAGATCGGACAGCTTCCATTGACTTCAATGCAAGCTATCCGTGCTGGAACCACAGTTAAATGCAGCATGCTGCGATTTGTTTTCCGTATCAAAAGATCCGCAAAACAAATCTGCATGCTTTAATTCAGCTGCGGACGCCAATGCTTCTCTAAGGGCAGCTTAAATTGCTGATCTTCTGTACGGGTGCTCTACATGGATTTCGCAAACCAAATCCGCCTATGGAGATTGGGCCCAAGAGTTAGGCCTCATGTCCACGGGGAAAATCAGATCCGCTGCAGATTCTCCATGGAGAATCTGCAGCGGGTCCCTCCTGCCCCGCGGACATGAGCGCCGAAAATAGCAATTTAAAAGCATTTACCTATCCGGCGCGGGCGGGGAATGTCAGCTGTTCCTCACGGCCGGATCTTCATTTTCGGCCGGCGGATGAATTCCTGACGCCGGCGGCACGTCGCCGGCACGTCGTCGACGTGCCGCGCGCATGCGCCGGGCACATCCGCCGAGCCGAAGCAAGGAAGATGCGGCCGTGAGGAACAGCTGACATTCCCCGCCCGCGCCGGATAGGTAAATACTTTAAATTCCTATTTTAGGTCTCCCGCGGATCCGGACGGCTTCCATAGGCTTCAATAGAAGCCCGCGGGAGCCGTCCCCGCGGGAGACCCGCATGAAAATGGAGCATGGTCCAGATTTTTTCATGCTCCATTTTTTTTTAAATCACTTTTATTGACGATCCGCGGGTATTTATGTACCCGCGGGTGGTCAATGCATCCCTATGGGGTGCGGATCCGCGCGCGGGAGATCCGCTGCGGATTTTAAATGTCATTTTGCCCATGGACATGAGCCCTTAAGCTAAAGAAAAATACATCTGTACATGGCTTGTTTGTAAATTATTATGTCTTATTATGATTTTAGTCACAGAATTAACATCTGAATAATGGCCTATCATAACCTCAAGAAACTCCCATTTTAACAAATCCCACCTGTAGAACGGGTTTATATACTCCTAGTGGACTTTTCACAGTACAGTTTTGCCAATCCACTCAAACATAACTACATGGATATTGTGTGATAAAAAATACATTTAGCGCATCTCCAGCAACAACCTAAATGCAATAGCTTTGTTCAGTTATTTTAATTCATAGTGGCCTAAATAATGCCCCTTTTACACGGGCCGAGAATCTCATGATTTTTGTTTGCCTAAGCCAACAAGCTGGTGACATCATAACCAGCTCGTCCGCGCTTGGGCAGGTGTCGTTGTTCAGTATTTCACATTCCTGTGTGAAACGCTGAACGATCAGTGTTTAAACTGCATGATAAGTGCACAAACCGTTCAGCCATTTTTATGGTGGCTGAAACTGAATAACGAACGAGAAGCGCGCAATTCTCATTAGTCTTTCAGTTGTTGGCTGCGTTTAAACTTAAAGATCATCGTTCAGTTTAGCTCATGTGAACGATTTTCTGAATGGTAATCGTTCCCTCTAAACACGGCATAAGGGTATTGGTTGCACAAAACATTCAAACTCCTAAATGTAAAATGGTTTATATGTGGCTTGTGTTTCCTACAGTGCAATTTGTCCAGCAGATTGTGATTGTCCTATTCTTAAATTCATTGTGAAATTGTATGACAATTCAAAAGAGTTATCACAAAAAACATCATTTTTATCATCTACATGATATAATATTGCAGGATTTTTGACAAGGTATTTGAAAACTGAGATAAATGAAACAAGACTTTTATGCCTCATGCCTACGGCCAGGTTGGATTCCGACTGCAAGATTCACACAGCAGGATGCGACCCGTGCCCTGACAATGGAATCAATGGTTTCATTTCATCCCGTTTTGCAGCCGTGATTATCACTTTCACATAACGGGACTAAATCACGCCCATGTGAAGAAGCCCTTAGTTTGAGGTCTACTGGTAAGTTCTCTTGTATCTTTAAAGTAAGGTAAAGTCCCCTGGTGCAAGCACAGAGTCATGACTGACTCCTAGGGTGACTTCACATCGTGACGTTTTCTTCGCAGACTGTTTTTGCGCGGTGGTTTGCCATTGCCTTCCCCAGTCATCTTTACTCCCAGCAAGATGGGTACTCATTTTACCAAGCTGGGAAGGATGGAAGCCTGAGTCAACCTTGAGCTGGCTACCTGAACCATGCGGGGAGCTAGCCGGCTCAAGGTTGACTCAGCCTTCCATCCTTCTGAAGTCGGTAAAATGAGTACCCAGCTTGCTTGGGGGTAAAGATGACTGAAGAAGGCAATGGCAAACCACCCCACAAAAACAGTCATGATGTGACATCACCTTAGGAGTCGGTCACGACTCGGTGCTTGCACCAGGTGACTTTACCTTACTTATCTTTAGTCAGCATCAATAGGTGCCTTTGTTTTGTAGTCAGCATCAATAGGTGCCTTTGTTTTGTATCTAGCTACTGTATCTATCAAGACATCATAGAGAATAGCATCTGAAATCATTATGTGCTTCGTCATCAATGTGCCTTAAGGCCCATTTAGACACAACGATTATCGCTCAAAAATCGCTCAAAGCTATCTTTTGAGTGATAATTGTTGTGTCTAACTTCACTGACATCATGCAGTTTTTGTTAAACCATCGCTCATCGTTGTCTTTCAGCGTTCTGAAAGACAACAATGAGTCTTGTCAGGGATTCACAGCGGGATACAGCTGATACCATTGATTCAGCTGTATCCCTCTCCCTGATGACAGGCGGGGAATGAAGAACAGAGTGGTCCAGCTCTGTTCTCCATACCCCTCACGGAGCGCTCGGCTGGGTAACTGCTTCTCTTCTGCATCCCCCACTCAGAGCGCTCGGCTCTATAACAGCCAGGCGCTCGGAGCGGGAAACAGCTGGATACAGAAAGCAAGCAGTGACATCCCGCTTGTCTTCTGCATCCTCCGCTCAGACAGCTCAGCTGTATAACAGCCGGCAACTCGGAGCAGGGAACAGCTGGATGCAGAAGGCAAGTGGGTACACCACGCTTGTCTTCTGCATCCTCTGCTCAGAGTGCTCGGCTGTATAACAGCCGGGTGCTCAGAGCGGTAAAAAGCTGGATGCAGAAGGCAAGCGAGGACAATTCATATAGTACAAATGCCACTACCGTAATAAACATAGTAAGGGCGTTTTCACGTGACAGTTTTTGAGTTCAGTTTTTTGTGAGCCAAAACCAGGAGTGGAGAGAAAGTATAAATGGAAATATTGGCAGTTCTTCCATATTTTGGACCCACTCCTGGTTTTGGCTCCCAAAACACTGAACGCAAAAACTGTCATGCGAAAACCTGCTATAGTAATATTCATATATTGCACTGTTTTAACATCCCAATTCCATCCATCATGTAAATAATGTAGTATCACAGTTGTTTGCAATCTGAATTTGTGAGCCGCCTAATCCAAACTATTTTGCTGGAACTGTCATTTCAAAAGTTTATATTAACATACCATAGTAAATGGTTAATGCTTGAGGGTGCTACATATGGTATTCAGATGACCCATTTGGGGAAAATACTGTTTAATTACATAAGTGTGCATAGACCTTTCTGTACAATGCACATTTATTTTCAGATATTAGAATGTAGTATTGTCTGTACTATGTAATTTCAGGTTTCCGGATGCTGCTGACTTTTACCAGATGACCGTAACATTATCGCTGACTAATACACAAGGTTCCACGTGTGAATGACTGATTACTTGTGTTTTCTTTTGTGTCAAAATTATGAATATACAAAAGCAATAGCTATTGTAGAAACGGCACGGAGATCTTTGGACTCCAATATTTTAGTAAATGTTAGTATTCTCTTTGATGATATCCATATTACATAGCAATCTAATATGGATCTTTATAAAACGAAGCTTTACATCCATAGGACCTAATAAGTGTTGCATTATCAAGTATACTGCATTACTGGACAGACCTAAAGAATAATGAATATATATGCAGCTCGTTAGAAATATTTTAAAATCTAAGTATGCTATTTTTATCTAGTGATAATGTCCGCCTACTTGTGCCCATAAAAGTAGGGATGACTTGATACTTGGTATGCTGGCTGCACCACAGACAAACTAAAGACTAAGACTGGTCAGGGGAATGACTCCAATGCTAGTCAAAAGAGATGACCTTACAGACTGAATTATAAAATGAGTCATGTAAAAGGTTTATCCAAGATGAGTTAAATATGGTTGTAGTGAAGTCAAGTGGCTGTAGAATAGAGATTGCAGGTACTTTTAGCATTAAATGAGTAACATTTAGATTGCATAAAAAGTATAATTATGCACATTCTATTTTTTTCCAATGCAAACTGTCAAGACCATTTAACCACAGAATATCCTCAGTATTTATAACATCTGTAAGACAGTGACTGACAAAGTGCTGGAGGGTGGATACGTGCCACCGAGCGGCCTGGGCTCGGTGGAGGAAGCCAGCATTTCTGTGTCAGTAACGCTATGTTACTGACACGCTGTAGTTTGGTAAGTGGCTCCAAGCCGCATAGTCCGGGACGGCTTTCCGGGAGTGGTCAAAGTGAAGGGTGGGATGGCCACTCCCACGTACCAGGTGGGGCTGGTACCAGGCCTTATAAAGCCTGGGCCTGCAGGTTAGAGATGGACAGAAAGCATCTGGCTGAGAGCCAGAGAGAGAGCGTCTGGCTGAGAGCCAGAGAGAGCGTCTGGCTGAGAGCCAGAGAGAGGGCTCTGTGGAGCAAGGAGCCCGGCTAGCCCAGCGTGTGGGTGAGAGCGCAAAGGCGAGGTTGACAGGGTGACGCCCCTAACCTCAACACCCAGGAGGGTGTGGTGAGACCTCCACAGGTCTGAGGACCGGACTGGCTGTGTACAGCAAGCAAGAAGTATTCTGACGTTTTGAATTGAGTAGTCAGGAACAAGCTTATGTATAGTGAGAGCTCAGACGAGCAGGTGTTTATTTACGTGTTTAGTTGTGTTTCTGCTGCAATAAACCCAGGCCAAGCCTGGACTAAAGAATGTTGTTGCCCGGTGTCACTGTCTCTGGCCGTGGATGCCCACGCTGCTACTGCCCCTAAATGCTAATCCCTTACACATCCTTATGTAAGTTTTGTGGGTCAAGAGGGGTGTCATCTCTCTTTAAGGAGAGCACCCAGAAAGTGTGTGGAGACAACTAGGGGGTGAGTGGGTCGGGGGAAAGGGAGGGCATTGTCTCTCCCCATGGAGAGCACCCCGAAGGGATGTGAAAACACCTAGGAAGTGAGTGAGCAGACTTATAAGGCCCCGCATGCTCCTCTGGGTAATTAATGCAAATAAGGAAGATGGAATAATCCATCTTCCTTATTTGCACATGTGAGTTTTATTATATATAACTCTCGCCTATCTAAAATCTGGAATACAACAATCGCCTCACCATACTCTTCTGATGTAGGTAATGTAGAAAGTTTCAGCATGATTAATTGCGGAAGATTTATGAAACTAGTGCAGGTCAAATGTGAAACATTTGCTAAAATTATTCTTCAGTGTATGCAAATAAACATCATTGCATGACTCAGGGAATAAGCAAATGTACAGATTTATTACTATAGCATTTCCCCATCTGTAAATAACAGTGAAGATCACATGATGAAATGAATATGGGATAGTTTTCCTTCTGGTAGACAGTATCTAGATATTGTAGTTTCTGTATTAGGAGGTCTAGGTTTCCTTTTTGAAGGTTTTCGCCAGTCCAATTCTGTCATTTTCACGGTCAAATATGCTATAAAATTTTAACATAAAAAGTATTGAATATAAGGACCAATGTAATTGTTGTCAAAAACCTCACAAAAACATTAATTGGGATAAAAAAACAATAGTTTACTGACTGTAATTGGGATAAAAAACAATAGTTTACTGACTGTAGCTTCACAATACCCAATACAATTCCAAAATGGAATGTTTTTACTAGAGATGAGCGAACGTACTCAGATAAGCACTACTCGTCCGAGTAATGTGCCTTATCCGAGTACCGCTGTACTCGTGCTGAAAGATTCGGGACGCTCCGCTGCTGACAGGTGAGTCGCAGCGGGGAGCGGGGCAGAGCGGGCGGGAGAGAAGGAGAGAAAGATCTCCCCTCCGTTCTTCCCCGCTCTTCCCTGCAGCTCCCCGCTCCGCAGCGCGTCCCGAATCTTTCAGCACGAGTACAGCGGTACTCGGATAAGGCACATTACTCGGACGAGTAGTGCTTATCCGAGTACGTTCGCTCATCTCTAGTTTTTACCTTTCCAAATGACAAGGGTGTAGCTCCAATGAGTTCCTGCAACAGTTTTATGTCAACACTGGGTCCAGTAATGAGGGATGTGCCTGAATCAACAATAGCAGTGATGGCGAACCTATGGCACGCAGAGCCCTCCCTACTGGCACGCGCCGCCATCGGCCGCTCACCACTTGTGAATACCGGCAGGGGCCGCGGCTTCTCTGTCGGCCTCCACTCAGCTGCGCTGCTAGCAGAGCCGATCCTGGCGCACACTGAGCTGTCAGTGTGCAGCAGGGATCCTCCTCCCCTAACATCTCCTCGGTATGGATATTAACTTTTTCCACAACACTTCTGCCCTATTCAGCAGGTTGCTGGAATAGCTGAATAGGGCAGAAATGTTGTGGAAAAAGAAATAATACACCAGTACCGAGGGCATATGTCGCCACTGGAATTAAGGGGTGGCAACATAATACACCTGATTCACACCCCCAGCTTCTGATTGGCTAGGGGCGGAGGACTGTGGCGAGGCTGGGAGTGCCGGCACAGGCAGCGAGGGTCTGGCCAGAGGCCCTGGCATAGCGGTCAGCGCAGAGTCAGAGAGTGCCAGAAAAGAGGACAGTGTCGGCAGAGGCACAGGAGGAGATCGCACCACAACTGTGAGTGGGGGTCGCTATGGGATGTCACTATTACGCTGGAGGCCGCTGTGGGGGGTTGTTTTTACGCTGGGGGCCGCTTTGGGATGCCGCTGTTACGCTGCAGACCGCTGTGGGGGGTCGCTGTTATGCTTGACACTGCCGTGGGGGGTCGTTATTACGCTGGGAACCGCCGTGGGGGGTCGCTGTTATGCGGGGAGTCCACTGTTATGCTGGGGGCCACTGTGGGATGTCACTATTACGCTGGCAGCTGCTTTGGGAAGTCCCTGTTACTCTGGGAGCCACTGTGGGATGTTGCTATTAGGCTGGGGGCCGCTGTGGGATGTCGCTATTAGGCTAGGGGCCGCTGTGCGATGTCGCTATTAGGCTGGGGGCCGCCGTGGGGGGTCGCTGTTATGCTGAGGACCGCTGTGGGGGGTCGCTGTTACGCAGGGGGCTGCCGCGGAGGGGTCGCTGTTACACAGGGGGCCGCCATGGGGGGGTCGCTATTACGCAGGGGGCCGTCATGGGGGGGTCGCTGTTACGCAAGGGGTCGCTATGGGGGGGGGGTCGCTGTTAGGCTGGGGGCCACCGTGGGGAAGGTCACTATTATTGCTGGGGGCAAGGTCGCTATTATCGCTGGTGGCCACTGTGGGGAGGGTCGCTATTATCGCTGGGGGCCACAGTGGGGAGGGTAGCTATTATCGCTGGGGGCCGCAGTGGGGAGGGTCGCTATTATTGCTGAGGGGCGCAGTGGGGAGGGTCGCTATTATCGCTGGGGGCCGCAGTGGGGAAGGTTGCCATTGTCGCTGGGGGCCGCAGTGGGGAGGGTCGCTATTATCGCTGGGGGCCGCAGTGGGGAGGGTCACTATTATCGCTGGGGGCCGCAGTGGGGAGGGTCGCTAATATTGCTGGGGGCCGCAGTGGGGAGGGTTTGCTATTATCGCTGGGGGCCGCAGTGGGGAGGGTCGCTATTATCCCTGGGGCCGCAGTGGGGAGGGTCGCTATTATCCCTGGGGGCCGCAGTGGGGAGGGTCACTATTATCGCTGGGGGCCGCAGTGGGGAGGGTCGCTAATATTGCTGGGGGCCGCAGTGGGGAGGGTTTGCTATTATCGCTGGGGGCCGCAGTGGGGAGGGTCGCTATTATCCCTGGGGCCGCAGTGGGAAGGGTCGCTATTATCGCTGGGGACCGCTGTGGGGAGGATCGCTATTATCACTGGTGGAGTGAGTGGGTGGGTCACTAATATCGCTGGGGTATGTTTACATGTGTCGGAAATGGACAGGGCTGTTTGAAGATAGAGAGCGTGCAGATTTTGACTGCTTTTTGGATGTGGAAGTGCTGCAGAATTTTCCACAGTAATTTCCACTGAGGACATTCTGCAGTATTTCCGCGTCCAAAAAGCAGTCAAAATATGCACGCTGTCTATTTTGAAGTGGCCCTGTCCTTTTTAGAATGATGGGGGTAAAATCAGATGTATAGCACCAACATATCTTTAAAAAATTTTGGGCTATGCTTTTCTTGCTTGAGCCTTATTACCATGCATTCAATTCGCCCGTGAGGTGCTAATGCACAGAGTCCACTCCTGTTTGGTATCACTCTAGGTCTTTAAGGCGTGGAGTCCAATTTCTCCAAACTGCCTCAGCATCAAAAGGGCGCCTGTGCTGATGGTGTTACAAGCGTGTCAATTTTCTAGACCATTAGACTGAGTTAAATGTATTTAACAACAAGTATGCAGTCTTTCAGTACATGCACACATGGTGTTAAAAAACAACGGCGCACCTCCAACCCCTTCCGCCGGCCATTCCATCTCCAGAATTGGTGTACTTCTTACACCAACATCACCTATCAACTAAGTAAAAAAAACAAAGGGCCTGATGGTCTAGAAACTTGACAGTCCAGCATGTAAGCGTCATCAATCGGTCTATTCATGCAAAACTTACCAACATAAATACAGTTCGCCCGTGAGGTGCTAATGCACAGAATACTATCCGTAGAACTCAACACTCGACCTATGGAAGGTAGTGGAATTCAGGGAGTGGAGACCAAACTGCATTAGCATCACAAGGGGGCCAATTCTAATGGAGACAATGTCCTCCACCTGTTTCCCAAAATATTGAGGAGCCGCTCAAAGGAAAGGGGCAGTCGGGCCGGAGCCGCAGACGGTTGTCTCCATCCTGTATTTATTTTTACTTCTCATCTGCACTGTCATTTTTTCACTATATATAAAAATGCAATTAACATACTAAAACACTACATCATCAATATAGGACCAATATCTCTCTAAATAATGTTGGGCTTTGGTTTCCTTGCTTGAAACTTATTAACATGCATTCAATTCGCCTCAGAAACGCTCTTTTCTCCTTAGGGAGAGCAACTATATACTATAAACTAAGTGAGGAGACTCAAATGGCCACGCACGCTCCTCTGGGTAATATGCAAATAAGGGAGATGGAATAAATCCTCCACAGTGCCACCTATTGAAAGGCAGCGTTCCTTCGAGTCAAAGTGGGACTTTTTATACAAGTCTTGTTACAATGACTGGGAATCAAAAGCAAAGCCAGACTCCATGTACATACAGCTGTTTCCGGGTTATTGCCCATCATCAGTGTACAGTAGGAGTCTGGCTTTTGCTAGTGAGAGGCCTGGGACAGGGGTCAGAAACGCTTTGCTTTGCCTTTGATTCCCAGTCATTGTAACAAGACTTGTATAAAAAGTCCCACTTTGACTCGAAGGAATGCTGCCTTTCAATAGGTGGCACTGTGGAGGATTTATTCCATCTCCCTTATTTGCATATTACCCAGAGGAGCGTGCGTGGCCATTTGAGTCTCCTCACTTAGGGAGAGCAACTATATACTATAAACTAAGTGAGGAGACTCAAATGGCCACGCACGCTCCTCTGGGTAATATGCAAAAAAGGGAGATGGAATAAATCCTCCACAGTGCCACCTATTGAAAGGCAGCATTCCTTCGAGTCAAAGTGGGACTTTTTATACAAGTCTTGTTACAATGACTGGGAATCAAAAACAAAGCAAAGCGTTTCTGACCCCTGTCCCAGGCCTCTCACTAGCAAAAGCCAGACTCCTACTGTACACTGATGATGGGCAATAACCCGGAAACAGCTGTATGTACATGGAGTCTGGCTTTGCTTTTGATTCCCAGTCATTGTAACAAGACTTGTATAAAAAGCCCCACTTTGACTCGAAGGAATGCTGCCTTTCAATAGGTGGCACTGTGGAGGATTTATTCCATCTCCCTTATTTTCAATTCGCCTGTGAGGTGCTAATGCACAGAGTCCACTCCTGTTTGGAGAAATTGGTATCACTTTAGGTCTTTAAGGAGTGGAGTCCAAACTGCCTTAGCATCTCAAGGGCGCCCATGCTGATGGTGTTACAAGCATGTCAATTTTCTAGACCATTAGACTGAGTTAAATGTATTTAACAACAAGTATGCAGTCTTTCAGTACATGCACACATGGTGTTAAAAAACAACGGCGCACCTCCAACCCCTTCCGCCGGCCATTCCATCTCCAGAATTGGTGTACTTCTCACACCAACATCACCTATCAACTAGGTAAAAAAAAACAAATTGCCTGATGGTCTAGAAACTTGACAGTCCAGCATGTAAGCGTCATCAATCGGTCTATTCATGCAAAAGTTACCAACATAAATACAGTTCGCCCGTGAGGTGCTAATGCACAGAATACTATCCGTAGAACTCAACACTCGACCTATGGAAGGTAGTGGAATTCAGGGAGTGGAGACCAAACTGCATTAGCATCACAAGGGGGCCAATTCTAATGGAGACAATGTCCTCCACCTGTTTCCCAAAATATTGAGGAGCCGCTCAAAGGAAAGGGGCAGTCGGGCCGGAGCCGCAGACGGTTGTCTCCATCCTGTATTTATTTTTACTTCTCATCTGCACTGTCATTTTTTCACTATATATAAAAATGCAATTAACATACTAAAACACTACATCATCAATATAGGACCAATATCTCTCTAAATAATGTTGGGCTTTGGTTTCCTTGCTTGAAACTTATTAACATGCATTCAATTCGCCTGTGAGGTGCTAATGCACAGAGTCCACTCCTGTTTGGAGAAATTGGTATCACTTTAGGTCTTTAAGGAGTGGAGTCCAAACTGCCTTAGCATCTCAAGGGCGCCCATGCTGATGGTGTTACAACCATGTCAATTTTCTAGACCATTAGACTGAGTTAAATGTATTTAACAACAAGTATGCAGTCTTTCAGTACATGCACACATGGTGTTAAAAAACAACGGCGCACCTCCAACCCCTTCCGCCGGCCATTCCATCTCCAGAATTGGTGTACTTCTCACACCAACATCACCTATCAACTAGGTAAAAAAAAACAAAGGGCCTGATGGTCTAGAAACTTGACAGTCCAGCATGTAAGCGTCATCAATCGGTCTATTCATGCAAAAGTTACCAACATAAATACAGTTCGCCCGTGAGGTGCTAATGCACAGAATACTATCCGTAGAACTCAACACTCGACCTATGGAAGGTAGTGGAATTCAGGGAGTGGAGACCAAACTGCATTAGCATCACAAGGGGGCCAATTCTAATGGAGACAATGTCCTCCACCTGTTTCCCAAAATATTGAGGAGCCGCTCAAAGGAAAGGGGCAGTCGGGCCGGAGCCACAGACGGTTGTCTCCATCCTGTATTTATTTTTACTTCTCATCTGCACTGTCATTTTTTCACTATATATAAAAATGCAATTAACATACTAAAACACTACATCATCAATATAGGACCAATATCTCTCTAAATAATGTTGGGCTTTGGTTTCCTTGCTTGAAACTTATTAACATGCATTCAATTCGCCTGTGAGGTGCTAATGCACAGAGTCCACTCCTGTTTGGAGAAATTGGTATCACTTTAGGTCTTTAAGGAGTGGAGTCCAAACTGCCTTAGCATCTCAAGGGCGCCCATGCTGATGGTGTTACAAGCATGTCAATTTTCTAGACCATTAGACTGAGTTAAATGTATTTAACAACAAGTATGCAGTCTTTCAGTACATGCACACATGGTGTTAAAAAACAACGGCGCACCTCCAACCCCTTCCGCCGGCCATTCCATCTCCAGAATTGGTGTACTTCTCACACCAACATCACCTATCAACTAGGTAAAAAAAACAAAGGGCCTGATGGTCTAGAAACTTGACAGTCCAGCATGTAAGCATCATCAATCGGTCTATTCATGGAAAAGTTACCAACATAAATACAGTTCGCCCGTGAGATGCTAATGCACAGAATACTATCCGTAGAACTCAACACTCGACCTATGGAAGGTAGTGGAATTCAGGGAGTGGAGACCAAACTGCATTAGCATCACAAGGGGGCCAATTCTAATGGAGACAATGTCCTCCACCTGTTTCCCAAAATATTGAGGAGCCGCTCAAAGGAAAGGGGCAGTCGGGCCGGAGCCGCAGACGGTTGTCTCCATCCTGTATTTATTTTTACTTCTCATCTGCACTGTCATTTTTTCACTATATATAAAAATGCAATTAACATACTAAAACACTACATCATCAATATAGGACCAATATCTCTCTAAATAATGTTGGGCTTTGGTTTCCTTGCTTGAAACTTATTAACATGCATTCAATTCGCCTGTGAGGTGCTAATGCACAGAGTCCACTCCTGTTTGGAGAAATTGGTATCACTTTAGGTCTTTAAGGAGTGGAGTCCAAACTGCCTTAGCATCTCAAGGGCGCCCATGCTGATGGTGTTACAACCATGTCAATTTTCTAGACCATTAGACTGAGTTAAATGTATTTAACAACAAGTATGCAGTCTTTCAGTACATGCACACATGGTGTTAAAAAACAACGGCGCACCTCCAACCCTTTCCGCCGGCCATTCCATCTCCAGAATTGGTGTACTTCTCACACCAACATCACCTATCAACTAGGTAAAAAAAAACAAAGGGCCTGATGGTCTAGAAACTTGACAGTCCAGCATGTAAGCGTCATCAATCGGTCTATTCATGCAAAAGTTACCAACATAAATACAGTTCGCCCGTGAGATGCTAATGCACAGAATACTATCCGTAGAACTCAACACTCGACCTATGGAAGGTAGTGGAATTCAGGGAGTGGAGACCAAACTGCATTAGCATCACAAGGGGGCCAATTCTAATGGAGACAATGTCCTCCACCTGTTTCCCAAAATATTGAGGAGCCGCTCAAAGGAAAGGGGCAGTCGGGCCGGAGCCGCAGACGGTTGTCTCCATCCTGTATTTATTTTTACTTCTCATCTGCACTGTCATTTTTTCACTATATATAAAAATGCAATTAACATACTAAAACACTACATCATCAATATAGGACCAATATCTCTCTAAATAATGTTGGGCTTTGGTTTCCTTGCTTGAAACTTATTAACATGCATTCAATTCGCCTGTGAGGTGCTAATGCACAGAGTCCACTCCTGTTTGGAGAAATTGGTATCACTTTAGGTCTTTAAGGAGTGGAGTCCAAACTGCCTTAGCATCTCAAGGGCGCCCATGCTGATGGTGTTACAACCATGTCAATTTTCTAGACCATTAGACTGAGTTAAATGTATTTAACAACAAGTATGCAGTCTTCCAGTACATGCACACATGGTGTTAAAAAACAACGGCGCACCTCCAACCCCTTCCGCCGGCCATTCCATCTCTAGAATTGGTGTACTTCTCACACCAACATCACCTATCAACTAGGTAAAAAAAAACAAAGGGCCTGATGGTCTAGAAACTTGACAGTCCAGCATGTAAGCGTCATCAATCGGTCTATTCATGCAAAAGTTACCAACATAAATACAGTTCGCCCGTGAGGTGCTAATGCACAGAATACTATCCGTAGAACTCAACACTCGACCTATGGAAGGTAGTGGAATTCAGGGAGTGGAGACCAAACTGCATTAGCATCACAAGGGGGCCAATTCTAATGGAGACAATGTCCTCCACCTGTTTCCCAAAATATTGAGGAGCCGCTCAAAGGAAAGGGGCAGTCGGGCCGGAGCCGCAGACGGTTGTCTCCATCCTGTATTTATTTTTACTTCTCATCTGTACTGTCATTTTTTCACTATATATAAAAATGCAATTAACATACTAAAACACTACATCATCAATATAGGACCAATATCTCTCTAAATAATGTTGGGCTTTGGTTTCCTTGCTTGAAACTTATTAACATGCATTCAATTCGCCTGTGAGGTGCTAATGCACAGAGTCCACTCCTGTTTGGAGAAATTGGTATCACTTTAGGTCTTTAAGGAGTGGAGTCCAAACTGCCTTAGCATCTCAAGGGCGCCCATGCTGATGGTGTTACAAGCATGTCAATTTTCTAGACCATTAGACTGAGTTAAATGTATTTAACAACAAGTATGCAGTCTTTCAGTACATGCACACATGGTGTTAAAAAACAACGGCGCACCTCCAACCCCTTCCGCCGGCCATTCCATCTCCAGAATTGGTGTACTTCTCACACCAACATCACCTATCAACTAGGTAAAAAAAAACAAAGGGCCTGATGGTCTAGAAACTTGACAGTCCAGCATGTAAGCGTCATCAATCGGTCTATTCATGCAAAAGTTACCAACATAAATACAGTTCGCCCGTGAGATGCTAATGCACAGAATACTATCCGTAGAACTCAACACTCGACCTATGGAAGGTAGTGGAATTCAGGGAGTGGAGACCAAACTGCATTAGCATCACAAGGGGGCCAATTCTAATGGAGACAATGTCCTCCACCTGTTTCCCAAAATATTGAGGAGCCGCTCAAAGGAAAGGGGCAGTCGGGCCGGAGCCGCAGACGGTTGTCTCCATCCTGTATTTATTTTTACTTCTCATCTGCACTGTCATTTTTTCACTATATATAAAAATGCAATTAACATACTAAAACACTACATCATCAATATAGGACCAATATCTCTCTAAATAATGTTGGGCTTTGGTTTCCTTGCTTGAAACTTATTAACATGCATTCAATTCGCCCGTGAGGTGCTAATGCACAGAGTCCACTCCTGTTTGGAGAAATTGGTATCACTTTAGGTCTTTAAGGAGTGGAGTCCAAACTGCCTTAGCATCTCAAGGGCGCCCATGCTGATGGTGTTACAAGCATGTCAATTTTCTAGACCATTAGACTGAGTTAAATGTATTTAACAACAAGTATGCAGTCTTTCAGTACATGCACACATGGTGTTAAAAAACAACGGCGCACCTCCAACCCCTTCCGCCGGCCATTCCATCTCCAGAATTGGTGTACTTCTCACACCAACATCACCTATCAACTAGGTAAAAAAAAACAAAGGGCCTGATGGTCTAGAAACTTGACAGTCCAGCATGTAAGCGTCATCAATCGGTCTATTCATGCAAAACTTACCAACATAAATACAGTTCGCCCGTGAGGTGCTAATGCACAGAATACTATCCGTAGAACTCAACACTCGACCTATGGAAGGTAGTGGAATTCAGGGAGTGGAGACCAAACTGCATTAGCATCACAAGGGGGCCAATTCTAATGGAGACAATGTCCTCCACCTGTTTCCCAAAATATTGAGGAGCCGCTCAAAGGAAAGGGGCAGTCGGACCGGAGCCGCAGACGGTTGTCTCCATCCTGTATTTATTTTTACTTCTCATCTGCACTGTCATTTTTTCACTATATATAAAAATGCAATTAACATACTAAAACACTACATCATCAATATAGGACCAATATCTCTCTAAATAATGTTGGGCTTTGGTTTCCTTGCTTGAAACTTATTAACATGCATTCAATTCGCCTGTGAGGTGCTAATGCACAGAGTCCACTCCTGTTTGGAGAAATTGGTATCACTTTAGGTCTTTAAGGAGTGGAGTCCAAACTGCCTTAGCATCTCAAGGGCGCCCATGCTGATGGTGTTACAACCATGTCAATTTTCTAGACCATTAGACTGAGTTAAATGTATTTAACAACAAGTATGCAGTCTTTCAGTACATGCACACATGGTGTTAAAAAACAACGGCGCACCTCCAACCCCTTCCGCCGGCCATTCCATCTCCAGAATTGGTGTACTTCTCACACCAACATCACCTATCAACTAGGTAAAAAAAAACAAAGGGCCTGATGGTCTAGAAACTTGACAGTCCAGCATGTAAGCGTCATCAATCGGTCTATTCATGCAAAAGTTACCAACATAAATACAGTTCGCCCGTGAGGTGCTAATGCACAGAATACTATCCGTAGAACTCAACACTCGACCTATGGAAGGTAGTGGAATTCAGGGAGTGGAGACCAAACTGCATTAGCATCACAAGGGGGCCAATTCTAATGGAGACAATGTCCTCCACCTGTTTCCCAAAATATTGAGGAGCCGCTCAAAGGAAAGGGGCAGTCGGGCCGGAGCCGCAGACGGTTGTCTCCATCTTGTATTTATTTTTACTTCTCATCTGCACTGTCATTTTTTCACTATATATAAAAATGCAATTAACATACTAAAACACTACATTATCAATATAGGACCAATATCTCTCTAAATAATGTTGGGCTTTGGTTTCCTTGCTTGAAACTTATTAACATGCATTCAATTCGCCTGTGAGGTGCTAATGCACAGAGTCCACTCCTGTTTGGAGAAATTGGTATCACTTTAGGTCTTTAAGGAGTGGAGTCCAAACTGCCTTAGCATCTCAAGGGCGCCCATGCTGATGGTGTTACAAGCATGTCAATTTTCTAGACCATTAGACTGAGTTAAATGTATTTAACAACAAGTATGCAGTCTTTCAGTACATGCACACATGGTGTTAAAAAACAACGGCGCACCTCCAACCCCTTCCGCCGGCCATTCCATCTCCAGAATTGGTGTACTTCTCACACCAACATCACCTATCAACTATGTAAAAAAAAACAAAGGGCCTGATGGTCTAGAAACTTGACAGTCCAGCATGTAAGCGTCATCAATCGGTCTATTCATGCAAAAGTTACCAACATAAATACAGTTCGCCCGTGAGGTGCTAATGCACAGAATACTATCCGTAGAACTCAACACTCGACCTATGGAAGGTAGTGGAATTCAGGGAGTGGAGACCAAACTGCATTAGCATCACAAGGGGGCCAATTCTAATGGAGACAATGTCCTCCACCTGTTTCCCAAAATATTGAGGAGCCGCTCAAAGGAAAGGGGCAGTCGGGCCGGAGCCGCAGACGGTTGTCTCCATCCTGTATTTATTTTTACTTCTCATCTGCACTGTCATTTTTTCACTATATATAAAAATGCAATTAACATACTAAAACACTACATTATCAATATAGGACCAATATCTCTCTAAATGATGTTGGGCTTTGGTTTCCTTGCTTGAAACTTATTAACATGCATTCAATTCGCCTGTGAGGTGCTAATGCACAGAGTCCACTCCTGTTTGGAGAAATTGGTATCACTTTAGGTCTTTAAGGAGTGGAGTCCAAACTGCCTTAGCATCTCAAGGGCGCCCATGCTGATGGTGTTACAACCATGTCAATTTTCTAGACCATTAGACTGAGTTAAATGTATTTAACAACAAGTATGCAGTCTTTCAGTACATGCACACATGGTGTTAAAAAACAACGGCGCACCTCCAACCCCTTCCGCCGGCCATTCCATCTCCAGAATTGGTGTACTTCTCACACCAACATCACCTATCAACTAGGTAAAAAAAAACAAAGGGCCTGATGGTCTAGAAACTTGACAGTCCAGCATGTAAGCGTCATCAATCGGTCTATTCATGCAAAACTTACCAACATAAATACAGTTCGCCCGTGAGGTGCTAATGCACAGAATACTATCCGTAGAACTCAACACTCGACCTATGGAAGGTAGTGGAATTCAGGGAGTGGAGACCAAACTGCATTAGCATCACAAGGGGGCCAATTCTAATGGAGACAATGTCCTCCACCTGTTTCCCAAAATATTGAGGAGCCGCTCAAAGGAAAGGGGCAGTCGGGCCGGAGCCGCAGACGGTTGTCTCCATCCTGTATTTATTATTACTTCTCATCTGCACTGTCATTTTTTTTACTATATATAAAAATGCAATTAACATACTAAAACACTACATTATCAATATAGGACCAATATCTCTCTAAATAATGTTGGGCTTTGGTTTCCTTGCTTGAAACTTATTAACATGCATTCAATTCGCCTGTGAGGTGCTAATGCACAGAGTCCACTCCTGTTTGGAGAAATTGGTATCACTTTAGGTCTTTAAGGAGTGGAGTCCAAACTGCCTTAGCATCTCAAGGGCGCCCATGCTGATGGTGTTACAAGCATGTCAATTTTCTAGACCATTAGACTGAGTTAAATGTATTTAACAACAAGTATGCAGTCTTTCAGTACATGCACACATGGTGTTAAAAAACAACGGCGCACCTCCAACCCCTTCCGCCGGCCATTCCATCTCCAGAATTGGTGTACTTCTCACACCAACATCACCTATCAACTAGGTAAAAAAAAACAAAGGGCCTGATGGTCTAGAAACTTGACAGTCCAGCATGTAAGCGTCATCAATCGGTCTATTCATGCAAAACTTACCAACATAAATACAGTTCGCCCGTGAGATGCTAATGCACAGAATACTATCCGTAGAACTCAACACTCGACCTATGGAAGGTAGTGGAATTCAGGGAGTGGAGACCAAACTGCATTAGCATCACAAGGGGGCCAATTCTAATGGAGACAATGTCCTCCACCTGTTTCCCAAAATATTGAGGAGCCGCTCAAAGGAAAGGGGCAGTCGGGCCGGAGCCGCAGACGGTTGTCTCCATCCTGTATTTATTTTTACTTCTCATCTGCACTGTCATTTTTTCACTATATATAAAAATGCAATTAACATACTAAAACACTACATTATCAATATAGGACCAATATCTCTCTAAATGATGTTGGGCTTTGGTTTCCTTGCTTGAAACTTATTAACATGCATTCAATTCGCCTGTGAGGTGCTAATGCACAGAGTCCACTCCTGTTTGGAGAAATTGGTATCACTTTAGGTCTTTAAGGAGTGGAGTCCAAACTGCCTTAGCATCTCAAGGGCGCCCATGCTGATGGTGTTACAAGCATGTCAATTTTCTAGACCATTAGACTGAGTTAAATGTATTTAACAACAAGTATGCAGTCTTTCAGTACATGCACACATGGTGTTAAAAAACAACGGCGCACCTCCAACCCCTTCCGCCGGCCATTCCATCTCCAGAATTGGTGTACTTCTCACACCAACATCACCTATCAACTAGGTAAAAAAAAACAAAGGGCCTGATGGTCTAGAAACTTGACAGTCCAGCATGTAAGCGTCATCAATCGGTCTATTCATGTAAAACTTACCAACATAAATACAGTTCGCCCGTGAGGTGCTAATGCACAGAATACTATCCGTAGAACTCAACACTCGACCTATGGAAGGTAGTGGAATTCAGGGAGTGGAGACCAAACTGCATTAGCATCACAAGGGGGCCAATTCTAATGGAGACAATGTCCTCCACCTGTTTCCCAAAATATTGAGGAGCCACTCAAAGGAAAGGGGCAGTCGGGCCGGAGCCGCAGACGGTTGTCTCCATCCTGTATTTATTTTTACTTCTCATCTGCACTGTCATTTTTTCACTATATATAAAAATGCAATTAACATACTAAAACACTACATCATCAATATAGGACCAATATCTCTCTAAATAATGTTGGGCTTTGGTTTCCTTGCTTGAAACTTATTAACATGCATTCAATTCGCCTGTGAGGTGCTAATGCACAGAGTCCACTCCTGTTTGGAGAAATTGGTATCACTTTAGGTCTTTAAGGAGTGGAGTCCAAACTGCCTTAGCATCTCAAGGGCGCCCATGCTGATGGTGTTACAACCATGTCAATTTTCTAGACCATTAGACTGAGTTAAATGTATTTAACAACAAGTATGCAGTCTTTCAGTACATGCACACATGGTGTTAAAAAACAACGGCGCACCTCCAACCCCTTCCGCCGGCCATTCCATCTCCAGAATTGGTGTACTTCTCACACCAACATCACCTATCAACTAGGTAAAAAAAAACAAAGGGCCTGATGGTCTAGAAACTTGACAGTCCAGCATGTAAGCGTCATCAATCGGTCTATTCATGCAAAAGTTACCAACATAAATACAGTTCGCCCGTGAGGTGCTAATGCACAGAATACTATCCGTAGAACTCAACACTCGACCTATGGAAGGTAGTGGAATTCAGGGAGTGGAGACCAAACTGCATTAGCATCACAAGGGGGCCAATTCTAATGGAGACAATGTCCTCCACCTGTTTCCCAAAATATTGAGGAGCCGCTCAAAGGAAAGGGGCAGTCGGGCCGGAGCCGCAGACGGTTGTCTCCATCCTGTATTTATTTTTACTTCTCATCTGTACTGTCATTTTTTCACTATATATAAAAATGCAATTAACATACTAAAACACTACATCATCAATATAGGACCAATATCTCTCTAAATAATGTTGGGCTTTGGTTTCCTTGCTTGAAACTTATTAACATGCATTCAATTCGCCTGTGAGGTGCTAATGCACAGAGTCCACTCCTGTTTGGAGAAATTGGTATCACTTTAGGTCTTTAAGGAGTGGAGTCCAAACTGCCTTAGCATCTCAAGGGCGCCCATGCTGATGGTGTTACAACCATGTCAATTTTTTAGACCATTAGACTGAGTTAAATGTATTTAACAACAAGTATGCAGTCTTTCAGTACATGCACACATGGTGTTAAAAAACAACGGCGCACCTCCAACCCCTTCCGCCGGCCATTCCATCTCCAGAATTGGTGTACTTCTCACACCAACATCACCTATCAACTAGGTAAAAAAAAACAAAGGGCCTGATGGTCTAGAAACTTGACAGTCCAGCATGTAAGCGTCATCAATCGGTCTATTCATGCAAAACTTACCAACATAAATACAGTTCGCCCGTGAGGTGCTAATGCACAGAATACTATCCGTAGAACTCAACACTCGACCTATGGAAGGTAGTGGAATTCAGGGAGTGGAGACCAAACTGCATTAGCATCACAAGGGGGCCAATTCTAATGGAGACAATGTCCTCCACCTGTTTCCCAAAATATTGAGGAGCCGCTCAAAGGAAAGGGGCAGTCGGGCCGGAGCCGCAGACGGTTGTCTCCATCCTGTATTTATTTTTACTTCTCATCTGTACTGTCATTTTTTCACTATATATAAAAATGCAATTAACATACTAAAACACTACATCATCAATATAGGACCAATATCTCTCTAAATAATGTTGGGCTTTGGTTTCCTTGCTTGAAACTTATTAACATGCATTCAATTCGCCTGTGAGGTGCTAATGCACAGAGTCCACTCCTGTTTGGAGAAATTGGTATCACTTTAGGTCTTTAAGGAGTGGAGTCCAAACTGCCTTAGCATCTCAAGGGCGCCCGTGCTGATGGTGTTACAACCATGTCAATTTTTTAGACCATTAGACTGAGTTAAATGTATTTAACAACAAGTATGCAGTCTTCCAGTACATGCACACATGGTGTTAAAAAACAACGGCGCACCTCCAACCCCTTCCGCCGGCCATTCCATCTCCAGAATTGGTGTACTTCTCACACCAACATCACCTATCAACTAGGTAAAAAAAAACAAAGGGCCTGATGGTCTAGAAACTTGACAGTCCAGCATGTAAGCGTCATCAATCGGTCTATTCATGCAAAACTTACCAACATAAATACAGTTCGCCCGTGAGGTGCTAATGCACAGAATACTATCCGTAGAACTCAACACTCGACCTATGGAAGGTAGTGGAATTCAGGGAGTGGAGACCAAACTGCATTAGCATCACAAGGGGGCCAATTCTAATGGAGACAATGTCCTCCACCTGTTTCCCAAAATATTGAGGAGCCACTCAAAGGAAAGGGGCAGTCGGGCCGGAGCCGCAGACGGTTGTCTCCATCCTGTATTTATTTTTACTTCTCATCTGCACTGTCATTTTTTCACTATATATAAAAATGCAATTAACATACTAAAACACTACATCATCAATATAGGACCAATATCTCTCTAAATAATGTTGGGCTTTGGTTTCCTTGCTTGAAACTTATTAACATGCATTCAATTCGCCTGTGAGGTGCTAATGCACAGAGTCCACTCCTGTTTGGAGAAATTGGTATCACTTTAGGTCTTTAAGGAGTGGAGTCCAAACTGCCTTAGCATCTCAAGGGTGCCCATGCTGATGGTGTTACAAGCATGTCAATTTTCTAGACCATTAGACTGAGTTAAATGTATTTAACAACAAGTATGCAGTCTTTCAGTACATGCACACATGGTGTTAAAAAACAACGGCGCACCTCCAACCCCTTCCACCGGCCATTCCATCTCCAGAATTGGTGTACTTCTCACACCAACATCACCTATCAACTAGGTAAAAAAAAACAAAGGGCCTGATGGTCTAGAAACTTGACAGTCCAGCATGTAAGCGTCATCAATCGGTCTATTCATGCAAAACTTACCAACATAAATACAGTTCGCCCGTGAGGTGCTAATGCACAGAATACTATCCGTAGAACTCAACACTCGACCTATGGAAGGTAGTGGAATTCAGGGAGTGGAGACCAAACTGCATTAGCATCACAAGGGGGCCAATTCTAATGGAGACAATGTCCTCCACCTGTTTCCCAAAACATTGAGGAGCCGCTCAAAGGAAAGGGGCAGTCGGGCCGGAGCCGCAGACGGTTGTCTCCATCCTGTATTTATTTTTACTTCTCATCTGTACTGTCATTTTTTCACTATATATAAAAATGCAATTAACATACTAAAACACTACATCATCAATATAGGACCAATATCTCTCTAAATAATGTTGGGCTTTGGTTTCCTTGCTTGAAACTTATTAACATGCATTCAATTCGCCTGTGAGGTGCTAATGCACAGAGTCCACTCCTGTTTGGAGAAATTGGTATCACTTTAGGTCTTTAAGGAGTGGAGTCCAAACTGCCTTAGCATCTCAAGGGCGCCCATGCTGATGGTGTTACAACCATGTCAATTTTTTAGACCATTAGACTGAGTTAAATGTATTTAACAACAAGTATGCAGTCTTTCAGTACATGCACACATGGTGTTAAAAAACAACGGCGCACCTCCAACCCCTTCCGCCGGCCATTCCATCTCCAGAATTGGTGTACTTCTCACACCAACATCACCTATCAACTAGGTAAAAAAAAACAAAGGGCCTGATGGTCTAGAAACTTGACAGTCCAGCATGTAAGCGTCATCAATCGGTCTATTCATGCAAAACTTACCAACATAAATACAGTTCGCCCGTGAGGTGCTAATGCACAGAATACTATCCGTAGAACTCAACACTCGACCTATGGAAGGTAGTGGAATTCAGGGAGTGGAGACCAAACTGCATTAGCATCACAAGGGGGCCAATTCTAATGGAGACAATGTCCTCCACCTGTTTCCCAAAATATTGAGGAGCCACTCAAAGGAAAGGGGCAGTCGGGCCGGAGCCGCAGACGGTTGTCTCCATCCTGTATTTATTTTTACTTCTCATCTGCACTGTCATTTTTTCACTATATATAAAAATGCAATTAACATACTAAAACACTACATCATCAATATAGGACCAATATCTCTCTAAATAATGTTGGGCTTTGGTTTCCTTGCTTGAAACTTATTAACATGCATTCAATTCGCCTGTGAGGTGCTAATGCACAGAGTCCACTCCTGTTTGGAGAAATTGGTATCACTTTAGGTCTTTAAGGAGTGGAGTCCAAACTGCCTTAGCATCTCAAGGGCGCCCATGCTGATGGTGTTACAAGCATGTCAATTTTCTAGACCATTAGACTGAGTTAAATGTATTTAACAACAAGTATGCAGTCTTTCAGTACATGCACACATGGTGTTAAAAAACAACGGCGCACCTCCAACCCCTTCCGCCGGCCATTCCATCTCCAGAATTGGTGTACTTCTCACACCAACATCACCTATCAACTAGGTAAAAAAAAACAAAGGGCCTGATGGTCTAGAAACTTGACAGTCCAGCATGTAAGCGTCATCAATCGGTCTATTCATGCAAAACTTACCAACATAAATACAGTTCGCCCGTGAGGTGCTAATGCACAGAATACTATCCGTAGAACTCAACACTCAACCTATGGAAGGTAGTGGAATTCAGGGAGTGGAGACCAAACTGCATTAGCATCACAAGGGGGCCAATTCTAATGGAGACAATGTCCTCCACCTGTTTCCCAAAATATTGAGGAGCCACTCAAAGGAAAGGGGCAGTCGGGCCGGAGCCGCAGACGGTTGTCTCCATCCTGTATTTATTTTTACTTCTCATCTGTACTGTCATTTTTTCACTATATATAAAAATGCAATTAACATACTAAAACACTACATCATCAATATAGGACCAATATCTCTCTAAATAATGTTGGGCTTTGGTTTCCTTGCTTGAAACTTATTAACATGCATTCAATTCGCCTGTGAGGTGCTAATGCACAGAGTCCACTCCTGTTTGGAGAAATTGGTATCACTTTAGGTCTTTAAGGAGTGGAGTCCAAACTGCCTTAGCATCTCAAGGGCGCCCGTGCTGATGGTGTTACAAGCATGTCAATTTTCTAGACCATTAGACTGAGTTAAATGTATTTAACAACAAGTATGCAGTCTTTCAGTACATGCACACATGGTGTTAAAAAACAACGGCGCACCTCCAACCCCTTCCGCCGGCCATTCCATCTCCAGAATTGGTGTACTTCTAACACCAACATCACCTATCAACTAGGTAAAAAAAAACAAAGGGCCTGATGGTCTAGAAACTTGACAGTCCAGCATGCAAGCGTCATCAACCGGTCTGCTCATGCAAAACTTACCAACATAAATACAGTTCGCCCGTGAGCTGCTAATGCACAGAATACTATCCGTAGAACTCAACACTCGACCTATGGAAGGTAGTGGAATTCAGGGAGTGGAGACCAAACTGCATTAGCATCACAAGGGGGCCAATTCTAATGGAGACAATGTCCTCCACCTGTTTCCCAAAACATTGAGGAGCCGCTCAAAGGAAAGGGGCAGTCGGGCCGGAGCCGCAGACGGTTGTCTCCATCCTGTATTTATTTTTACTTCTCATTTGCACTGTCATTTTTTCACTATATATAAAAATGCAATTAACATACTAAAACACTACATCATCAATATAGGACCAATATCTCTCTAAATAATGTTGGGCTTTGGTTTCCTTGCTTGAAACTTATTAACATGCATTCAATTCGCCCGTGAGGTGCTAATGCACAGAGTCCACTCCTGTTTGGAGAAATTGGTATCACTTTAGGTCTTTAAGGAGTGGAGTCCAAACTGCCTTAGCATCTCAAGGGCGCCCATGCTGATGGTGTTACAAGCATGTCAATTTTCTAGACCATTAGACTGAGTTAAATGTATTTAACAACAAGTATGCAGTCTTTCAGTACATGCACACATGGTGTTAAAAAAAAACGGAGCACCTCCAACCCCTTCCGCCGGCCATTCCATCTCCAGAATTGGTGTACTTCTCACACCAACATCACCTATCAACTAGGTCAAAAATAGCAAAGGGCCTGATGGTCTAGAAACTTGACAGTCCAGCATGCAAGCGTCATCAACCGGTCTGCTCATGCAAAACTTACCAACATAAATACAGTTCGCCCGTGAGCTGCTAATGCACAGAATACTATCCGTAGAACTCAACACTCGACCTATGGAAGGTAGTGGAATTCAGGGAGTGGAGACCAAACTGCATTAGCATCACAAGGGGGCCAATTCTAATGGAGACAATGTCCTCCACCTGTTTCCCAAAACATTGAGCAGCCACTCAAAGGAAAGGGGCAGTCGGGCCGGAGCCGCAGACGGTTGTCTCCACCCTGTATTTATTTTTACTTCTCATCTGCACTGTCATTTATTCACTACGTATAAAAATGCAATTAACATACTAAAACACTACATCATCAATACGGGACCAATATCTCTCTAAAAAGTGTTGAACTTTAGTTTCCTTGCTTAAAACTTAAAAACATGCATTCAATTCGCCCGTGAGGTGCTAACGCACAGAGTCCACTCCTGTTTGGAGAAATTGGTATCACTCTAGGTCTTTAAGGAGTGGATTCCAAACTGCCTCAGCAACACAAGGGCGCCTGTACTGATGGTGTTACGAGTGTGTCAATTTTCTAGACCATTAGACTGAGTTAAATGTATTTAACAACAAGTATGCAGTCTTTCAGTACATGCACACATGGTGTTAAAAAAAAAACGGCGCACCTCCAACCCCTTCCGCCGGCCATTCCATCTCCAGAATTGGTGTACTTCTCACACCAACATCACCTATCAACTAGGTCAAAAATAGCAAAGGGCCAGATGGTCTAGAAACTTGACAGTCCAGCATGCAAGCGTCATCAACCAGTCTGCTCATGCACAACTTACCAACATAAATACAGTTCGCCCGTGAGCTGCTAATGCACAGAATACTATCCGTAGAACTCAACACTCGACCTATGGAAGGTAGTGGAATTCAAGGAGTGGAGACCAAACTGCATTAGCATCACAAGGGGGCCAAGTCTAATGGAGACAATGTCCTCCACCTGTTTCCCAAAACATTGAGCAGCCACTCAAAGGAAAAGGGCAGTCGGGCCGGAGCCGCAGACAGTTGTCTCCATCCTGTATTTATTTTTACTCTCATCATAATTTGATTGTACGGTCTACAAGTGTACTTGACAGCTTCATAAATTGTTGTAAATTTTCCTCCAAATATGGTCCCAAAGTCTGCGAATTTATGTCAGAAAACCATTTCATTTTTTTGACAAATTTACTGCAAATTTTTTCTCTATAAGATATTTCTATCAGGTATAAGTTATCTGGTTAGAGATGCATAATTGTCTTTCTTGCACTGTAACATTCTTACTTAAAGATGTCTACTGGGCAAATAATATTTATAACCTTTCCTCAAATACTTGATCGAGTGAGGTCCGTCGTTCGGGACCCCAACCGATCAGCTGATTGTTTTCCCACTGACAGCATCGCAAATTCACGGGTGTCGGAGCGGAAGCAATGGAAGTCTCTGCTACAATCTCTGTGAAGTGTCTGGCGCTTGTAACTGCAGACGTTGCTCCTATTCATTTCAGTGAGAGCTGCGCTTGCAGTTGCAAGTGTCGGCCACGACACATAGGTCGGAGCAGAGACTTCCTCTCTGACTACTGTGTATTTGCAGGACCGTCACCGGGCGCACTATTAGCTGATCAGTTGGGGTCCCGAATGATGGACCCCAGCCAATCAATAGCATTCTCCCTGGAAAACCCCTTTAATAGTATATAGCTTTTAGAGGAAATATCATATGATGATGGATTTAAATTAATAAACTAATGAACAGAGAGCATCAACTTTGTAATTATTCAGCTAGGAATGGCCGTGGCATAGAGGGGACTCTTTGTATCAAATAGCTTGAGAAAATTACTGCCACATACAAGGGCGTAGCTAAAGGCTTATGGACCCGGGTGCAAAAGCTTATCTTGGGGCCCCCCAGCTTCTCTTAACCCCTTAATGCAGAGGTGTAACTTGAAGCTTCTTGGCCCCAATGCAAAACCTGTAAAAGGGCCCCAACTATACTTCTTTATTTATAGTACTGGGCTCGCTATATGGAGAAGAAAGGCCTTATGAACCGCCTAAATGTTTCTGGGCCCGGGTGTCACCGCATCCCCTGCATCCCCTATAGTTATGCCAGTGGTCACATAGAAACATGTCACAATTTCAGTGTATTCTCCAGTGGGCCCTAGCCTCAATCAGTATTGAAGACTAGTGGCTTTAATTTCCATTGGGCCTGTCTCCTCCCTAAATACTATGTGCTTTGTAGCCCTAGTATTGCTTCCTCTGGTGGTCTCTGTAGCATGTGTCCAGTGGGTTAGAGCTTGTTCACATGTCCCATTGGGCCCTGGTACAAAGTCCCCCCTCACACACACTTCTTCCCCCACATTGAACTTTTATTTACCACGAAATCGCGATTTTGCGCGATCACGATTTTAACATTACAAGTCCCATAGACCCCTGCAGAAAAAAATGCTGCGAATTTCTCAGTAAAAAAACTGTAGTGGGTAGTCACCTTACCCTGGAAAACTGGGAGCATTTAATTGATAGATTCCCCCCATAGCTTTTAGCTCTAATGTAAAATAATATTTATATGTAGATCAAGAGATTATACATATGTAACCGTCTATCTTGCGCCAATCCTATTTTAAACAATATATTTTTCTGCATTGTACATCAAGACAGGTTGTTCAACCGTGAATCAAGTTATGTAATGTTGTGATTGACATACGCAGGTCTCACAGCAGAAACTGTCAATTATAATACCCAACAGCTCTAAATACACTACAACATTTTACTCTGACCGGATACTACTCTGCAACAATTGCAAAAACTAAGGATCATAACCGTAACTATAAAACAATAATCTATGAAGCAGAAAAGAGGGTGGGGGAGGGGTTCGTCATCTAAGCTAATTTTGAAGAGTTTCTAGTCTGGAGACTATTATTTATTAGTAATCGACATTTTTCTAAAGACTGTTTGAGAGACCTGAAGTATCTGGAGGTACTATGTTAGAGGATGAGGGAGATTGGAGGAGTCTAAATGATGTGGTATGGTCGTCTGGTTGTTTTTTAAATTCGATCCAAGGTGACCAGGTGTTAAAGAATTTAGTTCTGTTACGGTTCCCCCAGCTCAGGCGCTCGTTGAAGCGAAAAATTTGATGGATTTTGTTTTCCCACTGGGCTAGAATGGCCGGGGGGGTGGGGGTGTGATTGTTTTGCCACATTAGGGGAATGAGTAGTATATGTGAGAGGTTAAGCTCGTGGGTGGATCGATCCCTGCAGCCCCTGGTACGCAGGGTCCCGGGTTTTTTACGGCCATACCACACCATGTGGCGATTGAATCAGTAAATAATTTAAAAGAATTCAATAATTATGCAGTACAGATAAAGGAATTTATCATTTGGTGTGTAGATTTTTTTATTAAAACATCATTTTTTTTTCTTTGACAATAATTTTTATTTGCAGATTTCGGGAGCTCCTATGGGCTCCAGGTTCTCCCCGACAATAGCAAATTTGGTAATGAGTTGATCGGAGAGTATTATATTTTCAGATAATAATCCTTTTTTTAGCCACATGGTGTGGTATGCTCGGTACATAGATGACATTGTCATCATCTGGGAGGATAGCATGGGAGATAGTGCAGTCACAGTGGAGATGGGAAAGTTTATAGGATTCATTAATGACATCACGTTAAATCTCCATTTCACTTACTCACATGAAAAAAATCGAAGTACCATTTTTGGATTTGGTTGTAACGGGTAATAGTGAGACAGGTGAAATCATGACAAGTTTATGCAGCAAACCAACATCTCGAAATACCATCTTGCACGCTACCAGTGGACACCCGGGGCACATGATTGAAGCAATTCCTATGGGGGAGTTTATAAGGGCCAAAAGAGCTTGCTCTAATCCACAGACATATGATACAGTAAACAATTAAACTTATCTGAGATTGCAGGAACGGGGCTATAAAAAAAATCTACCCTTAACATGTAAAAAAGTTTACAAATATAAAAAAGAGGATCTTTTAAAGGATAAAAAACAAATGAGTGTGAGGAAGAACAAAAATAGTATAGTTTTTTCAACGACATATAACAACAATTTTTTTGACATTAAAAAGCTTTTTTTTAGATTTTTACCAATCTTACGACAGGACGAAACCCTCAACAAAATAATAGATGAGGGTATTTTGTTTGTAGCAAAAAAGAATAAAAATCTAGGGGACTTTTTGTCTCCGAGTCTATACACTTCTAATAGAAACAAACCGCATTGGATGACATATAAAGGTTTTTTCAAATGTGGGAGTTCTCACTGGAATGTTTGTCAGATCGCGTTAAAAAAAGATAGATTCAAAAATAGTGAAGGGAACAAAGAATATAGTATAAAAAGTTTTATTAACTGTAACTGAAAATGTTGTTTATGTAATTACATGCACTGCATGCAACCTTTACTATGTTGGATGGACCACAAGAAATGTTAAAATGCGTATTGCATAACATGTAAGGCAAATAAAAAGTTCTAATTCAGGTAGTTCAGGAGCAATCAGACATTTCATGGAGGCACACTCGGGTAACATAAGTAATTTTGTTTATAATAAATCATTGTGATGGTTTGGTTACATCACCCCCTAGAGGACATTTGTGGAAACGTATGTCAGAAAGCTGTCATACTACACATTGGCCACTAGATGGAGAATTGCCCAAATTGACGATCTCCCTACCTAGAATATGAGCTTCTCCCACTTCTAGCGCTCCTTCTCCCGCGGATCGGAGTTGGTCCCTCTGCTTCTAGCTGTAGTTCCGCTGCTGGATGATCGGCGTCTGGCTCTTCCTTTCAGGGTTGGACTAACTGTGCTTACAATTTGCACTTGTCATGATATAGAATCTAACTCTATGGTGATGTCACAACTCCAGAGGATTCCACAGTGGGCCCAGCCTCAATCACTGCACTGAGTTATATAGTAAGAGGAATGCTATGGATTTTCAGCATAGACAATCTACAGCGTTTCCAGTATTAGCCGTGCGGATGAGATTTTAAAAATCTAGTCCAAATGGTGGCGAAAAATTCCACCCGGAATCATCAGCAGAAACGTCACAATGTCAGTGCTACATCTGCAGCATGTGAATTGTTTGCTGCAGATTTGACTTTTTCATCAGTGATAAAGATGGTAGAAAATTGTAACTTTTTGGGGGGAGAGTATGGCGCTAAACTTTGTGATACAATTTTATGCCAAAAAATGGGGAGCATTTATTCTCTCTGTAGTTTTTAGCAATAAAATAAAATACAATAATTCTATAGAGATCGATATATACAGATAAACAGGCTATAGATACACAGCCGTCTATATCACACCGTTCCTTCTGTACCAAGAACACAGTACAAAGTATTCATGGTAAATAGCAGCTGACAATGGAATCCATAAAGGAATTGATGAATAAACAGCATTGGCTTTGTAATGATTTTGTTAGGAATGGCCGTTGGGGTGGGACATTTCTGTACAGAAAACCTCGCTAGATAAGCTGTCACATAGAAACGTGTAGCAAACATTTGTGGTAAAGCATGTCAGAAAGCTGTCATACTACACATTGGCCACTAGATGGAACATTTCCCTAAATTGATGATCTCCCTACCTAGAATATGAGCTTCTCCCACTTCTAGCGCTCCTCCTCCCGCGGATCAGAGTTGGTCCCTCTGCTTTTAGCCGTATTTCCGCTGCTGGATGATCGGCTTCTGGCTCTTCCTTTCAGGGTTGGACTAACTGTGCTCACAATTTGCACTTGTCATGATATAGAATCTAACTCTATCGTGATGTCACAACTGCAGGGGATTCCATAGTGGGCCCAGCCTCAATCACTGCACTGAGTTATATAGTAAGAGGAATGCTTGTAAACGGAAAATCCCCAGCATTTATAGTGGAACCGTTTTTAACCCCTTAGTGACCAAGTCTGTTTGAGCCTTAATGACCAGGCCAAATTTTGGAAATCTGACATGTGTCACTTTAAGGCCTTAGTCAGACGGCGTTTTTTCGCGCGATTTGCGCATATATAGAACCAATGATTCGCTATGGTATCGGTCACATGTCCGCTTTTTATGCGCATATGCGAAAAATTATAGGACACGACGATTCGCAGATCGCGCCTATCTGCGTTCTATGTTTTATGTGCGCACCAAAATAATTTTTTTTGCCGGTCAGACGAAGTTTCATGCGCATTTTGATGCGCACGGCGATTGTTCTCCGGTCAGACGATTAACGCGGCTAGGTGCAGATTTTTCCCGCGATTTTTCGCCTCCGGTCACGCGATTTGCGCATGTGCATGCGACATGCGATGCGCAAATCGCGCGAAAAAACGCCCGTCTGACTAAGGCCTAACATAGAATCACTCCATAAAGGTTTTGCATATCCAAGTAATTCTTTTTGCCACATATTGTATTTCATTTAGGTGGTAAAAATAGACTGATAGAATTTGTGGATATTTAATAAAAGCGCTAAAATTGGGAACATTTTGAAAAAATTTTCATTTTCAACGGCAATACCTCAAATATGTGCAAACATACTATACACATTTTTGATAAGAAATATATTCCCATCTGTTTACTTTATTCTGAGGCACATTGGAAAAACTCTTTTTTTAACCATTTAGGAGACGTACAAATTTATTAATTTAACATTGATTATTTTAATTTTGAGGAACATTTTGATTTCCTACACTAAGCCAAGATTGCAAAGGCTCATAGGTGTCAGAATGATAAATACCCCCACAAATGACCCCATTTAAATAAATGCACATCTTAATATATTCACTGAGGGGTGTCATGAGTATTGTGACCCCACAGTTTTTTTTCAGGAGTTAATGCAATTTAGACTAGAAAAACATAAAATGTCATATTTTTGCAGATAGGCCATTTTAAAGACATTTCTATAGTGCACATGAAAATGATGATTTGCACCCCAAAATGGATACCCCTGTTTGTCCTGTGTTCATAAACATGCCCATTGTGGCCCTAATCTTATGTCTGTATGCTCCACGGGGCCCAAACCGAAAGGAGCAGTCGGTGGCTTTCAGAACAGACATTTTGCTTGAAGGTGTTTTAGGCCCCACTGCCCACTTGTAGGGCCCTTGAGCGGCCAAAACCATAGAGAACCCCCACAAATGGCCCCATTTTGAGAACTAGACCCCTTAATGAATTCATCTAGGGATGTACTGAGCATTTTGACCCCACAGTTTTTGAATGAAGCTAAGCAAAGCAGAAGGAAGAGATTACGATTTTCATTTTTTGGCAATTGTGTCATTTTAAAAAAACACAAAAAAATGAAGACTTTGCCCCAAAATGGATACCTCTGTTTGTCCTGTGTTCAGGAACATACCCATTGTAACCCCAATCTGCTTACAGGACACATGGCTAGGCCTGCAACGGAGGGAACACCCTTTGGCTTTCAGGGCACAACTGAATAAATTCCAGGCCGGATCACTGTTGGACTCTTGGAGTAATCTCATCAGAATGCCCACTGGGTGGGTAGCAACAGTCCTGAATTTTCTCTATTTGTAGATTTGTGTAAATGTGGATTGCTGTAAAACCGGTCATTAGCAATGCGTTTGTAGCCTTTTCCAGCATCATGAATCTCTGTGACGTATCTTATGAGGTCTTCTGAAAGGTTTTTGCATTGAGGTATGGTTCAGACTAACCAGCCTTCTGAGATAAACAGATTTGTCAGTAACTAAACTGTGTGTCCCTTTATTTAATGAACAGAGTACTGATTAAATATTTCCAATCTTCTCAATTGTAACACTTTTTGCTAATTACCTCTTGGATAAGTCATTAACGGAGTTTTCCCATGAAAGTATGTTATCCCCTATCCACAGTATGGTGAATAGCTGATTGGTGAAGGTCCAACTACTGGGAGCCTTATTGATATCAAGAAAGGATGTTTGGTGTTTCCAGGATTGAATTGAGTGGTGGTCATACATGTGCGCTGCCACTCCATTCATTTCAGTGGGACTGCCAGCAATAGCCAAGTGCATGGATGGGAACGTGGCGGTCCAGCTGTCAGACCCCCACTGATCAGCAAGTTATCTCCTATCTTAAGTGTTAACACTGCGTTTCACTTAGGGCTAATGCCCATGGCCGGATGTTCTTTAAATGTAATGCGGATGTGCCAGCCGGAGCGTTCTCGCACATGCACAGTACAGATGACGCTGCGGCGGCGCTAGGCGGTAACCTGTATTCCGTGGTCCGTCTGCAGCTATTGCTGAGGACAGGCCGTGGATCGGAGGGCTTCCATTGACTTTAAGGCCTCATGTCCACGGGCAAAAGAAGAATTAAAATCCGCAGCGGATTTTAACTCTTCTCCTGCCCGCGGATCCGCATCCCATAGGGATGCATTGACCACCCGCGGGTAGATAAATACCCGCGGATGGTCAATAAAAGTGATTTTTTTAAAAATAGAGCATGAAAAAATCTGGACCATGCTCCATTTTTGTGCGGGTCTCCCGCAGGGACGGCTCCCGCAGGCTTCTATTGAAGCCTATGGAAGCCGTCCGGATCCGCGGGAGACCAAAATCGGAATTTACTCACCTGCTCCGGATCTTCCCTTAGCCGTGGCTTCATCTTCTCTCCGTCGCGGCCGGATCTTTTTTCTTTGGGCCGGCGCATGCACAGGGCACGCAACCGACGTGCCCTGCGCATCCGCCGGGCCGAAGAAAGAAAATCCGGCTGCGACGGAGAGAAGATGAAGCCACAGCGAAGGGAAGATCCGGAGCGGGCGAGAGGTGAGTTAATTATTATTTTCATGCCCCATGTCCGCGGGGCAGGAGGGACCCACTACGGATTCTACATGGAGAATCCGTAGCGGGCCTGATTTTCCCCGTGGACATGAGGCCTGATAGAAGCTGTCCATGCTGAATCCTCGCCAAAATAGAACATCCTGTGATTTTTCCTCCGCGAGCAGAAAACCACAATGGGTTTCCACTCGGGTACATGGAAAAGTGATTTTCTATAGCATGTCTATGAGCAGTATTTGCTGTGGAATCCGGAGGCAGACGGCCGCTCCGGATTCTGCAATGCAAATACGCCCGTGTGCATTGGACCTATGGGTGCATTCAGACGACCGTATATCGGCCAGGTATTTACGCCTGGCCGATATACGGCGTCTCTCTGCAGGGGGAGGAGGCTGGAAGAGCCAGGAGCAGTGCTCTGAGCTCCCGCCCCCTCTCGGCCTCCTCTCCACCCCCTCTCCAGCCCCCTACACTATTTGCAAGGAGAGGAGGCAGGACAGGGGCGGGGCTAAATTCCGGGAATTAGCTCCGCCCCATCCCGCCTCTCCTCATGCGCAGTGCACTGCTCCCGGCTCTTCAATCCTCCTCCCCCTGCAGAGAGAGACGCCGTATATCGGCCGTTGTGAATACCCGGCCGATAAACGGTCGTTTCAATGCACCCAAAGGCTGCTTTCACATCTACATTAGGGCTTCTGTGTTCATGCTTCATTATAGGAGCAGAAAAGGGGAGTCCCCTGTCTGAACAGATCCATCCTCTGACAGAACCAAATAGCATCGAAGGGACCCCCATTGACTATAAAGTCCGTTTCGTTTCAACTCAGCTGTCCGACATTTTACTGGTAGACAAGGCACAGCATGCAGCGCTTTTCCTTTTGTTATTTTGTGCCGGGTGCTTTTTTCTGTATGTGTGCATGTATATTATATTTACTAGGCTAGAGTTTGGTATGGGCTCCTTGTAACATTGTTGTCTCTTGTAACTGACATTTGCAGTTATTTGCCTTGATCTTGGGAGGCGACTATTAATTTTGTAAAGAAAGAATATTATGTCCACGTGTGTTTGCTTTTCTTATCACTTTTTCAAAATAAGCGCAGATTTAAAATATCACACTTCAGAAGTTATACAATCTTGTTACTTCTGCTGCAGATTTTTTCTTACAGGTGATCAAAAACGTTATTTTGAAAAGCTATCACTTTACTGTGACAGATATGCAGAACAAATCCCAGTTACCTTTGTGTTAGGTAAGTGGTTGGCACTGCTGAAATGACCCACAGCACCTTGAGGGTGTGGTGCATGCTGCATGTACCTGACATGTTAAGCAAGCCAAGCTGAAAAAGCACTGGTGTCGCCCACAGTAAGCAATCCGATTTTAATTAACTAACATTCTCTTACAATATTAAATCTGATTGGCTGCTTTGACAAGCAACATCACTGTTATTTGCACCAATAAACAATTGCTATTGTATACCCCCACTGTTCCTGACACGCATTAACTGGGGACACCAATTAAATGAATCCATTTGATAGTAAAGCCCCTTTTACATGGGACAACTGTTGGGCAAACGATGCCTGACACTCGGCCACGCATGTATTTGCTCCCATGATGTTGCACAGGAGCGAGTATCGTTGGCTCGCAGCGGGGCGGCTGGAGATTTCACTCCTCGCTCTCCCCCGCCCCTCTCCATTCACTTTAACAGCGGCCGTTCAGTACTGAACGGATGCTATTTACACTGAACAATCATCGTTCAGAATTTTAAGCTGCATTAAATCCTGAACGATGATCGTTCAGTGTAAACAGCAGCCGTTGAGTACTGAACGGCCACTGTTAAAGTGAATGGAGAGGGGCGGGGGAAGGCGAGCAAACGATACTTGCTCCTGTGCAACAGCATGTGAACTAGTACATGCAGGGACGAGTGTCAGGCATTGTTTGCCCGAAAGTTGTTCCGTGTAAAAGGGGCTTACGTCACCACTTTATCATGAAAATCTAAACTTTAGAGAAATTAGTACATACAAAAAAAGTTTAAATGTTGAAAAAAACTTGCCCACTGTTCCAGTGCCGCCTCTCTGCTGCTCCCTGATGGTCTTTGTTTTCTGGTGCTGTAGAGATAACACACCCAACTCTTAATATAGCCATTGATCAGCTACAGAGCTCATGTGTGCAGGCAGGCATGTTATCACCATTTACCTACTCTCTATGATTACGCTAAGGCGATTGTAGGCTGCATCAGGGCTCCTGCACACTTGCGTTTTTCTTGTGCGTTATTGCTGCGTTTTTTTCACGCGATATCACTGCGTTTCTTCACACGATTGTCAATGGGACTTTTTAATGTTAAAAACACATCGCACAAAAATTGCAAAGAACCAACTTGCGATGCGTTTTTAACATTAGAAAGAACCATTGACAATCGTGTGAAAAAAACACGCAAGAAAAACGCAAGTGAACAGGAGCCCTTAGTCATGTGTGAAGTTGGGCAATTCATATCTGCAGTGGTAGGAACAAAGACTGGTAGGAAGCACCAATGCAATGCTGGAACACTGGGTGAATGAATAGGTAATTATTTTCTTATTTAAGTACTTCCTGCAATTTTCTACATTTTTGGGGGTTTGGAAATCCCCTTTGGGCTCGAATCACACGGGCGTTTGTGTTTTTACATTCGCCTGCTGGTGATGTAAAAAACGCGTGAACGGGCGCACAAATTTAATGTTTGTACACCCATTCAGACGGCCTGGGCCCAGCACATATATGCCGAGCCTGCAATGCCGTTGGGCGGGGGCAAACAGTTTAGCTCTGCTAAGCTGTTTTCCCCCTTTCCTCCCACTCGCTGGCTCTCTGCAAGTGGAGGAGGCGGACGGGGCAGGAGCTAGTGTGCTAAGCTCCCGCCCCCTCTCCGTCCCTTGTCAACAACCAGCAATGGGAGGGGGTGGGATGGGGTGGAGATTAGCTCTGCCCTGCCCCTCCCATTGCAAACAGCTGGCAAGAGGTGGAGAGGATGAGAAAAGGGGGAGGGAGTTTAGCAGTCACGGGCGCTTTTATGCCGCGGGAATACGCCTGTGTGATCTGATGCATTGGAATCCAATGCATCAGATGGTAGTGTATGTTGGCAGCCGATATACGCTCGTGTGAATAAGCCCTAAATGCGATATAACAATGTATTCAAGTTATCCTTATAAAGCACTTTTGAAAAGGACTTTTCAAAGTTGAAAGCTCTACACTTAATTTTTCTGTGTGTGTGAACTGGCTGAACATGAAGTTTTTTATGTTTTAATATGTGCATTAGGTTGTTCCATACTATTTTAAGTCACGTGCGGTAGTGCATGAAACACCTTTTGTAAAACTACTAACCTTTGATATTAAACATCAATTTTGCATGGATTTTCTACACACAAAATACAAAGTACTCCAAATAGTTGGTAGTATAAGCAAATATAAGTATCCAAAACGGGCTTAAAGAACATGTAATAGATGTGTAAACTGAAATAGGGAAGTGATGGACTCCTTACAAATAAACTGTAATTGTTGTTTCAGGTGTCTTTTCACAGTAAGCTGTCATGTGTGCGTTTACATGAAGAATAGCACTATTTATGGTCATTGTGACTTATATCCTGTATTTATTACCAGTTTTCCCCATCTGCAGGCTCCATCTCTAGTTTTCAGTTTTTCCTGAGCTCAGATTAGGGCTGGCAGAAAATTAGCTATGATGTCTTTCCCTACAAAGCTCTTCTCTATCTCCCTCATATGCACATAAGCAACAACAGCATGGAGGACATTATACAGCATTAATGTGTAGTGTTGCTGTTATTATAGCTCTGGGATGAGATAGTAGAACACTTACTAGAAGCAAAAGTAGCATCTCTGTTTGAGTCTCTATCTCCCTCTAGATCAGAAGGGTATGTTTTGACATCTCTGGGCTACATTGGAAGAAGAGTTGTCTTATGCATGCATTAAGGACACAAACAGTAACAGAAGCTGATAAGCAAAAAAAAAAAAGATCTGTGCATAATTTTCAGGATATCCGATACAACAGACAAGCACAACGTCTTCACCTAATAGTCCTAATACCCAGTCCTCAAAACAACCTCCATTGTCCTCCGTACAATCCCCCATCATCCACCATAGTTCTCCTAACAACCCACATCGTCCTCCACAGTCCTCTAGACAATCCCCATCATCCCCCACAGTGCCCTTAAACAAACCCCATCATCCTCCACATAACTGTCACTACCAGGCCATATGGACTCTAGACTGGAGTCAGTGCCTGCTTCTGCATGCAAGCCTGGACACAGAAACCTGTTCAGTCTCACATGCAGTTCATGGCCACGCTCCCATTTCTGACACCAGTGGAGGGACACACAGCATTGGCTGACAACAATAAAATCACTGTCTCTCATTCTCACCTTTAGGCCTCCTGCACACGGGCGGGTCGGACCTCACTTGCAGAGGTCAACCTGGTGCCTGGCCAGTGACCCCTTGGTACCTGCCCGCTGTCTTTTTTCTCTGCTGTGGATGTGCCGGATGGCTCTTCATCGCGCATGCGCAGTAGGCGCTGGCGCTAGGCGATGATGCGAATCCCACGATACTTCTGCAGTGCTTCAATGGAAGCTGTCTGTGCATAGCCCACACAGAATCGCAGCATGCCACGATTTCTACTCCGCAAGCGGAAAATAGCAATCGGTTTCCGCTTGTGGAGATGAAATCCCATTTTTCCATAGCATGCTATGGGGCGGTATTTGCTGCAGAGTCCACCGCATACTGGACCCAGAGTGAGTTAGATAGTCACAGAGTTGCAAATGCTGTCCACTGCCTCGCTATCTGTATGAGCCTCTCTGTGAGTGTAAACTGACAGCCTGCTGCTGCCAGGTACCATCTGTAGCCTTCTCTTGCAATTACTGTGGTTCTTGTTCCTACTGCCTCACAGATCTCCAGCTGTCCATGTATCATTCTTGCGTGGACTATAAGTATATTATTTTATGCACTTTTTTGTCTTGACAAAGGACCTTGCCCAACACATTGCTATTCTGCTGACATCTGGAATTGTTCAATAATGTACCTTCACTTTTGCATGCATTCCTGGAGTGTGTGCTACCCATTTTGTTGTTCTCCGATTACATGAGCCATTGACAGTGTGTCTTGGGAGTTAGCACCACAAAGTATTTTCCAAGGAAGTGTTACCGCTTGTTTTAAAAAGAGTTTCCTGATTAATCACATTGGCTAGAAAGGGAGGAAGAGCTCTCGGTTCGGGAATCAGACAAAGCAATTGGCTCAGAGGGACAACCACAGGAGTGACAATTTCAGAGGTCAAACTTGAGGAAATCGCCCCTGCAGTTGAGAGACTGAATGTCTTCCAAAGTTGTTGGAATAGTTACTGAAAAGACTACGGGAGAAAGTGTAGCCTGTGTCGGCCAACGTGAATTGGATGTGGGATTAGCGGCCTAAAGAGAGTCACACAGAGGGAGGCTCAGCGGGAGGAAGGCAGAGAAGCGTGCAGAGAGGGAGCCAGCCAGAGCCTGGGCTGATGGAATGAGATTGACAGAAAAACAGCAACAGCCTCTCAGTCCTGTGAGAGTGTATTAAGGTGCAGCAGAGCTTGAAGGCCCATCATGCACACCTATGTAAGCGGGTAGCACAACTCCAGTGCCAAAGCTCAGAGAGGGCCAAAGTAAACCTGTTTCAAAGTTCACCAGCCTGGCCACAGTATCAGAGTATTTGACAGAAATGGACAAATGTCCTCCCTCTTTCTCCAGCGACTGGTTACAAGTGACTGGTGGTGATTTTTTTAGCCACAAAATGACCCCATTCCAGCCCTACAGAGCACAGGGCTAGTAGAAGGGAAAGTGGAGTGCAAGGGACTTAGGGTCTCTAGAGAGTTGGAGGGTTAACCTATCCAACACACAGAGCATCTCTTTCAGCAGCAATCAACTGGTTTATTCAACTGACATAATTGCTCCGATTGCTGGACAGGAGCTGCTCTGTGTGTCGGGCAACTACCGCAATGATAAAATGTTATTTTATTCGGCTGATAAGTCGAAGCTGCTGGGGATTGGACTGGTGGTATCCTCTGCATATCAGCAGAAGGCAGAGAAGAGAGAAGATTTGTCATACTGCAGCCAAAAGAGCATGCAGTGCCCCTGAACATTCAGTGCAGGTAGGAGACCTATACTTTAGAGCAGGGGTCCCCAACTCCAGTCCTCAGGGACCACCAACAGGTCATGTTTTCAGGATATCCTATGGTAAGAACACCTGTGGCAATGTCTGAGGCACTGAGAATAATTACATCACCTGTGTAACACTGAGGAAATCCTGAAAACATGACCTGTTGGCGGTCTCTGAGGACTGGAGTTGGGGAACACTGCTCTAGAGGATTTGCATTGCCTAGCAGTTATCAGGTGAGGTTGTCTGTCCTTCTGACTGAATTAATACTGCAGGAGCTGTGGGAGTGATATCCTGTATACTGCCCCATACAGTAATGGTGGCACTGTCCCTGGCTTCCTTTCCTCTGCTAAATTCAATCCCCTTCCCTCTTCTAATAAGTACGTTATAAGACTCATTCCGGTGTTCACACCTGTATCTTGGTTTTCATTACACACACAGGTAGTCCCAGTTGTGTAGTTGCTGTTGCTGCACTGGGTCAAGGCACTGTACCTGAAGGTCTGAACAGTTGTGTAGTAGAGACAGGCTTGAGTCAGGATGGGCAGCACAGGTGTGTAAATTAGGTCCAAGCTATAGACCAGGGAAGGCAGCAGAAATAAGCAGAATCCAAAATACAAAGCCATGGTCAGGGAGCACAGAGGTCAGTATAGTCAGAATTAGCACAGGTCATATTACGTCATTCGCACTCACGAAGTGACAAAATTCTGGCGAAACTCGGAAACAGCAACATAACTCATGGACAGACATTACACATGACTGACAAGCGATCAAAACATGACCAAGCATACCCGTACGCATAAACAGATGTAAATAGATACGATACGAGGTATTGGTTCATATAATGGTCAAAATACTTAAGCCTGCAAGCCCTCTTCATGGGTCCTTGTTGTCTCTCAGGTTCCTACTCTAACGAGACAACTTCCACATGCAACCTGCTTGCGTGTGGGATGATCGTCCAAACAGGGACAGCCCTGCTGTTGTGGTCTGTTGGTCGTGACAGCGTCGTGGCATGGTGGCCTCGATGCAGGCCAAGACCTGTCACTTTGTTATTCAGGACAAGGGTTAATGCACAATGTGGAGAGAGTGCTGGTGTTAGCATGCAGGGCGGCGCACGGTCCCGCGGTTGGTGCGCGCCACCCCGGCGTCGGCTCCGGCGTCCTGGAGCCCTGACATCGGGGCTCTCCTGGCGACGTGGAGCTGCTGGTGTGTGGCGGCGTGGGCGTGTCTTCCCGCAGGGCACCGCCCGCACTCCTCCACCTCTCTTGTGCAGTAGTGGGGGAGCTGGCTCCTCCCACTCTCCGCCCTGGGGCGGAGTCTTTCGTTTATAAGGCTGGCAGTGACCTGAGCTCACTGCCAAATTTATTGGTTCTGCTTGCATCTAGTCAGCCTGTCTCAGTCAGTGCTAGTCAGTCTCCTTCTAGTTTGCCTGTCAGTTTCCACCTCCAGCCTTGCTTTGCCTTGTAAGTCCTGTTGGTCTTTTCCATCTGCCTCTCTGTTGGCACTCTGTCCCCCCCATCAGTTAGTTTCTTCTTGTCAGTCGCCAGGTCCCTAGCCAGCGCAGGGACCGCCGTCCAGTTGTCCGCGTGGGGTTAGCCAGGGCCAAGGCAAGTAGGCAGGGACAGTGGGGTGCGGGAAGTTCAGGGCACCCCACCTGGCGCTCAGGGGGTCAGAGTGCCGTAACATAATAACTGGCCCTTTAAACAGTTTTTTTTTCCACGGAGGCAATCAGCTCCCTCACAAACCAGCTGCAAGCCCTTGTGATGGTGATTTCAGCTCGCATGGTGGCCCAGGAGCAGTGGGCATTGTCGCAGGGGCGGGACGCCTCAACCAGTCCCGAACCCAAGTGCCCTCTTCCCGAGGTGTTCTCTGGGGAGAGGAACAAGTTTTTTGTTTTTCAACAGGCGTGTCGCTTGTTTTTTCGGATGCGTCCCCGTTCTTCCGGGTGGGAGGCCCAGAGGATCGCGCTTATAATGTCCCTGCTGCGGGGCTCTGCCCAGACCTGGGCTTTTTCCATTCCCGAGGACTCCCCCAGCCTGCAGTCGGTGGACTCCTTTTTCCAGGAACTCGGGGGTATCTTCGATGAACCGGACCGAGTGGGGTTGGCGGTTTCTCGGCTGTTGGCATTGCATCAGGGGTCGCTTTGTGTGGAGGATTATTACTCCAATTTCAGATGCTATGCGGGTGATACTGCATGGAACGATAGCGCTCTGAAAGACGTTTTTCTGCAGGGTCTCTCGGACGCGGTTAAAGAACTATTGATTTCCCATCCCGTTCCCGGGTCTTTAAAGGAGGCTATGGAGCTAGCGGTGAAGGCAGTTAGGAGGCTCAGGGCTGGGAAGCAAGATAGACAGGTCCGTAGAGTCAGGGAGGTCGTTTGTCCTGTTCCCTCCTCTTCAGTACCAGTCTCTGTTCCCAAGCCTATGGAAATGGACCAGCTGGACCCCAAGGAGCGACGCCGGATTCGTTTATTGCATCATCTCTGCCTCTACCGCGGGAAAGCTGGACATCGGGTGATAACCTGCCCCCTGAGGCCTCAGCGCCCACAGGCTGAATCGGCAGAAAGACTCCAAGTCCTAGGCGATTGCAGGGAGGATCGCCTAGGACTACAGGTACGTCCTAAACTTTTGGTACCTTGCCAGGTTAGATTCCGGAACTTCTCCCGCCCAGGGCAGGCGTTTATTGATTCCGGAGCAGCCGCTAACCTGATAAGCATGCGTTTTGTTAGGCCCCTGATGGCTGAATTTGTGGCGCTGAAGACGCCAATTCGTTTTACTAGCATTGATGCTACCCCTCTTGCTTCAGGCTTGGTACGATGGAGGACCCCAGTGTTACAGTTCACGGTGGGGGGGGGGTCGCCACTCGGAAGATCTATCATCCCTGGTGATGGAGAAAATGTCGGTAGACATGGTACTAGGGATGCTGTGGCTGGCGTTGCACAACCCCCAATTCGATTGGGCCACTGGGGAGCTGACCCAGTGGGGACGATCCTGCCATAGCCATCTTGCTCCCCTTCCTCTCTGCTCAGTTGATACCGCGCTCAGTCTCCGTGGTCTGACTTCCCTTCCTACCCCGTCTGCCTGTCCTGCGGGTGCCGGCACGGAGCGGGGAACTGCAGGGGAGAGCGGGGAGGAACGGAGGTGAGATCTTTCTCTCCCTCTCTCCCCGCTGCGACTCACCTGTCAGCCGCAGCGGCACCCGAATCTTCAGGGACGAGCACAGCGATACTCGGATAAAGCAAAATTACTCGAGCGAGTAGTGCTTTTCCGAGTACACTCGCTCATCTCTAGTGAATACTACTGCCAACATCTGCAGCATTCATGTGGTTTTTGTGGAAAAATCCATGCAGATTTTGATGTGGAAACTCTGCAGCGATTCCGCTACGTGCGAATGTACCTACAGCATGCTTCACATAGCTGGTCTGCGTATTGTATCTCAGATTTTGGGGCTGATCTACTACAGATTTCACTCTTTCAACTCAATTCAAATATTGGGGGTGAAATCTGCTGTAGATCTGCACAAATCTGCTATGTGTGAATGCAGCCTTACACTGTTTATGTAACTCCCATTGAAGTGAACACTGTTACGGAAACTGTAGTACAGCCTACAGTTCTCCAAGCCTGAAACTTATTTGCCTGGGTTACTTATGGGCATCCATCCCCTCCTACTGGCACATTGATTGGGGTCCTATGAGATTAGTTGTAGGTTTTCCATAGACATGTTGGTGGGATCTGTTGAATATGTATGATGATGTCTGCAGAAGGAGAAACAAAATCCAGGCATGGTGGATGTCAGTGTCTGCGGGGAACGTCTGTCCTACTGAATAAGCATTCACATTTATGAGGAGATCAGCCAAACAGTATATGTAGGGTCAGATACAAAGATCAGATCAGGAGACTAAATGAGGGACCAAATCAATGTTATAAAATAATGAGAAATAAGGATTTTTTTTAGTTTACAGCTTGTACACATTAGAGTACTGTACTTAGTTTTCTTAAAAGAGCATAAAATATCCTCACGTTTACATATCTGCTCTCACACACTGTACCAAAACTAGACATATACATCAACATACAACATTATCCAGGACAAAGCAAGCAGCATGAAGGTCGGACCAGGCGACATCTTCAGGACCCTTCATTCTCTTTCCCATCTATGTCAGAGCGGGATATTGGCTGCTTTGTGGTAATGCCGTGGTCACTGGAAAATGATAGAATTTCATTAGGATGTGCAATAAATGAATGTAATCAAGCACCGTAAGTAAGACTTCATTCCTACCCAGTTTCCCTAAAAATAAAACCTAAACGAAATATAAGTTCTAGTTATATTACATTAAAAGAAAATAAATATATAAAGAATACATTACCTAGCAGGCTTGGTCCAGGTCCCTCCCGCTGCTCTCTAAAGGTTCGGCATGGTTCCCGCAGTCCTCAGCCGCTTGTACAACATCACCTCCAGGAGTCGATGGCTGAGATTGGTTCTTCGACCGCTGCATAGCCAATCAATGCAGCGCTGGATGAACCAACCACAGCGATCGCTATGGTTCATGCTCGTGCTGCATTGATTGGCTGAGCAGCGGTCGAAGAATCAATCACAGCCATCGCTTCTTGGAGGTGGGATTTATGAATCCCGTAACCAGCAAGTGACGTTCTATGAGCGGCCGAGGACTGTGGAAAGGGCATCAGGGACGTGAAGAGCAGCGAGAGGAGCCGAAACAAGCCTGCTAGGTAAGTATAACAAGCCGTCCCCAAAAAATAAGACCTAGTGCCTCTTTAGGGCCAAAAATTAATATAACACAGGGTTTTATTTTGGGGGAAACACAGTATTTGCACGGTTTTCACTCATGCGATGTGGAGTGAAAATTAATACATTTCTTTAAAAAATAAATAAAATTACAGCGTGCGCTATTTTTCTGCGGGCTTTTTTTTTTATCTCCCATGTCTCCCTATGGAGCCTTTTTCTTATCGCATCGCAAAGCACAAACGTGCGTTTTTCATGCGATGCATCTTTAACATTAGAAGCCCCTATTGTGAGAAAAACACAAGTGCTAGCGATGTTTTTGCAAAAAACAGCATCAATGATGCTCAAACATCTCATGAGTAAAATGACGATTATGCCGCGATTTTCTCGTAGCAAAATCACGATCGCCAGAGTGAACGAGCCCTGAGGCTTCTGCGCCATATTTATGGTTTTGTCCTACAAGTACCAAGGATTGGACCCTGCAAAGTATAATGGAATAATGTGCACCTCTTCTATTTCTTGGACCTATTTCTGGTTTTGATATACAAATCTGGATTTAAAGTACTGACCAAAAGGCCTTAGTCTGCAGTAATAAGCTACAGCCAAGAGGGAGTTGTACCAGTCTAATGGGACCAATATGTTAAAAGTCACTTCCAACTGAATGCAAGAACTTACTTTGCATATTGTTTTGCCTTCAATATCTTCAAAGAACACGGAGACATTAAATTATCTGTTGGACTTCTAAATGCATTGCTGGAAGAAAAGAAGAAGTTACAGGATAGACAGTGGTATTTCCAAGAGCAGGTACATGTAACACAGGGATTGTGCAGACTATTGGACGGCAAGGCAATAACTTTCCGCTTGTGTGTTAGGGGGCATTCAGACGACCGTATATCGTCTGGGTATTCACGCCGGCCGATATACGGCGTCTCTCTCTGCAGGGGGAGGGGGGGGGGCGGCATCCATTCACAGTAAGCAGCCGGTCCTTCATAAGTGAATGACTGTCTATTTACACGGAACAATAAGTCAGTCATTCCGTTTTCAGCATGCAGAAACTGAACAAACAACGAGAAGTTAACGACTTGTTCATCATTCAGTTGGCGCACACATTTACACTGAACAATAATCGTTTGGATTTTCGCTAGACCGAGGAAATCCGGATGATAATCGTTCCATGTAAAAGCAGCTCAACTGAAAGTCCTGTCTGTATAATTGAGAGGTTTCTGGATAGTTTCTCAGGATGCTAATAAGACATTAAAGGGGTCTTCCAGGACTCCACTTAGGAACCCCAAGTGAATAGGACTGAACTGCTATACCAGGCACCACTGCTACCAAATATATGGCACTGTGCCTGGCACACACTGAAGAGGCCACAACAGACTGGTGGGAGTCCCAAGTGGCAGATCCCCACCAATCAGATATTGATTATTATATCCCTAAGGAGATAGAGACAGACAGACCAGGAAAACCCCTTTAAAGTTAGGATTTCACCAAGACCATGCCAAAATTTCTGCAGTTCTCTGTCATTTTACCACAATTCACTTGCATATCAGGGTTGCCATGTGAATGGGAGAGCCAGGAGTAATTGGTGTCAACTGAACAGCTAAAAGGCATGGCCACCTAAAATTCGATATTAAACACCACTAACCTGCAGAAACTTGTCACCTAACACCTCTTCTTCCCAAGAGTAGGGGGAAATAGCAATGTGGCTAAAGGGACAGTAAGCCAACTAGTGATAAAGGGGAGGGAAACCACATACAAAAATACATCAAGCAACACTTCAAAAACTTCAGCCAAAAAAGGTGGCCCAGGGCCTATTCACATGTTATGGTCAATTTTTGCAAAGCAACACACAATGTACGCAAATTCAATGTTTTTCCCAGAATATGTAGAAATTGACAGTTATCAAATAATCATAAAAATGCCATGTGTCAAGCATGAACATTGTTTCCAATCTCATAACCACTTGTGCAGAGATGAAGTTACTATGGGTTCACATTTGCATTGGGCACCGTCTATAGTTACTTTGAGAAGTCTCGTTTATTTTTCAATGCCAAGACAAGCCAGATTAAAGAGGTGCCAGTCATGCCAAATAATGAAATAAAAGCATTGGGCAATGTAAGACAGCAAGGTAGGACAGAGTTTTGCCAAGAAAGACCCTTTAAATGCTGAACTTTGAACATGCAGAGGAAAAATCTTAATTACAGTTAAGGAGGATTTCCAAGCATAATCACATGCGATCTGTCCGAGACCTTTCACACAAGAGGAATATCTCCGCAATACATGACAATGCTGCACCAGAATCTGCATGAATACACGTGGGCTGGCTATGGAGTGGAGATCCACAGCAGATTAAGCTGCATCTATAGGTGAAATATTCCGCTGGTGTCAAAGCGCCCAAAGGGTGTGCAGAGACAAAATTGCAGGGTTGCCAAGGCAGCCATCCAGTTCCAAGTGAGAATTGTCAATGAGTCCTATTCTAAATTAAAGGGCACAGGTATAATACTCGCTGGGTGTTGCGCCAGCACACCAGGCGGCTGAGGCCCCGCTCCATACTGTGTCAGACTGGGCATTAATGCATGCTTGGACATCTTCCTTAAAGGGGTTTTCCCCATGACTTAAAATTGCCTTACAACCACTCTGTCCTTTCCGGTTACTGCCGACCAGAACATGTGACTGCTAGAGCCAATCACTGACTATAAAAGGTCACGGCTGTGATGTGGCTGCAGCAGTCACATGTTCTGGTTAGCAGCAAGCGGGAAGGACAGAGTGGTTGTGAGGCAGTTTTAAGTGGTGGGAAACCCCCTTTAAGTAAGGGCTGCACGTACCTTTGCTGCACCTGTTTCCGCTTGGTTATGCTGGGCGTTATTGGCAGCGGTTGGTTGGCAGACATTGCCTGCAATCCTTTGCCGACATTCATTTCTCACTGCTGTTGCTTCAACCTGTAACGTACAGAAGATCACTGAGATCTGCAGATCAACATTGTAGCGAGATAAAGAACAAAGAGGAGCGGAAGATAACAAACAGCCATCCACTAGATGCTGCCGATTCTCGCCAAACCCATATTACAGTTGGGATTTACCTCGGAGCTGACTAGCCGCCTTACGGACATGTGTTACCAGCTAGACCCATAATCAACGGGAACTAAATTGGCTCCTTGGCACAGCAGCCATATTTACACTGGGAGATGTGCAGCCGGCCATCCAGTACTAGATGCTTGCGATCAGCCAGTCAACTGGTTCTTGGTTGTTGATCAGCTAATGGTTACTCCTTTTCATGGCCTGACGTTTGGGCAAACAAACGTTTAGATGAACGCTCTCGCCCAACAGTCAGATCATATAGGAGCCCATTAATAGAGCCAGTTTATTTATAGGCCTATTATACAATACTCTGTTGTGTGATACAAAAACTAGAGGGGAAGACAGCTGAAAAGTTCTCTCTACAGAACAGGAAACTTCAGATTATTGTTAGGAAGTGTGAAAAAATGCAGAATATTAGGATTTTTAAGACCTACATCATGACAAATAAAAAAATGACATGCCAGAAAAAAATAAATCAAAAATGAAAGAAAACATTTGAACAAGAACTATTTAAAGCCTGGGGGTCTTCTGATGCCACAATCATTGTAACATCACACCCCATATTCTTCCAAATGAGCGTATTGTAACACGTCTAACAGGGATCCGTAATACGGACGTGTTATGGTAATACTGTGTCATCAGGATTCCCCTCCATATCCGATTGGTTAGATGCTCTACTGGACAGATACGGATCTGTATTTCCCCAAAGAAAATGCTAGCAAGAAAAAAGGTGGAGACAAAAACAGACAAAGGCAGAATACACACGGCGGATTGTAATTGCGCAATCAGGGGCAGGCGACCGCCTCAGAGTTCTGCAGCAAATTTACTGCCCAGAGCGTTCTATGGAAAAGCAGTTCTTAGATGGAGAGAAAAAAAATGAATAAATAAATAAAAATCACATCATGTTCCATTTTCCTGCAATGTCCGCACGGACGGCTTCCATTGAAGTCACTGGAAGCCGTCCAACCCGCGGTCCATCTGCAATTGGCACTGGACGGGCCGCGTATTCCGCGTGAAAAACAGGAGTTTAAAAAAAAAACTGTACTGCATAAGTCCGACGGCGAGCCGTGCGGAGCATCAGCAGTACAGAAAGGAGAAAAAGAAAGCAGGTACGTGCGGACGCTGCTGCTGCCAGGGCCGGGTTCTGCATGTGGAATCCGCCCCACCTGCGTACATGCAGACAAAAGTAGCACCTACTGTGTTCTTAAAACATGGCTGTGAAGAATACATCCATGCGGATACAAGGTGGGGGGGGGGGGGGGGGTACTAATGGCACTCCCTGCGCTGGGCTTAGTACAATGCCTGCAGAGGGGTGTATGCCAGGTCCCGACTGCTGGACAGTTCTGGTACAATTATACATAAATCTATCGGCTCAGGCACATTTAGTTAAAGTGCTGAAGTCAGTGCAACAAAAAAAAGAGAAAAAGCACATTTTTTTTAATGCAAATACACATTTGTGGAAAAACGTGCAACTTTTTTATACTAGAAACTGTCAGCAAACCTTCAGCAACCGTGCTGCCTAGATGTATGCCCTCTCCATATCACTGCCGCACAACAGACATGTTGGTACAGCCCGCTCTTATAGCAATGCCCCGCCGGTGGCAGTGAAGCAGCAGGTAGTTTGGTGTCCCCTCCCGCACTCACCTGCCCTGAGTCGCACTGTCTGCCGTCTCTCACCCCGCCGCTATTTATAGAGTTTTTGAATCCAGCGCGCACCTGTCAAACCGTCTCGCGCCGATTGGATGTTTCCAAGGAGACGGCTCGGGGGTTTTCGGCACGTGATGTTATGGTTTTCCACTGTATCAACAAGAGGTCCAACTGTCACACTGCGCTGTCTGTGCTGCCGTGCCCCGCGGCTGTTACACCTATAATCTATGTAAAAGGCTCCGAGAAAATGGAGGTTAAGAGCCCATCTGTTGGAGAACGCCGAGGACAGGCTGGCGGCTGCTCCGCCCACTGGCGGCTGGATGGTTTTGAATATTTGAAAGTGTTGTCCCCTTACTGCTGTTGTGAGGCAGAGCTGAGCCTGTGCACTAGGGGGTGCTGTGCTAATCTAATTACAGGCGTCACGCCCGTACCTGCTCCTGCATGCTACCTATCGGGGTGTAGGTCAGCTTTCATGTCTGCTAACTATACCGTCATGAGGCAGCTCCTTAGAGTGCTGTCAGCGCTCCTATAATAGCACTAATTGCAGGACTACATCTGTAGAAACCAGCAACAACACCCAGTGCTACATGTAATAGCAGCCATAGACCGGCTTCACACGGCGAGAAAAGCAGGCGAGATTTGTGCGTTGCAGGACATACAAATCTCGCATGAATACACACTAGGGGTGTTAGCCTGTCACAGTGCCCATTGTTTTCAATGGGGCCGGCGACAGCATCATACCACATGTTTGGTACACACCATGTGATGCCAGGTCTCCCATTGTAAAGAATGGGAGAAACTCTGTGATCCTCCGCCATGACTGCCATCAGCATCGGAGGATCGCTACTTCCCTTAAAGTGATTCAAGGCAGTTTTGACATAAAATGCCTCAGATCCACGGCAAAATCAGATGTTGGCGAGCGCAATATCATGCTCGCCCGTGTTAAGTTAGTCTTAACCCTTTAATGACAGGGCCCTCTCTCCCCCCCACCCCCCTCATTTTCGTTTTTCCCTACCCCTTTAAAGAAAATCGTAACACCTTTATTTATCCACTAGCTGATATACCCGGCTTCGCCCGAGTTAATTTGGTACTGGTGTTTATCTGGTGTTCACAGGGAAAATCTTATGAAGTCGTGGTTACTTTAGAGATACTGAGGAAAAACATTTGTTCACCATTTTGCATAGTTCTCTGCATTACCCAGGAAACACCACGTGGAGGTAACCATGCGACGTTTCCTTCATATAAAATGACATCAGGAAGTGAGAGAATTAGATTACGTACATAAAATTTGGACGCTAATTCTTTTGCGCATAGAATTGAATAATGGAGTTGTGACCCATTAACTTTTCCTATTTATGACATAATCAATGCCCGTGCCAAATTTCAAGTTTCTATGACATCGGGAAGTGAGAGAATTAGATTATGTACGTTAAATTTCGACACTAATTCTTTTGCGCTAGAATTGAATAATCGAGTTGGGACCCAATTACTTTTCCTATTTTGGAGATAATCTATGCTCGCGCCAAAATTTATGTTTCTACGACATCGGGAAGTTGGAGAACTTTTGGCGAGTCAGTGAGTGAGTGAGTCAGGGAGGGCTTTCGTCTTTATATATATAGATGGACGTCACTGTATGGGGGCTTGTTTTTCACGAGACGAGTTGTATTTTTTACTGTACCATATAACGCACTGAAAACCATTTAAAAAATTCTAAGTAGAGAGAAATGGGAAGAAAAACAACATTCTGCCATGTTCCAGTGCGTCTTGTTTCTACGGCGCACAAACTGCAACAAAAATGACTTTATTCTATGGGCCAGTACAATTACTACGATACCAAACTTATATAGTTTATTTTTCTTGCTGTACTACTTATATATTTTTTTAAAGATATTTAATTTTTTACAATTTTCTGCTGCATCTTCTGCGCGTCATAACTTTTATTTGTCCGACGACTTTTTGATAGCTTTTTATTGCATTTTTTTCTGGGATCTGGGTCTGCAATACCAACCCAAACAGCAGCCAAAGACTCATGGGACCTGGTGCAAAAGTTCATTTTGCCCCACCCCTCCAGATCAGATACAAGGGCTCAGCTCTATGTATGGTAGTATATGGTGCCTCTAAATAATGCAGTCAGCACATAGATAGCAGTTCTACACAGTGATGGGGAACACAGGGCAGTGATTTATCCTGGTGCAGGACTAGAGCCAGCCATGACTGCTACATCTGCTTTGATTGCTCACTGCTGCCTACATGACCAGGCACATCAGCATGTAGGGTCTTGGGGGGGGGGGGGAGGGGTTCACACAGGGCGGATTTGCAGCGGAAATTCCGTCCAGAATTTCCGCGCAGCAAATCCGCCTGCGGCCGCTAATCTTGGGATTAGCCAGCCATATGGACGAGATTTCTCAGAAACCTCGCCCACACGGGACGGCCAATCCGCTGCGGTTAATCTGGCCGAAACCGCGGCTGCGCCGAACGCAGCATGTCCATTCTTTTTTCTTTCCGCTGCAGCCGCGCTCTCCTCTATGGGAGCGCCGGCCGCAGTGGAAAAGCAAGCGGCCGGGCCGCTTCAAAGCCGCCGCGGGCTTTTCCGCGGCGCTTCTCCCGGCGGAAGTCTCGCGGTTTTTGCTGCGGTCAAACCGCGAGATTTCCAGCGGGAATCCGCCCAGTGGGAACCCACCCTTAGACTACCAATACATACTAGTAAATAGTGTGCATCAGGCAGTCAGAGAAGCTGGTGCGGCCATCTTTGTATGTCCATGCCTGGAGGATCGCTTTAAAAAGGTATTTTTCTATCTTGGACACATGATGGGAACATGGTTGTACATGAGGTGGCCAGGACAGTCGAAACTGGACACGGCTAGGCTCCGCCGTTTCTGTACCTTGAAGAGAAGGAGTTACAGAAGTAGCAATCTGTTAAATCTGGAAATAGCATCAGGACGCGGCAAGCATCAGTTTCCATAAGCTGGCAGCGGTGGATGCAGTGCAAGATGGCGTTTCTGTAATGCCTGTTCACTTCTATGGGAGTTACAGAAAGAGTGTCTGTTATTCCCAACCACCATATGCTGCCAAGCCGGGGACAGGGATGGCCAAAATTCGAGATAGGTGCAGGTCTGAAAGGTGGTGTCTGCACCCATAAGACATTTATGGCATACCCTGTGTGGTTAAGCCATCAAAAAACCAAGATAGAAATATCTCGCCCCTTAAAGAGGACTTGTCATGTTCTATGATTGGCGAGGCCGGCTGCATAGCTTTGTAGCTACACCACCACTGACCTTTTCTTTGTACATCCACGCCCTCTTGCACCAACCTCCATTAGACTTGGCTCCCAGCACTCTGAATTTGTTACGTGGGCTGTCTCCTCCACCCATGGGTGTCACACATTTACAGTCATTGGAGGAGACCGCCCACATGACAGATTCAAAGTGCTGCAGCCAAATTTAACAGAGATCGGTACAAGGAAATGAGGGAGGGTACAAAAGCTAAATAGAGTCAGTGGGGCTGCAGCTGGTTGAGTATAAAGACGAAGCAACGATGTAATAAAAGATAAACAGTAAAAATTACTCATTTATTTAAAATTATCCTTCAAAATATTAAAACATTAACATAGAAGCAGAAATTAGCGCACAAGCAAGACTAGAGGCAACAGAAGAATACTAATACAGAAGTGGTGCTAACTGGTATACAATAGAAAGGGAACCTGAGCAGTAAGACAATTGTATCGTACCTTAAATCATTCACATTTCAATCCGTAACAGGCGTCGAATCCTGACAGAAGGACTTTTTTATTTTCAGCCAAGTTCTAGAACAGTAAATTTTGACAGAACTTGGACCCATCAAAATCAATTGGGGCTTTTCAGACAAGCAATCTTTCACATATACTTATGGTCTGTGCAAATAAAAAGGCAGCATGTCCTATTCTGGTCCGACTCACAGAAAAGAGTAGAGCATGCCATAGCCATGCTTCCACACATCGGACAGATGTGCACGGAGAGGCTCAGGAGCAACTTACACTCGGCCATTTGAATGCAGACTTAGGCCACCTGCACAGGGGGCAAATTGTATTGCGGACCCTGCACTTGTCAACGGCGCGGGCGATCCGCTGCTCAATTTGCCCATAGATGTGTGTGGAGATTCCTCTGCTACATACACATATGCGGATTTTATTTGCAGACACAATGTGCCGAAAATAAAATCGCAGCATGCTCTATTTTAACCCGGATTCTGGGCAGACGGCTTCCATTGGGACATCCACAGTACAGAGAAAGAAAAGAGAGCTACGCGGGGTCAATGGCCACAGGCTGAATCCGTCTCTGCCGTGTGCAGGCGGGCTGAGGATCCTTTTACATGGGCAGATAAATGGCTTGTAATGGGTGTTGATGACAATGTAGCAAGTCAGTCAGTGCTGGTTTACTTTTATTCTCTTGTTGCAATTATTGTGAGCTGTTTGTAGTAACAATCATTTTGTTTCCCCTTCCACTAATTCAGTTTACATTATAGTCGGCAGAACATCACCAGGTTCAGCTGAGGCACGTACGGCCCACAATCAGTATTTTTAGGTCTGCATTAAAAAAAAAAAAAAAAAAAAAAAAAAAAATCAACGACAACCCAGTGTAGACAAGCCAATGGTCTACGAGTGGATACCAACATTCATTCAGGCGATTCCCTCTGCTGGGAAAAGGCCATTAAAGAGAACCTGTCACATTGAACATGCAGTCCAAACTGGAGGCGGCATGTTATAGAGCAGGGGGAGCTGAGCAGACTGATATATAGTTTTATGGGGAAAGATTCAGTAGAACTTGTATTTTATTCATTTATATCTTTGCTTAACCCCTTAATGACGGAGCTTTTTTGCTTTTTTCCATTTTTGTTTTTTCCTACTCCCTTTTAAAAAATCGTAGCTCCTTTATTTATCCATCGACGTCGCTGTATGAGGGCTTGTTTTTTGCGGGACAAGTTGTATTTTTCAATGGCACTATTTATTGTACCATATAATTTACTGAAAAACTTTTTAAAAATTCTTAGCGGAGAGAAATGGGGAAAAAAACGACATTCCACCATCTTTCGGTGCGTCCTGTTTCTACAGCACACAAACCAACAAAAAACGACCTGATATTTTTATTCTGTGGGTCAGTACGATTACTACGATACCAAACTTATATAGTTTTTTTTTTTGTTGCTGTAGTACTTGTATTTTTAAAGATATTTAATTTTTTTCAATTATTTTCTGCGGTCATTTTGTGTGCTCAATAACTTTTTTATTTTTCCGTCGACGTAGTTGAGCAAGGGCTTATTTTTTGCGGGATGTCCTGTAGTTTCCAATAGTATCAATTTGGAATACATACAACTTTTTGATCGCTTTTTATTGCATTTTTTCTGGAAGACAGGGTAACTAAAAAAGTGTATTTCTGGCGTTCGTTATTTTTTTTTCCGGACGACGTTCACTGTGCAGGAAAAATAATGCACGACGTTGATAGATCGGACTTTTACGGACGCGGCGATACCAAATACATATTTTTATTTTATGATTTAGATTTTTTAATAATTGATATGGCAAAAGGGGGGTGATTTAAACTTTTCTTTTTTTTTACAATTTAAAAAACTTTATTGATCTTTTTTTCTTACTTTACTTTGAAGTCCCCCTGGGGGACTTTAACATGCGATGCTTTGATCACTCCTGCAGTATGACGTAATGCTATAGCATTACGTCATACTGCTTTTTGACAGGCAGTCTATCAAGCCACCCTGTGTGGATGGCTTGATAGGCAGTCTGCTAAGGCAGCCCTGGGGCCATTCATTAGGCCCCCGGCTGCCATGACACCTGCACGGCTCCCCCGATCTCACCACAGGGGGGCCGTGCGGGACCCCCAAACAGCGTTCGGGGGATTTAAATGCCGCTGTCAGAATTGACAGCGGCATTTAAAGGGTTAATAGCCGCGATCGGCTGAACGTCCGAGCGCGGCTATTGCCCGCGGGTGTCAGCTGTAATAAACAGCTGACGCCCGCGCTGTATGGAGGGAGATAGCGGCGCTACCTCCCTCCATACACGTCCTGCAACAGCAGGACATAGTTTTACGATAGCGCCGTCACTAAGGGGTTAATCTGAGCTGAACAGTCCAATGGGTGGCCATATCCCTGAATGTACTGCCATACACACAGCTGTTAATCACTGATAGGACCGCCCATTGGACTGTTCAGCTCAGAGTGAGCAAAGGTCACTAAGAATCTCCCTTCTAATTCACTGCCCACTGACTTATAAAGTTAAGTATGTCTCTAGTAATAGGGTCACCAAACATAGAAAACAGAAAGTGGAGAGGACTGTTGTCTCACATTGCTCATGGAAGTCTATGGAATGGAGGGGTGGGCTAATAGTGATTTACAGTTATTGAAAATCACATCTACACCACCCTGTCATGCTGTGCACAGTCCTCCATGATACTAATATTTATGAAGGTGTGCTAGAGAGAGGGAGCAGAATCTGACGTTTTCTTTATGTTCATTATATAGAACACATAAGAGCAGACTCCTCTCACCAGCTCAGGGACAACTTAGTTAGAGACAGTCTGCACAGGGTGAAAAAATGCAGGATACAAGTCATATAATGGCCAGAAATAGTGTTATTCCTCATGTATGCACCATTTTCTGAAGTCACCCGATCGTTCAGGTATGTTGGTTGTATACACCTCTGAAAGAAGAAAATAATGACCTGTAATCTGGTTAATGCGTCTTCACAACTTTAAATAATAGCTAGTTTAACTTTGCAATTTACTGACAATTACAAATATTGTGACTAAAAATAATTAATGGCTTATAAACACTTTAAAACAAAGCTATTCAGTCATTAAAGAATAGATCATCCTTTTCCAATTCTTGGAAAACAGCCACAATGTAAATAAGTGTTTTCGGTCTAGTTGCCATGGCTACATTTCAATTTTACCTGCAAGAATAACATCTGCACAGACATAATATTGTCTTTATACGCACCTACATGCCCACGCACATAGTAGCCGGGAGAAACAACATCCATTGTTTACATGTCTGGCCACATTAAGGCGAACGAGTCAAGAAAATGACCTATTGTAGAAATCAAGTAGTTTTCTGCAAATATATTTAAGCATTTTGCCTCTTTAATTTTGCAATTTAACTCATCTAAGAAAACCCTAAAATGCCTGCAGTTTTCACCCCGACCACTCCGCCTAATAGTCTGACATTTCCCGATCTGTAGAGAGAACTTTTCAGCAGTCATCTCAATGACCTCTGCACAGGTCAGTGACCATGTCCACAACATCGAAGTCAGTGTGTCCCTTCCTGTCCATTGTGTGAATGGCCCATAGGGCCACAGTTAAAGCAGATCAAACAAGATGGTAGTGGCCAGTGTCGTATATAGAAAACAGAACCACAAAAAAAAAAAATCTACAAGCAAAAAAAAATAAGAACAATGGAATATGTCACTATCTGGTATCAACTAGTGAAAAAAATGATAACGCTAATACATTCCCTATTTCCTATCTACTCTTTCAAACTTCCCTCTTCTCTCATCTGCCCATAACTTACTTATCTTGACTTACCTTTCCTCTACAACAGCTCCCCGTGTAGGAAGCTTAACAGTCACGTGCGAGGACTCTTCTACCACATCGTCATTGCAAGACACAGACACTGCTTTTTAGAATGCCACAATTACTTGAGCCCTGGACCCGACCCCCCCCCCCCCCCCTCACACAAACCCTGGCACAGAAATCTGTTTAAATGTGAAGCAAGCTTGCAGAATTACAAAGAGATAGAAGCAATCCCACTCTTAGGCTGCCTGTCCTTGGGGAGCAGGAGCCAGCCCCCAGATCTCCGCGGTGAGCCTGTCAGATAGGCTCACCACGGAGAATCGCAGCGATTCGCAGCATGCTGCGATTTGCCAGCCGCGAATGGAGAATCGCTATGATTGTCCGCTCATGGACAGGGGGGCGGCGCTTTCCATAGCAACGCTATGGAAAGCGTGCACTGCCTTCCCCGCTGCCAGATTATCGCTGCGGGGAACGAAATGCAAAAACAGTGTATTTTGACTGTGTATTATGCATGTAATACGCAGCACCAGGTCCCCATAGACAACAAAAAAAATTTTATTTTTTTTTTAAAAAGTCACAGCATGTCCTATTTTGGCCTGTATTACGGACTGACGTAGCCCATGCAAGTCTATGGGAGAGGTAAAAATATGCAGTGAATAGGCACAATACATGTGTATTCACTGTATTTCCGCAGGAAGTAGAAATCTTCAGCTTCCTGCGTTTTATTTTTCACACACGCTAATACACAGTGATCACTGCATATTGACTGGCGTAAAAAGGCCAAAATCCTCAGGGAATGCACATATTTCAGTAACTTAAATACGCTGCGTATTAAGCGACCGTAATAGGCTACGTCTGTGTAAGTGAGCGCTAAGGAAGACTTCACAACATACAAACAAGATGTCCTCAGCTTCAAGTCTGCAGTCACAACTAGATGGTACAGTCTCTAGCTGCTCATGTAATGTGCTGATGCATCATGGGATTGATAGAAAAGCAAAACTCTCCACATCAAGATGCACTGCATTTAAGTGAAGGCAAATAAACAGAGGGAACCTCCAGACTGTCCTAGGCAATCAGGTGAGGGGACAGGAATGAAAAAGCATTTTCTCACCGGAGTGGCCCTTTAACACTCAACTCCCTTCTCCATCTCCCCTCCCCCAGATGCCTCCAACCACATCTCATCTCTGCAGCAGACTTTGCCAAACACAAGATCAACATCAGAGAAAGCCTCAAACTACAGTCCATGCAACCCTTTTGCTGAGCTAATTGGTCCTCTACCCCTTTAACCTGCTCTCCAACCTGACTCAATCCCATCTCATCGCATCCCCGACCTCACCAGTGTGTTTATCTTAGCCCTAACCCATCCTTTGAATCATTCAGCGACCACTGGAGTCTTCCCTTTGTCTTTTAAACAAGCAACCATCACACCCATCTTCCCTTGAGCTCTCCTCTCTGCCAAAAACTCTTACTCCATCTCAATTATGCTCCCATTAGCACCAAACCGCCTGGAACGTCAAGGTGGACATGCTTTATCCTCCCAGCTCTCATCCAACTACAGTCTGGATTTGACCCCATCACTCTATCCAAAGTCACTAATGATCTGCTAACTGCAAAAGTCTCAACATTACTATCCCTCCTCCTTGACCGGTCCTTGGCTTTTAACACACACCCCACCGTTCTAAAGCTCTTTCCACCGTTGGCATCACAAACCTGGATCTCCTTGTATCTCACTGGCCAAACATTTAGTGGCCCACGCTGTGTCCTTCAAAGCTTTGTCCTAGGACCCCACTATTCTTCATCTACACCTTTAGTGTCGGACAGTTCATACAATCCCATGGCTTTCTGTAACACAATTATGCATATGACACCCATTTGGCCCACGTTATTGCTCTGCTACCCAGAATCCCAGAGAGTCTATCGCCTATATCTTCCCGCTTTCTAAAACTCAATATGGAAAAACCTGAACTTATCATCTTAGCCCCTCTCCTCACCCAACAAACATATCAAATTCCAATTAATGGGTTCATACTTTCCCCAGTCTTACAAGTTCATTAACTCAGTTTAACAATTAAATCCACCCTCTTCAAAACTGCAAGCAAACCCTGGCCACCTCCGACTCGAAAGCATCTGTTGGATACCTTCTTTCCTTAACCTTGAATCAGCAAACCTCCTAGTTCATGCCCTCATCTGTATAGACTACTGCAACATCCTTCTCTGCAGCCTCCCACACAACACCGAGGAATATTCATTCCGGAGAAATAAAATAGGAGACTGGTTTCTCAAAATGAAAAAGGACATGCCCTGCTTTAATAAAGTTATGCCATTACATATCAAATTAAAAACGAACAAGGACGCGTTTCAGCTCCTGCTGGAGCTTTGATCACCTATAATCCCACACAACACACTTGCATCACTCCAATCCACATCTCCCATTCCAGTTCATTCACTGGCTACTCATTGACCAGAGAACCAGGTCAAAACGTTAGCAATGATACAGAAGGCTGTCCACAACCTGTCCCCTCCATACATCTCTGCCCTAATATTCCAGTACCTGCCCCACTTGTAATCTCCAGTCCTCACAAGACCACTTCCCTAACTCTCCCCGAATCTGCTCCTCACACACTTGTCTCCAGTATTTTTCCTATGCATCACCTAAACTCTAGAACTCACTACCTGAACACAGGCTCTCCACCCCCTTAGAAGACTTCCAGAAGAACCCAAATACCTACCACTTCAGAAAAGCCTACAACCTACTGTAGCCCTGTTGTCACCACTGTCTTAGCAGCTTCTACCCTCACCTACTGTCTCCATCTAGCCTCCAAATAACAGGGTCCTTTCTCATTTTGTATCAGTTTCTAAGTCATTTAGGCCATGACTATTGTTCCTATGTTTTGCCGTATGTAATGTCTTCATACCAGTTTCCATATGTATAGTCTCCTGGAATTAACAGCGCTTTGAAATAATAGAACCAGAACATGATGTACAGAAAAAATAAAAAGCTTATACATTTCAAAGTGCATTCTCATGTCATGAACGGTTCATATAAATAGTCCACTTCAGTGTTTCCTGCCATATGTACACTACGTGTAAAATGAACCTAAGGTTACGTTCAGACCACATGTATTCATAGAGACTTTCCACAGCAGCAAAATCCACACCTAAGGCCAATCTCACACATCCGTTGTTTACCGTGGCATTATGAACACTGCGGTAATCGCTGTATAATGCTAACATTGATTCTAACCCTTTCCAGTCCAATGTTGGGCCTGCCCCGACATCATAATTTCCCTCCACAGCTCAGATGTCTTGGCAGGCCCGACACTGCAGTGCAGGAGTGGATCTGCACCCGATCGTCAGACACATCGGGTGCAGATACACTCCTGCACTGATCCTCATCGAGGACCCCCGAGGAGAAGACAGAAAGGGTTTTTAACCCTTTCTGCCTTCTCCTTTACACATTACATAGCGCTCAATTAGCGCTATGCAATGCATAAAGATTCCGGTCGGCGATCATGTGACCACCGGTGTTACCTGACCCCCAGCGGTCACATGAACGCCGAGTCGGGAGCCTGCACCATGGGGAGGCCTGCTTACCTGTCCGGTGTCTTCCGCATTCTCCCTTCTGTCTCCGGGCTCGGCGATCATGTGACCGCTGGATGCCACCTGACCCCAGCGGTCACATGATCGCCGAGCCGGGAGGCAGAAGGAGAATGTGGAAGACGCCGGACAGGTAAGCAGGATCCCCCACGGTTCAGTGAGCATCTGGACCCTCCAGAACTCTGTCAGTTCAGGAGGGTGCAGGAAAATGTATTTTTTCTCACCCATTCTCCCCAGCTCCAATTTATTTGGAGCTGGGGAGAATGGGTGAGAAAAAAATAAATGGATTGGAAAGGGTTAATGGAGCCTCGCAGACATGTGCTTGAACGCGGTGCATTTCAGCGCGGCGATTTTCGAGCGCCATCTGCTCTATTTTTCTGCGTTTATCGCACCTCATCACAATGATGGGGTGCAGTAAAACCCGCTGTCGGAGGCAGGAACCTACCTCTGAAAACTAAAATAAAATCGCAGCAAAGTGGCGAGATCAAAATCACAGCATTTTGCTGACAGCATGGGTGCAAGGGGCCTAAGGGTGTGTACACGCTGCAGAATTCGCCATGGGATTTTCCACCTCTTTAAAAAAAAATTATATATATCCCATCAAAATCTGTGGTTTGGGGAGATCCCCATGCAGATTTAGCCCTGTCAAAAGGGTAAAATCTGCATGCGGAATTCCAACGTGTTGCCGCATCAAGAAATAACGTCACTTCTGATGCAGAAATGCGATCTTCCACCTCGGAATTCTACATGCGGATTTTGCCCATTGGCAGGGCAATGCTTTATTATGTCCCCTGTTTATAAGACACTGGAATAGGCAGTTATACGTTTTTTATAATATATTTATCACATACAGGAATGATAGTTTAAGTGTTTCTACACAAAGATCAAAGGCAGAATGCGTCAGTAGGCACCATGACCAGCAACCTCCTGCATGAGCTTCCAATCTGAAATCGTATAGCAAAAACTGTAGAGAAAACATTTTTTTAATAAACCATCTTCTAAACTGATGATGGCGTATAACTAGGAACCCAAGAATGAAGGGGCAGAAGCACTGGTTGCACAGAGGACTGCAGCTGCCAGCGAGAGGGGTTTACCTGTAGGTGCATGCATCGCATGTGATCAGGGTGACACTATGCAGGGCAAATGGGACGCAGCGCTGCAGCAGCTTCATCCTTAGGCTAACTTCACACAGGCGAGTGCGATATTGGGCTGTGATTCAACATACAATTTCCCTGCAGATGCGAGGCATTTAAAATCTCAAAACCACCTTGCATCCCTTCAGGTAAGAAGCGATTCTCCAAAGATAGGACGTGCTGCGATTTGTTTCTCGCACAATTTACTCGGCCGTGTGAAACCGATCTTAGTATAAGTCCCAAGCGGTGGCCCCCACCAATCATAAACACACAGCATATGATTGTCATCAGTTTTTAAGATAGGAAGGCGCCTGTAAAGGGGTTGTCCAGCATTAGAAGAACATGACTGCCTACTTCCATAAACAGTGTCATACCTGCCTATAGGTTGTGTTTGCTATCACAGATTGCACCCACTGAAGTAAATGAAGCGGACCTGTATATAGTCACTATCTGTGCACAGATGTGATACTCTTGTTCTAACACTAGTGGTAAAAGAAAGCAGCCATGCTTTTCTAATTTTGAACAGTCCCTTTAATATTGGCCGAACCCACCCAAGCTAGCAGGGCTGACCAACAATCTAGTATTGTTCAGTATTTTACATCAGTCTTTGTAAGCCAAACACTGAACAGAATACTGCCACTTAAAGCATGTGCGAAAAGTCAGACAGACCCCATCCCCCACATCTGTCCCAGGAAAGATGGCTCATGCGTTGTCCCGCTGGGAGATAAGCTGTTGTCAGAGCTACTAACCCCCCACCCCCACATGCTCTGCCAATCCGAACATGTACGAGGCAGGTAATCAATGAACAGAAGATTCTCACAGGCAGCAATGCTCTACCGCCACCCCAAGTATAAATAAAGTCTTGGTCCACTTCACACCTTAAAAATAGCATTTGTAGAAAACAAGAAAAATTGACGTATTATCTAAAAAACACCCAGAAATGCTGCTGACATGTAAGTATAGCACATTATCCATTAGTCATTTTTATTCATTTCAACCTAAAATTTAAAAACAAATCACCTTTCATACACAATTCTTCAGTGTTACACCAAAACGACTAAGGCTATACTTCTAGCTGGTGAAGGTTAACTACATGTCCATTGTCTAAGGTGCTATTACTCATAATCAGTGTTCATTAGTATTATTTTATCCAAATGATACATATTAACATCTTCTGTACCATGCAAACCTACAGAACGTTTTGTGCGCCTTCCATTGTGCAAGAATTTATGTTCTAGGCCAAAAACTCCAAGCAGCTCCAGGTAGCAAAATCGCTATAAGGATTGAAGAAAATAGGTTTACGGCATTGTTGTCCAGTATGGGCTTCCCAGATATTAATTTTGCACCAATTGTTGGATGGTTGACAATCTTCCCAGTGTTTTCATCAATACCTTAAAAAGAATACATGTGTTAGCAAATCAAAAAATAATCGAAACACAAAATTGCTACAGACCATGACTCCAAATATCACTACTAGAGATGAGCGAGCGTACTCGGAAAAGCACTACTCGCTCGAGTAATGTGCTTTATCCGAGTATCGCTGTGCTCGTCCCTGAAGATTCGGGTGCCGCTGCGGCTGACAGGTGAGTCGCAGCGGGGAGCAGGGGAGAGCGGGCGGGAGAGAGGGAGAGAAAGATCTTACCTCCGTTCCTCCCCGCTCTCCCCTGCAGCTCCCCGCTCCGTGCCAGCACCCGAATCTTCAGGGACGAGCACAGCGATACTCGGATAAAGCAAATTACTCGAGCGAGTAGTGCTTTTCCGAGTACGCTCGCTCATCTCTAATCACTACCATTCATTTGCTGCTGAGCGCTCATAACTGGTCGATGTAAATACACATAGCAATTAATGCTAAAACTATATTAAAAAAACACTTTATAGATTGTGATGTAAATGGTCATTTACATGTTTATCACATGCTGCATTTTTGGCTTCTTTTTCTGAGTTTAACAGAAAGTGTAATGGAAAGATTTGCATGTCTTCTGTGTGTTTATGTCCCACTTCTGGTTTGGATTACAAATACTGACGTACACTATGCTTACTCTAGATCAACGGTTCCCAAACTCTGCTCCAATCTAGGGTCTAGATCTGTGGTGGCGAACCTATGACACGTGTGCTGGAGGGGGCACACAGAGCCCTTTCTGCTTGCACGCGCCGTCGGCTGCTCACCACGGTAGTGATTACAGTTGATGGTGCCATCAAGGTCATGGGCTCTGCTGCTTTTTAATTTTAACCTACTTTATGGGGGTGCATACTCTTTCTTAGGAGGATAGGCTGTTAGGGACTAGAACCATTTCACAAGCCCTGAAGCTTGTATAGGGATTGTCCACATAGCTTGTGCTAGGTTTTAGGGATTATACACCCTACCCTTAGTGGTACAGCTATTTCTGTAGCGTCTATTTGTGCTGAGTATGGTCTGACACTTGATTTGTGTCGGTAGGCGTAATCCCCCCTATCTGTTGCATAATAGGAGCTTCATTGTGCACTTAGTGTTGCAAGGCTCCAGCAACAACTCCTTCATACATTTGATTACGTTGTTTTCTACTTAAAGGAGATGTCCCGAGGCAGCAAGTGGGGTTATACACTTCTGTATGGCCATAATAATGCACTTTGTAATATACATCGTGCATTAATTATGAGCCATACAGAAGTTATAAAAAGTTTTTTACTTACCTGCTCCGTTGCTAGCGTCCTGGTCTCCATGGTGCCGACTAATTTTTGGCCTCCGATGGCCAAATTAGCCGCGCTTGCGCAGTCCGGGTCTTCTGCTGTTCTCTATGGGGCTCCGTGTAGCTCCGTGTAGCTCCGCCCCGTCACGTGCCGATTCCAGCCAATCAGGAGGCTGGAATCGGCAGTGGACCGCACAGAAGAGCTGCGGTCCACGAAGATAGAGGATCCCGGCGGCCATCTTCAGCGGTAAGTATTGAAGTCACCGGACCGCCGGGATTCAGGTAAGCGCTGTGCGGGTGGTTTTTTTAACCCCTGCATCGGGGTTGTCTCGCGCCGAACGGGGGGGGGGGTTTAAAAAAAAAAAAAACCCGTTTCGGCGCGGGACATCTCCTTTAAGACTCCTAGAAATGAGGCTGTAGCGATTCAGCCTCTCCAAGTAAAGCTTTCGCATCTCCTGATGATCCGCATTTTGAGCAGTGAAACGTGTCGAGTGGTAGAGCTCCAAAACTTTGAGCTTTCAGTTATCACATTGTGAGTCTATCAACCCGAGGCCACATATGAGAGTCTTAGCCTAGGATATCGGTCCCATTTAGAACCATAGGGTCCGTCCATCTATGAGAAATCTCTTTCTCTCTTGACTATTTGTGTGAGTGTATTGTTCATGCTCCACGGAGCTTGTGCCCTATGTGTGCGTGTTTTTAAATGACTTTAATAGTTTCTTTTAATAAGTCTATTCTGTGAAAGTACATAAAGTTACAGGTTTATTACAAATGATCTTCCAGATATGAAACACTCATGTTTAATGTAAAAAAAACACAAACAAAAAGGCTAATAAAATCATCATGATTCATTTTTATGTGTTTCTGCTAAATAATTCCAAGGACTCCACAAGGCGCTTTCCCACCCAAAATAAATAGGAGCTGGGTGGAAAGAAAATTAGATTAGAAAGGGTTAAAAAGGCATCACGTATACAAGGTTACTTTTTTTCTATTACAGAGAAAAATCACAATTTGCTCTACTGGCTAACTCGGTATCAAACTTGAACATCTTGTTCTTTGCCTGTAGAATAGAAAACATTGTACTTTGTGCAAGACGTGAATAGTACAATGGATTTTTTTTTTTTTTTTTTTTAAACACACCACATTGAAAATAATCTGGACTGAAGCTTGATAAGCTAGGAGGCATCTGCATCGGTGTCAGAGGTGGCTTCATAGGTAGCCTGCGTCAGGTGTAGCCAAAAGATTTACTGCTGTTTTTCATCAAAATGATGAACACAAAACCTGACGAGTAGAGATGAGCGAGCGTACTCGGAAAAGCACTACTCGCTCGAGTAATTTGCTTTATCCGAGTATCGCTGTGCTCGTCCCTGAAGATTCGGGTGCCGGCACGGAGCGGGGAGCTGCAGGGGAGAGCGGGGAGGAACGGAGGTAAGATCTTTCTCTCCCTCTCTCCCGCCCGCTCTCCCCTGCTCCCCGCTGCGACTTACCTGTCAGCCACAGCGGCACCCGAATCTTCAGGGACGAGCACAGCGATACTCGGATAAAGCAAATTACTCGAGCGAGTAGTGCTTTTCCGAGTATGCTCGCTCATCTCTACTGACGGGCCCTTTTATAGGTCAGAGTCAGTGTCCGATGTAATGGAAACCATGATGCGGATATGAGCAGAGCTTTATAAGCCTTTATACGGTTTGTTCTGTAAATGTTCAATCTAAAAGAAATAGAAGTGATGAACTCACCTGTGTACTGCATTATTGCTCCAAGGTAAGAGTCCAGTATGGAGCCAAGTAAGCCAGCCATCGCACCGTACAAGATGACTGGCCACTGGGGGGCAGCGATGTCCAAATCACTCACAAACATAAGCTGAGTAATAAAGTATGCTATGCCGACAGATAATCCGCCAAGAAGACTCACAAAGAGACCTATCAATGTGACGCCTCCATTTGTTCCTAGAAACAAACAATTATTGCTTTAGTCACCATCATCTGAAACGGCTTTTCAGTAATCCCCAAATATTAGATCTACACTTTTTGTAAGAAAAAAAAAATAAAAGCACCTAGAAGGAGTTGTCATATTGCTGCAAAGTTCAGCATGCAGCTACATCTCAGGCCGCCTGCAAACGAGCGGAAATCCCGCCGCGGGATTTCCGCCGCTGAAAGTTTGCATAGGAGTGCATTAAAATACGCACTCCTATGCAGACGGCCGTGGTTTGGCCGCGCGAAATCTCGCGCGGCAAACAAACCGCGGCATGTCCTAATTTTTTGCGGGGCACGCACTCACCCGGCCGCTGGCTCCGGTCTGCGCATGCGCCAGCTGCGCGGCAGCAGGCACATGAAAGAGCCGGGGCCGCCAGGCGCGGGTGAGTACGCGCTCGTCCCTGCAGGCGCTCGGGTCGGATCGCGCGGCGAGAATTCTCGCTGCCGGATCCGACCCGCTCGTCTGCAGGCGGCCTCAGGCAGATATGAAAATAAGAGTTGTGGTGTAATTAGATGGACGGTCTGGTCACCTGAGGATCTAAAAGTGGCCCCACTCTTGGCCTATAAGAAGGCTTAGAGACTCTGTGTGTAGAGCTTGTTGACCACTAGATTCCTCTATGACACAATTGAAGTTGAGAGGGGCGCATTATTGGAATGTGAAAATTATGCTTTTGCTCCGATAATGTAATCACTTACTTGTTGCAACGTTACAATTGCAAATAAAGTTTCATTCGATTCCGACAACTCCTTCTAGGTACTTGATTTTTTTTTTTTGACAATGCATGAACTGGTAGAATCACAGTGTCTTGAAATTAAATAACTGAAATAATATATTATATATTAATAGCTTTTGAGATTTAAATTAACACTATGAAGAGTTTAGATCTCAATGTGTGTACTGTGCATAATTGTTTCAAAAGAAAGCCTGTATCCAGGAATACCAGATCAACTTAGAATGAAACAAGTATGGAGCGACTCGCCAATTCCTCTCACCGCCACGTGCCTTGCTGGTAAAGTAACCTGCCCTGCAATAAACTAGGATGAAAGCTTCTGAGATTGGGAAGAAAAATAGAAATAGTTTTCTCCAAAAGTAAGACCTACCCCCAAAAAAATCTCTACCAGTTTTCGGTGGAGACTTGAAATATAAGCCCTCCCCCGAAAATAAGCCCTAGCTGAAGTACATGAAAAAAACCACATCAATACTCACCTGGCCCGCGGCGTCCAAGTCCCTCACAATGGTCCCCGGGTGCTACGGCAAGCAGCCATGTCCTCTGCACTGAAAAATCATCTTTCTGGTGACAGGGCTTTGAATACCCCGCCTCCATCAAAGCGAGCGCTGTAAGTGGATCGCTTGCCCGCCAATCAGAGCCGATGCTCGATCATTCACAGCCATTCAGTGAATTACATCACTGAATGGCTGTGATTGGCTCAATGAGCGCCGGCTGTGATTGGCTGCCGGTCAATCTAATCACAGTGCTCGCTTTGCTGGAAGCGCGGTTTTCAAAGCCCCGTTACCAGAAAGAAGAGGATATCTCAACGCGGAGGACACCCCCAGAGACCAGCAGCTCGAGGCACCGCCTCGAAAATAAGACACTGCCTCTTTTGGGGCAAAAATTAATAGAAGACAGTGTCTTATTTTCGGGGAAAACCGGTACTGGGTTAACTGCACAGCCCTTGACGAATTGCAAATTGAGAGCATGATGATAAATGTGACTCTTATTTGAAAGAAAAAAATGACGTTACAAGAAATAGAGTTTTTCTGCAATAATATAAGTGCTTGTGCTGTCAAGAATGTCCACGCAGTGCGCCTGTGCCACAGAGGCTTATGCCAGGCTGACATCACTGTGCTCACTTTCCCCAGTGGGTCCACAGAATTGAGCGCCTGCGTCCTTTTGGGCTCCTCGGATCCTGTCACGTCATTACTTCACAGTTAAAATCCAGTATACCGCTCAGGCACCACAACCTGTTCCTTCTCTTCCCCTTGATCGCACCCAAGCTGATCTATAAAGAAGGTTCTATGTCCCCAAAACATATCAATGTGCTGTTTTCCAGTCAAATAAAGAGGGAGTCAGGTTTATTATCTTGGTATCAATTTGCAATTTATCAAGGACTACGCAATTAACCCAGTATTTCGTTTTTTCTCCCACAAGGCCCTGTTGAATAACGGCGTCTTTCTCTGGGCTGGTAGCAACTTAGACTATCATTCATCATAGCCCTTCACACATTCACATCAATTGGATCCCATAGTGCACTGGAGTAGCTCCACTTCTGTCTGCACCCTTTTGCATCTTCAAGAGGTTCTGCTACTGTGACATGTTTATTTAATTAGCCACTAAATATTTAAGCCCATAGTGTTTTTACGTCCTCCCGAAGTGGGCTTTATTCTCTGAGGACGTAAAAACACGTCTCCTGCAGAGAATAAAGCCCCTCGGGCTGTGGACGTGACAGCTCCATGCCCGCAGGTAGCCGACAGCATGGAAATGTCATCCCAGGCTGTGGGGACACCCCCCCCCACCCCCCCGGCATTGCGATCAGCGCTATCCAATGGATAGCGCCGATCGCAAAAAAGTAAATAAAAGTGCCCAAAAAGTTTAAAGGGGTTGTCCCGCGCCGAAACGGGTTTTTTTTTTTCAAACCCCCCCCCCCCGTTCGGCGCGAGACAACCCCGATGCAGGGACTGAAAAAAAGAACAGCACAGCGCTTACCTGAATCCCGGCGCTCCGGTGACTTCTATACTTACCGGTGAAGATGGCCGCCGGGATCCTCTACCTCCGTGGACCGCAGCTCTTCTGTGCGGTCCATTGCCGATTCCAGCCTCCTGATTGGCTGGAATCGGCACGTGACGGGGCGGAGCTACACGGAGCCCCATAGAGAACAGGAGAAGACCTGGACTGCGCAAGCGCGGCTAATTTGGCCATCGGAGGGCGAAAATTAGTCGGCTCCATGGGAACGAGGACACTAGCAACGGAGCAGGTAAGTAAAAAACTTTTTATAACTTCTGTATGGCTCATAATTAATGCACAATGTATATTACAAAGTGCATTAATATGGCCATACAGAAGTGTATAGACCCACTTGCTGCCGCGGGACAACCCCTTTAAGTTCCAGCTGCCCTGATGGAACGGATCCATCAGGACAGCTGAAAATTCTCACCTGGCTTGTCAGTGGTGTCCCCCGGAGATCTGGTCCTCCCGGACCCCCCGCCGCTCTTCTGCACATGCGCGCCAGACGGTGGCGTCACGCGCAGAAGCCCGGGAGCCCCCGGCAAAGTCAAAATCTCCTGGCTCCCGGCTCCTGAAGGTAGCCGGGAGGTGTTACCGGGGCCCGCGGTGAGCGGTCCCCGGGCCCGTGGTCGCCGCTATCGCGAAAAAGTTTTTAAAAAGTGCTACTTTCACCTCCCCTCATGGATCGGATCCATGAGGGGAGGTGAAAATACTCACCTCGGGTCCGCCGATGTCCCCGGTGTTCCGGGACCCGAAGTCCCCCTCTGCACATGCGCGCCCGATGATTGACTTCGGGTGCGTGCACAGAGGGGCTCGAGCCCCGGGAAATTCAAAATCCCTCTGCTCCTGGCTGCCATGTGTTTGGATGACAATGATCACGTAAAGTTAAAAAAAAGTGTAAAAAAGTTAAAAAAAAGTTTTAAAAAGTTTAAAAAGCGTACGTTTCATCTCCCCTCACGGATCACATCCGTAAGGGAGGATGAAAGTACGTACATAAGGCCACCAGATTTATCCGCGGTTCTTACCCCAGCTTCTGCGCACACGTCCGTCGCCAAAATGGTGGACGCATGCGCAAAAGCTGTGGATTGCCAGGATAATTGAAATTCTCCCTGCTCCTGGCTACAAAACTTAGCCGAGAGCATGGAGATTTCACGGGGGGGCCGCGGTGAGCTAATGGCGATCACGTAAAAGTTTTAAAAAAATTTGAAGTTTCATCTCCCCTCACCGATGCGATCAGTGAGAGGAGACGAAACTTTTTACCGGAGGCCTCCGTATTTGCACCCCGACGCGATCCTCATCCGTGAACTTACCTGGATTCTGCACATGCGACCGCTGGCAAAATACCGGACACATGCGCAGGAGTCAGGGAGCCCAGGAAACTTAAAATCTCCTTGCTCTCGGCGACCGTTGGTCGCCGAGAGCCTGGAGCAGTGGCGGGTGGCCTCGTTGAGCGGTCCCTGGTCACGTAATAAAAAAGTAGCGCTTCAACATAGGTCGGTCTCACATGACCGGATAGGAATTACGGATTCCGCATGCGTCTGATCCGCGCTAATACGCAGATCAAACGCATTGGATTACACAATTCCGCTTAGCGGGTCGGAATTGTGTAATCCACTCGCAGAAAACAGAACGCAGCAGGTTCTATTTTACCGCGGATATCCGCAACATAGAGCCTATTGTGCTCCGTGGTCGTGGATATACCCGCTGCCCATACGCAACTACGTTGTGTACGGGCTGTGGGTACCCGCGTCATCGCTAAGCGACGGTGTGGGAAATACAAATTAAAAAAAGGTGTACAGCGCATGAACGCCCAAGTACGCAGTTATGCGCAGTACATTACGCGGCCGTACGCAGGGTCACAGCCGGGCTCACAGATGGGATCCGCTGCGGGCCTCCGCAAGCGGATTCCAACTACGGCTGCGTGAGCCCGGCGTAATTCAGACCGCTACCTGTAATCCGTAATTTACAAGAAGCCCCGAGAACGCTTGCCTTCATGCAGTTCCAGGAGCAGCTTGTTGAGCGCCTTCTGTGTGAGACCACTTTTTACACCCCGTCCCTGCCATTAAGGTCACGAAATACCCCCAAAAAGCATGAGAGGAGGGGGGATATACGGTTTTATTGCCCCATGGGCCCATTCCAACCAGTCTCCGTAATTACCCCTGTCTTCGGAAATACCACTTTTATCTAAGATTTGCGAACGCCAAAAAGGGCGCAGAGTGTGTGGGGGAGGGGGGACATTTTTAGGGAGTCAATTTTTATTCCGTACAAATAAGCAATGGGGCCTGGAATTTATTCAGTTGTGCCCTGAAATCCAACGGGTGTTCCCTCCTTTATAGGCCTTGCCATGGGTCCTGTAAGTAAATTAGGGCCACAATGGGTATGTTTCTGAACTCGGGACAAACGGGGGGATCCATTTGGGGGTGAATGTCTACTGCTTCGCTTAGATCTATTCAAAAAATGTAGGGTTAAAAATACACAGTACACCCCTAGATAAATTCGTTAAGGGGTCTAGTTTTCAAAATGGGGTAATTTGTGGGGGTTCTCTATGGTTTTGGGCTCTCAAGAACTCTACAAGTGGGCAATGGGGCCTAAAAGGACTTCAAGCAAAATCTATGTTCTGAAAGCCACCGACTACTCCTTTCATTTTGGGCCCCGTTGTGCATGCGGACATAAGATTGGGGCCACAATGGGTATATTTCTGAAAACAGCACAAACAGGGGTATCCATTTTGGGGTGCAAGTCGTCCTTCATATGTGTGCTGTATAAAAAAAGCTGTTTTTAAAATGACAGAATTGCCAAAAAAAAGAAAATCCTAATTTTTTCCTTTTGCTTTGCTTGAATTTATTCAAAAACTGTGGGGGTCAAAATACGCAGTACACCCCTAGATAAATTTGTTAAGGAGTCTAGTTTTCAAAATGGGGTCATTTGTGGGGGTTTTCTATGGTTTTGGGCGCTCAAGAACTCTACATGTGTGCTATGGGGTCTAAAAGGACTTAAAGCAAAATTTCTGTTTTGAAAGACACTGACTACTCCTTTCATTTTGGGCCCCGTTGTGGACTCAGATATAACATTAGGGCCACAATGGGTATATTTCTGAACACGGGAGAAACAGGGGTGTCAATTTTGGGGTGTAAATCCTCATTTTCATGTAAACTATAGGAAAAAAATATGTCTTTAAAATGATAGATTTGCAAAAATATGAAATTTTACTTTTTCTCCTCTAAATTGAATTAATTCCTGAAAAAAACAAACTGTGGGGTCAAAATACTCATAACACCCCTCAGTGAATACATTAAGGGGTGTAGTTTTTAAAATGGGGTCATTTGTGGGGGTATCTATTCTGACACTCATGAGCCTTTCCAATCTTGGCTTGGTGTAGGAAAACAAAGTGTTCCTCAAAATGCTAAAAAGTAATGTTAAATTTGTACATCTCCTAAATGGTTAAAAAAAAAAAAAAAAAAAAGAAAGTTTTTCCAATGTGCGCCCAAAATAAAGTAAACGGGTGGAAATATAAATCTTAGCAAAACTTTCTATATTATGTTTGCACATATTTAAGATATTGCAGTTGGAAATGTGAAAAAAATGACGATTTTTTCAAAATTTTCCCAATTTTGGCGCTTTTAATAAATAAATAAACACAAATTCTACCGGTCTATTTTTTCCGCCTAAATGAAGTACAACATGTAGCAAAAAAACAATGTCAGGATCACTTGGATATGCAAAACCTTTCTGGTGTTTTTCCATGTTAAAGTGACACATATCAGATTTGCAAAATTTGGCCTGGTCATTATGGCGCAAACAGGCTTGGTCACTAAGGGGTTAAGGCATTTTAGCAATTAAAGGGGTATTACCATATTGGGAAACCCATTTGAATGTGTTCAAAAATCACAAAATAATGCAATCACCCATAGGATGTTTGTATACCTCCAATGAAGGAGAACTCACCACCTCCCGTGGTAACAATGAGGCATTAAGTATACATATAATGGTGGCAGAACCCCGTTACTGGTGTTACCCACTCTACACACACAAGTCCATTCAAGCAGGTCTCTGCACAGTTAGGCTGGGTTCACACAGGGTGGATTTGCCGCGCGGCATTTGGCCGCGGCAAGTCCGCCCGCGGCCGCTAATCTCGGGATTAGCCAGCCATGTGGACGAGATTTCTCAGAAACCTCGTCCATACAGGACGGCCAATCCGCTGCGGTAAATCCGGCTGAAACCGCGGTTTCAGAAGATGCAGCATGTCTATTTACTTTTTTTTTGTTGTTTATTTTCATCGTGGCCGCACTCTCCTCTATGGGAGCGCTGGCCGCAACGGAAAAGCAAGCGGGCAGGCCGCTTCAAAGCCGCCGCAGCTTAAACCGCAGTGGTTCTCCCGGCGGAAATCTCGCAGTTTTTACTGCGGCCAAACCGCGAGATTTCCGACGGGAATCCGCCCTGTGTGAACTCCGCCTAAGAGGGTCTAAGAGGTAGGAGCTTCAAGTACGGACTTTGTTTTTGAGAGGTACACATTTGTTAAAGAATAAAATGTGTGGAAGTAGTGTTTATTCTATAGAAGACCAAGATAATGCACTCACTTTTTCACCCCAATTTCATTCCGCCACTCACTCAGATGCCAAGGGATTCTTCTATTTATTTAGTGGAGGAACCATTCGTCTTCCCACATAATCTAATGCAGAAGCCATGGCACCCCATTTCTACTTCTGATGATTTCAAAACCATTTCTCCAAGTAACATGAAAGCATAGAAACAGGCGACATTCAGGCCATACCACGCTTCTGTTTAAGTGAATTTCTCTTTGTGACTAATTAAATGGCTGCCATTAGGTCAAACAAAACCAAGCTAAAGTCTTACGAGATCAGGAGTAAGGGAACGGTTTCTACTTACATCAGTACTTAATATTCTCTACTACATACGGATATTAAACAAATGTATCCTTACCCACAGGGACCTTCTCCCACGTGGTTATCAGTCGGGGAGAACTTTTGCTGAGGACCGGAGCAATCTCTGAAGCCCATGTGTCCCCAGCTGAGCAAGCAAGGGCTCCAAGAAGTGACAGGCACATCCACGAGGCAGTATATTCCTTGGAAAAGTCAATTGGTATCTCTCCAGGACCATTTTCGACCAAGTACAGCAAAGCCAATTCTGCTGGTACACCCCCATTACAAAAGACCTGCACCCAGTTCCTCTGTCCACCTGAAAAACAGAATGCCAAATATAATCCTCTTTAAGAAACAGCAAACTTGTGTGTCTACTGACACAACGACCATGCTTACCCCTCTGCACAACCTGTAGCATCACAGCCAGGACTGGGACACCACATTAAGACACCAACAAGTCTTATAGAAAAGCTGAAAAGTCCGCTTGCAGAAAGGTCTCCTATCTTGCATGTTTCTCTCTCGATGAGCAGGCAGCCCACTTAATACCGGAGACTTTTCGGAGTCGGTACCATGTTATGCTTCAGTTTACCTGAGAATTTCTCCCTTTGAATTTTTCTGGTCGTAAGACAAATAATCACACCAAGCAAAATAGCTGGTAAATAACATCAACCATATGTGCACTGTATGTTGGTACCATTGTGAAAACGTCCTTTTATTTTCAAGAGTGTCCGTATAGAGGCAGTTTTTCTAATTTTGATGAAAATATCCAAAATCTAGTTTTTAGGGGAGCACTTCAGTTCTGAAGGAACATTGAGGCGCCTATATACATTAGAAACCCTTATAAATCACCCCATTTTAAAAAGTGCACACCTCAAAGTTTTCAGAACAGCACTTACAAAATTTGTTAACTCTTTAGGTGTTTCACAAGAGCTGAAGTATAAACTTTAAAATGTCATTTTTAGAGATGAGCGAGCGTACTCGGAAAAGCACTACTCGCTCGAGTAATTTGCTTTATCCGAGTATCGCTGTGCTCGTCCCTGAAGATTCGGGTGCCGGCACGGAGCGGGGAGCTGCAGGGGAGAGCGGGGAGGAACGGAGGTAAGATCTTTCTCTCCCTCTCTCCCGCCCGCTCTCCCCTGCGACTCACCTGTCAGCCGCAGCGGCACCCGAATCTTCAGGGACGAGCACAGCGATACTCGGATAAAGCACATTACTCGAGCGAGTAGTGCTTTTCCGAGTACGCTCGCTCATCTCTAGTCATTTTCCTTTCAAATTTAACTTTTTCTTCTACAGCACAACCCAAGTTAGCAGATAAACAAAAACTCAATAAATTACCTTTAATCTGCAGTTTAAAAAAGAATATACCACTTCTGGTACCTAGTGTGTAACACGACTCGAACACAAGCCTGCAGAAATCAAGGAGCACCTTGTGGATTTTGGGGTCTCCCTTTTATTGGGGCCAATTTTTAGTCCACGTAGGCCTCATGTCCACGGCACGCACGATTGCCAAGTGTGGAATCCTACAGTGGTTTCCACCTGTGCCCGCAGCCATGAGGCCTATAAACATTTTCTCACCTGTCCGGAGCCATTGCGGGTCTTCTCCGTCCACAGCCAATGCGTTCGGAGTCGGCTGGCATGCATGCGCAGTCCTTTCCCCCCCCCCCCCCCCCCTCAACTCCTGCTTTCCCGTGGATTTGCAGCACATCCACAGTGTCAGCTGTGGGTGTGTCACAGATCAGACAGGTTCCATTGACTTCAATGGAAGCCATCAGTGAAGGATCCACAGAAAAACTAAGTATGCTGCGATTTTTTTCCCGCGCATGCAATCCACACGCCTGGAAAAAAAATGACAGTCTCATGCTTTCAATTATTTTGCGGACGCTAATGCATCCCTATGGGCGACTTAATTTGCGGATCTCCCACAAATTAAATCCGCCCACGGACATTGGGCCATATTCAGCAAACCTTACGTTTTGTATTGTTCCATCAATGACGCTATATGAGGGATTTTTTTTGTGTGTAATAAGATGGTTTTCATTGGTACCATTTTGAGGTGCAGAAAACATTTTTTGATCAGTTTTTATTGCATTTTTAAGAGACAAGCGATTCTGATATTGTTTTCCATTAGTTTGGTATTTGTTCACTGTGAGGTATAAGTGAAAGGTTATCCTAGTTCTGTGGCATTACCACATTTATACATCTGCTTTCTCCAACAAACATTTTTTTCACTATAACTTTATTTTTTCATCTAAGGAGCTGTATGAGGGCTCGATTTTTGTGGAAAAACGTGACGTTTTCATTTGTAGCATTTTGGGATGCAAGCAACCTTTTAATCGTTTTTTTCCATCTTTTTGTGAGGCAAGATGATCACAATCATTGATTTTGCATTTTTAATTTTTTTTAATGTGGTTTGTCATACAGGATAACTAACAATTTTATAGCACTTATCGTTACAAATGCATTGACACCAAATCTTCATTTTTCCAATAATAGCGTTGTATTAGACAAGTACGTTTCAGGAGGAGGAGTGAAGTCCAGAGTTCTGTTTTACGTGTTCTGAAAACCATAAATCCTTTGTAAATGAAAACACGCCCTGCTATCTGCAAAATGATTGCAGGCCCAGCTTCTGTAAAACCTGTAAGTAGGCGACTATATGGCTACACCAAGTACAGCAGTGTGGAAGCTGCTCTTGAGAACCACAAGAACATGAGGAAGAGGTCATTTTGGTTTAATAAGATATCACAAAAGTTGCATATATCACCACTTTATGCCTAAAATGTAAACCATGGGTATGCTTTACATTGCCATTGCACTTCAAACTAACTTTGCATAAATTAATAGAAAAGGTGAATATAAGAAACTTTAACATGGTATCAGAGAAAAAAGCTTATCCTAATGCTTTCCTTCTGCCCCTTCCACCTAAACTGTTCCCTCACTCGGATAAACTGCTAAAACCTTGATTATCGTCTGGTTCGTACTGGAGTCGGAGGTCAGATTCCTTGGTGGCTTTGCATATGGGGATTTACACCCAGAAAATAAGAGGAAAAGAAGACAGCAGAGGAAAAAACTACAAAAAGTCATAATTTACCAGTCACAGTGATACTCCTCATGTACACATGGCAGCCTGGTCTTAAATATCATCTGAAAGTGTAGGTACCCTTTAAATACACCTAAACATTACCTTCTTTGTATTCAGAGTCAAATTTTTTCTTTATGTCTCCTTTCCACTTTGTGAGTTTTGATGATGTAAAAAAGAACATCAGAAGAGCTGAGAAAAAGCTGTAATTAGCGACCGTCAGGAGGAAACCTACCAGCAGCCCTGTGAAAAAAAGAAAAAAACACTGAAAAATAGTATTTCTTCATCAAGTCTGAATGACTTCAATGTGTAACAGATCCTTCAAAACTAAGTGGAAATACAATATATGGCAAAATAGAAAAACTACTTGCAGCTTGCTGGAGCATAAAGGTGCATTTAGACACAAAGATGATCGCTGTAAGGATGGCTTTTGAGCGATCATTTTGCATAAACTACTACTTGGTACTAATGCCCATTAGTATCAATTAGCAGCGTGTGATCTGCCAGGAACTGCATTCAGAGAACAGACTACCCGCTGTTCTCCGAATACATTCCCTTTGTTCTGCCATGGGGCTGACAGCTGAAACAATGTAATCAACTGTTATCAGTGCTCCATGGGCAGAACACCGCTTTCGGTCCGCCTTATCAGCTGTTCTGCCAAACGATGGACTTCATGCCAAACTGAGATCCATTGCTTGTCAGAAAAGTGGAAGATGGCACATTTACACGCAACGATTATCGCTCAAAAGACAGCTTTTGGGCAAATTTTGAGTGATAATCGTTACGTCTAAACGGGCCTTAAGAGTTACATGAAAGGACAAGAATAACAATATTGTTTCAGACTATCATTCCAGGTCAAATCAACAAGAAAATGTGAGAGGACTACCAGGCTAACTTCACATGCGCAAGCGCTTCCCACCATGTGAATTCCTGGCAGATGCAAGGTGATTTTATGCCAAAACGGCCTCGCATCCCTTCGGGGATGTAGCAATCCTCCACCGTGGCTGTCACTGTCTTTAATGGGAGACCTTGCATCATGTGCACTAGTACGCAGTGGAATGCTGCCGCCGGTCTCATTGACAACAATGGGCGCTGCGATGCGAAAGCATGCACAAAGATAGAACGTGCTGCGATTTTTTTCCTACATCGCGGTGATATGCAGGAAAATATGTCATGTCTACAAGGTTTGTGCGTCTCGCAGCGCGATTTTCTCGCCTGTGTGAAAGCAGCCTTAGTGAGCATGTACTACATGCACAGAACTTAGCTTAGCTAGCCGATAAGGGAGATGAAAGCATGACTTATAGCTCATCCATATCTGTTGCATGAAGAATGTGTTAATATCTGCATTACGCTTTTCCAATCTAAAATATGCTCATTGTCAAAAAGGGTCAAGCACTTTTCGGGCCTCAGGTGACAAGACCGTTCATCTAATCACACCACAACTCTGATCATTGCATGAGATGTAACTGCATGCCAAGTTTGGGAGTGAAACAACTCCTCCTTCTAGGTGCTTGATTTTTTTGACAAAGTGCATACAGCCACGTGTTCCCCCCGTTGCACACGCACTTTAGATATAGCCACGTCTCTGTTCACAAATGTGCTGCGGCTTTGTGTGTAATAAACATTATTATTAATGAGGGAAAGACTATAAAGAAATCCAATTCTAAAATAAGCTTTAAAAGTTAAAATAACCAAAACAGCACAAAAAAAAGAAAACTCACACATGTCAAACATGAAAAACTATTGACTACATACCTCCTAGCGCACCGCTGCTATCCAAGCTCTTCTTTTTTATGCCATGGGATACAATAACAATAGGAATTACTACAGAAAACAGCCAGCGCCAAGGAGATATGGGCCTCAGGGTGCCTGGGAAAATAAATAGATTTGCAAGTTATTTTCTTATTACTGTTTGTTGTAACTCTTTTTCACCCCCTATACAGCACTGGGCGATATGGCCTAAAATTTACACCAAATCTTATTTATTTTATTTTTTTGCAAAAAAAGCTAGAAGAATATGAAACATTTTTTACATGAAGGAATTAGTAAGTTACGCTGCTCATAGGGCAGGTCTTGAGGAGTTTGGAGATGTACATCTTATTCCAATTAGGCTCCCCATTCCTGCACCGTCACCTACTGAAACCAGCACGCAGCCAGTGCAGCGGACTCATCTCTGTTCGCACGCAGCCACGCGAGTCTGCAGGTAAAACCCTTAAGCCCAATAACCACGGAACGGATGTGATCTGCGGGGGATCTGCAAATCAAGCTGCCCATAGGGATGCATTAGTGTCTGCAAAACAGTTAAAAGCATGTGGATGTAATTTTTTCCTGGCGTGCAGATATCACGCGCAGGAAGAAATTGCAGCATGCTCCATTTTTCTGCAGATCCCGCAGGAAGGCTTCCATTGAAGTAAAAGGAAGCTGTCCAATCAGCGGCACACCCGCAGCGGAGACGGGACGTGTCGTGGATAAGCAGGAGATTTAAAAATTTTTTAAAGTTTCACTGCTCATGCAGCCGGCGTGCCCGAATGCATCCACTGTGCTGAAGAAAGAAAATCCGGCCGGCATAGAGGAGACCCACGCTGGATCTGGAAGGCTAAGAAAATGTATGTTCCTGTCCATGTCTGTGGACACGGTTGGATTCAGCTGCGGGATTCAGCACATGAAATCCATGCATGCCTGTGGACACAAGGCCTTGGGGCTCCCTGCCCCGAGCATGTGGTGACAGCGTATCACACTTGTTGGTTTTGCGCACATAATATGCTATAGCAATCTGCCTTATGCTCCCATATTTCTAGTTACACACGTCACAAAATACAAGAAAGATTGCAGCCTGTTCTATCTTGGCGCGCATTACACACGCATACACGCCAAGATAGTGCATGGCGATTGGCGGCACGCAGCAAGTATCCAATGTTATTGCATACTTACACTCATGTGAAGCCGCCATTAGACCACACATAGACTTTCTGTAGCACCACTGAATGACAGCTGCAATCCACAAGGTTTCATACAAGTCAACGGATCCCCGTGGACCGCAGCTGTAGCTTTATAGCTAAAGATCAGCAAATAGCACTACACAAAGCTCTAACGTAGCTGTAACCTCAGGGCACCAGGCAGACAAAATCCATGCCAATGTGAAAATTGGCACGATTTTCATATTAATTGTTTATTGCTATATGTTTTTGCGGGTGAACCTGAAAAAAAAACAAAAAAAAAACTGTACAGCCATTAACAATCAACTTTTATTAAATTGAGAAATGTTATGCGAGTCCGGGACAGAACCGTTACTGCAAGAACTCACTAGTTGGAATGTAGAGCTGAAATGGTTAACAGAGTTCTTCAAAATCTATGAGGAAGTTGCGCGCTCCTGTCACTCTCCATCAATCAGCGCAGTGCTCATTTTACATAATCTAGTGCCGATTCGTTCTCAGCAGCAAGATCGGTCAATAGAAACTCATCACCGAAGAACAAGTTTAGAAAAAGCAGAAGTGGCCTATTTGGGGCTTACGGACACAACGATTTTTGGTGGATTCTCTTCTCCATTTTTCAAAATCCATAACTTTATTTTTCAGTCGACGAGGCCGTATGAGGGCTTGTTTTTTGCGGGGCACATTGTAGTTTTTATTGGTGCCATTTTTGGGTACATAGATTATATTGTAAATAGAGTTGAGCGAACCTACTCTGTCGAGCTTGATGCTCATTCGAGTATTAGCGTACTCGATGGTGCTCGCTACTCGAACGAGCATCAAGCTGTGTTCAACCCCGCCCCAGTTTTTGGCTCCTCCCCGAGAGAGAGAGGAACCTAGGGGAAAAAAAAAAAAAGCTCGGGACCCAGATCCCACATACAAAAATGCTCAAGTCTCCCATTGTAGTCAATGGGATTCGTTACTTGAGTAGAGCTCTCGAATTTTACGAAAAGCTCGACTCGAATAACACAGACCCCAGCATTTGGGTGCTCGCTCATCTCTAATTGTAAAGCTTTTAATAATTTTTTTATGATAGCAGGGAGAGAAAACACATCAACTCTGCCATTGTTTTGTGTGTTTTTTTTACAGCATTGATCATGCAGCATAAATAACATAATACAATTTTTCTGGTCAGTACAACGATACCAAAATTCTTATTTTTTTTAGGTTTTTCCACTTGTCCGCAATCAAAACCCTTTTTTTGGAAATTATTTTTTTTTTTCTAAATTGCTGCATTCAAAGTCCTATAACTTTTTGCTTTTTCCATGGACGGAGCTCTGTGAGGGCTTATTTTTGCGAGACGAGCTGTAGTTTTTATGCATACCATTTTGGGGTCCATACAGCTTTTTTGATCACTCATTTTTTACATTATTTTTTTTAACGCTTATTGCCTTTCAGGATAAAAAAAAAAAAAGAGAGTGTTAATTTCATTGTGCGCATCGTTACGGATACAGCAATATTAAATATATGATCGCTATGATAAAGCATTGCAGGACTTCATTAGCGATCAGAGGCTCTGGCAATGCAAGATGCCTGTATCTGGCATCCTGTTGCCATGGCAACCGGACGGGCTCTCTGCGATAACATCGCAAGTCTGATACAGCGCTCCCTCTGTGAACCCTTCACATGCTGTGATCTTCATATATCAAGGCAGGGAAGGGGTTAACAGCAGTGGTCGCTGTCCAGATGCACCCCCACTGTTGAAATGGGAGACCGGCCATCAGTGACAGCCAGCTCCTGCTGCTAGAGCGGAACATTGGGCTGTGAAGCTTGGTCCGATATTGCACTTGTGCAATGTCCTCGCAAATGCATGGGGTTAAAACCACCCCCCATCACTTTTGGGAAGCTGCGATCCTCTGGGGCGGCTTTCAGCCATAGCAGAGGATCAGCAAGTGTTTGCATCTAATTGATCACCGAGACAGAATAAATTCCCTAAGAAAAATGTGACCCTATCACCGTGGGAACAATAAACTAAAATATAACCTTTATTCTTCAATAAATTAAAATGCGTGAAGGCCTTGTTATTTCATTTTTGATAAAACCTCTATTAAATTGTTTATCAGTCACAATTGGTTCTTGTTATCACTGCTATAATTTCTGAGTGTATCTATCACTGTTTAACTCTATCCCAGCTTTAGCCAATGATAGTGCTCTATGGCGTTTGTAATTTCTGATACCCTCAGATTTAGTTTCAGCGCTAGGTAGTGTGCACCGTACCTCAGAAATAAACACGTATTCTGTGACCCCTATGTTTTATAAAGGGGTCACCTATACCATCCACTGTAGGTTATTCGGGTGGTATTAATAACACATGCCAGGTCTACAGAGAGGATAGGGGATTTTTCTCGTGTTCAGGCAACACTCTACCTATAGAGCCCAGCATAAATAAACATGGCTAATTTACAGCCAGTGTATTGTCTGGTTCTGTGGTGTGAACCAATTAGAATAATTATAAAACCGAAGAGAACAGTCAGTCTAGTTATGATATACTGACTATCCTCAATTTTAATGGCAAAGAAACTGGCGCCTTAACTGCTCTTTTTTAGCAGTGAGCACAGGCACCGTAACCACTCACTCTATTGTGCTTATTGAAGTGAAGTTGGCTGACAGAACCAATGTATATTGTATATTAATAGTTCAAGTCAACCAACACCACTTGTTTGCCTTCTAAGCACAAAGGGTAGACCAATTCTAGCACATGCAGAGACTCCTTTTGATTATTAACAGGGTCTCATGTGTGCTTACCCCCCCCTTTCTTTTCACAGGGAAAAGGGGGATATTAGTCACCCACAATAACAGGGATGTATTAGAGTCAGATGGCCCAGTTTTAAAGTACCATCTATGGCAAGTTGACTCTAACTAATAACCCTGATACTACTCTATTAACCCCATCAACGCGTTTCAACAGTTAAATATGCATAACTGTATCATCAGGATGGTTTGTAATGGGTATACATGCAGACAGCCTGACGGCTGTGTTCAAATGAGCATGCTGCTCATTTGAACACAGCCGTCAGGCTGTCTGCATGTATACCCATTACAAACCATCCTGATGATACAGTTATGCATATTTAACTGTTGAAACGCGTTGATGGGGTTAATAGAGTAGTATCAGGGTTATTAGTTAGAGTCAACTTGCCATAGATGGTACTTTAAAACTGGGCCATCTGACTCTAATACATCCCTGTTATTGTGGGTGACTAATATCCCCCTTTTCCCTGTGAAAAGAAAGGGGGGGGTAAGCACACATGAGACCCTGTTAATAATCAAAAGGAGTCTCTGCATGTGCTAGAATTGGTCTACCCTTTGTGCTTAGAAGGCAAACAAGTGGTGTTGGTTGACTTGAACTATTAATATACAATATACATTGGTTCTGTCAGCCAACTTCACTTCAATAAGCACAATAGAGTGAGTGGTTACGGTGCCTGTGCTCACTGCTAAAAAAGAGCAGTTAAGGCGCCAGTTTCTTTGCCATTAAAATTGAGGATAGTCAGTATATCATAACTAGACTGACTGTTCTCTTCGGTTTTATAATTATTCTAATTGGTTCACACCACAGAACCAGACAATACACTGGCTGTAAATTAGCCATGTTTATTTATGCTGGGCTCTATAGGTAGAGTGTTGCCTGAACACGAGAAAAATCCCCTATCCTCTCTGTAGACCTGGCATGTGTTATTAATACCACCCGAATAACCTACAGTGGATGGTATAGGTGACCCCTTTATAAAACATAGGGGTCACAGAATACGTGTTTATTTCTGAGGTACGGTGCACACTACCTAGCGCTGAAACTAAATCTGAGGGTATCAGAAATTACAAACGCCATAGAGCACTATCATTGGCTAAAGCTGGGATAGAGTTAAACAGTGATAGATACACTCAGAAATTATAGCAGTGATAACAAGAACCAATTGTGACTGATAAACAATTTAATAGAGGTTTTATCAAAAATGAAATAACAAGGCCTTCACGCATTTTAATTTATTGAAGAATAAAGGTTATATTTTAGTTTATTGTTCCCACGGTGATAGTGTTTGCATCTAGAATTGTAACTTTACAAGAGTTTCTTGGACCAATACGGTGCTCATCTGGGTGACTACACAGCCAAGTAACTTCTTGTTTTATTACCACTTCCATATCATGTTCCAAACTCGGACATTTTCTTCTTCTCATTTTACACTCAGAGCTCCTTCACACCAGCGTTAGCGCCAATTAACCATTTCTTTTATGGAGCATAGAAGAGGAATAGAGATGAGCGAACGTGCTCGGCCCCGCCCCTTTTTCGCCCGAGTACCGCGATTTTCGAGTACTTCCGTACTCGGGCGAAAAAATTCGGGGGGCGCCGTGGCGGCGCGGGGAGTGGGGGGAAGAGGGAGAGAGAGAGGGCTCCCCCCTGTTCCCCGCTGCTACCCCCCGCACCGCCGCGCCTCTCCCCGCCCCCCGGCGCCCCCCGAATCTTTACGCGCGAGTACAGAAGTACTCGAAAATGGCGGTACTCGGGTGCGTAAGTACTCATTACGAGTACGTTCGCTCATCTCTAAAGAGGAACTAAACGTTTGTCTTTTTCCCATTGATTTCAATGGATTTTCAAAAAATACGAGAATATTTCCATTTTGTTTCATTTCAGTTTTTGTAAATGGAACAAATGGCGCAGTCAGACGCATTATTTATTCTGTTTAGAAAAATGAAACAACAGAAACAGGATAAAAAATATCTCCACTATTTTGAAAATCCATTGAAATCAATGGAAGAAGAAAAAAACAAAACATTTAATTCAGTTTTTATTTCGGTTTCTCTACTCCATGAACGTAACAGAGAAATGGAAATGGTTAATTGGCGCTGACACCGTTGTGAAGCAGCCCTGACACTGCAATAAAGCTTTCATTCCTAATTGCCTTGAGGCTCGGATGTCTCTGGATCCCGTGTAGCATTACACACGGGTGTCACTGACCATTACATGGCTGTGGATGCAGTATACTAAGGACGGGCGCAGACGGCTGCTCCACAAGAGACATACAAGTAGGGAATAACCATTCCAAGTGGCTTACCATAATATGTGCTTGCAGTAATTGATATTATCCAGAAGGACAGCGATATGCAGAGGATCATACACAGAATGACAATATTCATCATCATGTTTGCATATTCCTTGTAAACGTCGTCCCGAATAGATAACATAACCGCAGATCAACAGACCTAACAAGAGAGAAGAACTCGTTAATGGTGAGAGCAGAGATAACAGGGCCACCGAGGGGCAGGCTGGCTTTAATATCACATTTACTTCACAGAAGTTTTCACCTCGCAGCCCCTGGAGATTGTATTTGTTACACTGGAGACTCCTGCGGCCCCCAAAGTGTTATTATTGAGAGGGAGAGATTATTAGAGAACTACCCTCTGTGCACACTTTACCTGTCATTGAAATGGAACCCGTCACATCCCCACTGTAATCTAAGGTATGGCAGATAGGGGACAGGGAGCCGGCGTACTTTTTATACCCGCCTACGCCCATGATCCAGCACAGTCGCCCTACAAAGATCACGTGGCGAAGGAAAATCCGACTCTTCTAAGTCCTGTACATACGCTCCCCTATACAAGTCTATGGGAGAGTGCGCACACGGGACTCTGAAGAGTCAGATTTTCCATCGCCGCATGATCATCAGAGGACGACTGCGCTGGAGCAGGCGAGTATAAGAAAATAAATTGCCATTATGTCAAGGTTTCCGTGTTCTTATCTGTACGAGTACAGGGTTTCATTCTGCACTGTACTGGCCAACAAAAAGTGAAGGACACCCCAAGAGAGGCTTACAGAGTGAATGTGAACCCAGCTCTGGGTTAGGATCAGACATGGAGGATATTGTCAGTACAGAATTTGGTTGGAAGTGCCTAAGGCCATGTTCACACATCGTGGATTTTCCCAACACTTGGATTCCTGCAGCAGATCTGCATGAGAATTAGTCCTATTTGTTCTTCTGGTAGATCATACACACACACACACACACACACACTTCCATTGGATGCAGAGTGTCAGGAGATGTGCAGGCCTGGAACATGTGAACGGGACCTTGGAGGTCTTGTTTACCCAAGGTCAATCACCCCTCCGATGCAACAGAAGCAACCTGTATTCCACACTGAACACATTCTGCACACAGTGTAATTACATCAGCCCGTCCCCTAAGGGGGCTAACAGTTCAGATACCCCAATGTGGGGAACTTGGAGGGTCCATGCCTTACACAGACGCTACAGTGCAAACATACAGCCAGACTAGATCTACTCCAGCCTCTTTAACCTGTTTAAAGAGTAACTGCACCTTAAAAAAAAAAAAAAATAAATAAAAAAAAAACACTTGATGTCAAAAGTTTTAATCAGTGGGGGTCCTGGGCCGGGACCCCAGGTGACCACTGTAATGAACAGGCTGCAACACTCACCCGAATACTGTGCCCCTTTGACTGTCATCATTGCCTGTCGGCTCCTGTCAGCAGCTGAGAGTGAACACATAACCTTCCATAGATTTCAATGCAGCTGTCACATGACAGCCAAAGGGGCACACAGCTCTCAGCAGGGGTCTCCGCACCCAGAGGCTCCTGGACCTGGAGCTCCGACAGTGATGAGCAGCGGCTTAACGAAAACGGCATGATGGCAGCGCGGCTACACACAGTAAAATCGTTGTGTGTAAAAGGGCCTGTAGTGCAGTCGTCTGCGAGTTCCAGAAGTGAAAGCCGTTTACCACTTTGTAGCCAATATTATATTCAGCTAACCGATACATTGTCCCGTTAGTGAAACCGTGCCCACAGCTCAGCCAACCTTCTCATCTTGTGCCACCCATAAGATGCCTACAGACAGAGGGGCACACACCCGTACACATCACTCTGCCTCGTCTACTGCGCCCAATTTTGGCGCAACTTGTATTACTATGGAAGGGGATGCATGATGTATGACGTCCCTCCCTCTACAGGCTGGCTGTGCGGGGGCGGGGCTTCACCATGGACGGGGCACTGAAGAGGTTAAAACATTACGTTGAAAATCAACAGATCCCATGCATATTTTTAATACTGGTTAAGGCCCCCTGTTCTCGAGCCACCGCCCGGGAGTAGGAGCCGGAGACGAATCTCCGACGGTCAGCCTATCTGACACATAGGCTGACCGCGGAGAATCGCAATGATTTTCCGCTCGTGGACACATGGACGTCGCTTTCCATAGCAAAGAAGCTGCACCTACGTTTGGAGTCCGCTCTCCGTTTGGGGAATCCCCAAGGTCAAACGGCTCAGGATGGAACCAAACACAGCCGAACCGTAAGTGGGGTCGGCTCTCCGCTGGGAAGCCCAGCTTGTAGACGAAAGAAAACTGGCTGCATGCAGGCTTTATCTACTTGTGTGCTGGATCTGCAGCAGGACCGCCAACGCGGACGTGAGAGCGGCCGTACATGCTCACCGACGCCAGCGGCGCCTACAGCGCCAAGAGCTGTGTCCCAGCGACAATCGGGGAGAGAAAAAAAAGGGATATAATGCTGGGTTCCCACCGGACGGCTTCACCGCAGAAATCTCACGGTTTTGCTGCAGCGAAAAAACTGCGAGATTTCTGCGGGATAAGTGCAGCTTCAAAACCCGTGGCACTTAGCCACGAGTTTTCAAGCGGCTTCGCCCATGCTTTTCCATTGAGGACAGCTCTCCCATAGAGAGGAGCGCGGCCGCAACGGGGAAAAAAAAAAGACATGCTGCGGCTGGGAATCCGCGCTGCAGCGGCGGCTAATGCCAGCTTTGCCAAGACAGATTGTCCGCCTAAATCTTGTCCACATGGCTGGCCAACCCGGGGGTCAGCGGCCGCAGCAAAATTCCGTGACAAATCCGCCCTGTGTGAACCCAGCCTAAGCAGGAAAACGTTAAAACATAGAAAAATGAACCTAACTTGCACCTGGTGGCCCCCAGTGACCCCGCACAAGGCACCCCAGCCAGGCAGCCAATCACACGCAGCGGTTCTGGCATGGCTTCTTCCGGCGGGCCCTGTGCTGCAAGGGCCACAACCACAAGCCCGCCTCAGATGTCCTGCCTCCTGTTCACAATGATGACGCAGGCTGCAGTGTAACCGCTGCCGGCATCCTCTCCCCCCGCGGCGGCCCGTGCACTACGTACACCCCTACAGCCCGGCCGCCCCTCAGCCCCCGGTACTCACCGCACCGCGTGCACCCGGCTGACGACACCTCCCGCGACCGGCCGCCATTCCTGCTCCTATAACCTCGCAGCAGACGGCAGTGCTCTCCCGCGGCAGCTCACACCGGAACACTTCCGGACAGCGGCGGCCCCGTGCCAGGCACTTCCGGCCGACTTCACAGCGCGGCCCATGGCCGGCCGAGGGGTGAGGAGAAGGACCGGGGCCAGGCCTATGCAATGAGAGCCCGTTACCATGGAAACATGGCGGCTGCTGTCTGTAGTCTCCAGCTATGTTACCTGTACAGGAACAGGCAACGACCACAACTGTTATGGCCTCCCTCACACCGACTGGTTTTTACCGGAGTCTGTGCTATTTTTGCCAGTTTAGTGCCCGTCATCATAGATGAAGTGTGCGAACATAAATTGCATTGCTTCCCACTACGTATGTGTGAGGGAGGCCTTAGGGTACTATTACACATATCGGGTCACTCCGGCTGACATCGCGCTCACCAACGCGCAATTTAAGCCCTTTTTACACACAACGATTATTGCTTAAATGGCCGAATGATTGAACGAATTGACGATTCTTTTGCATAAAATGGCTGTATTTTCCCTCATTAGCTGGAGTAGTGGTTTGCTCAGGTGTGTTTATGCCAGGGATGATCTGTCCGGCAGGACTCCAGTGTCTTCTGCCCGCAGGGTAAACAATGTACCCATTGTGTATGCAAGGCAAGCCAACCCATCCTGCAGACCTTCAAAAGACTGGAGGAACGCCATTCCAGTGAAGCGGCCGGACGATGGTTTTTATGCCATCTAAAAACCTCCAGCTAACGACAAGTGAAGGAATGGCGCACGACTGCCCGCGTTTGCACGTAACAATCAGCACTCACTTCTGTCCATTTGAACAAATTTTGAGCAATAATTCTTGTATGTAAAAGGGCCTTAACTCGCGAATGCAAGGCGATTTTCTGTCAAAACCCCCCCTTCCCATCACGTCTGTGGAGCAGCGGTCCCCTGGGGCGGCTTCCAGCGGCGGCGGAGGATAGGCAACTGTTTCCCATTGTTTTCAGTGGGAATTTTCCTGTACTTTCGAAAACAGGTGTTGCATTCTGCGCCAAAATATAGGACATGCCGCTCGTGTGTAGGACTCCGTTCAAAAGAATAGTGTTCATATTTGTGTGTCTCACTACATACATATTTGCGCAATTTTCTCGGCCGTGTGACAGCGGCCTTAGTTTAGCACAGTTAATACTCCAGCGCTCCGCTGTGTTGTCTGGCAGGGGATGGCGCCCGACTACCCAGAGATAGTGTTCCCGTAGAGCCAGCGATGGAGCCATTGTCTACACCAGTGTTCCCCACCCTTGGGGCACCCCTTAGAGAACGGTTCACCTCGAGGCACCCCTACCCAGAAGGGGGTGCGTCTAGGCAGGCTCACCACAACGTATCATTTTACCTTCTACCAGTCTGGGCACCGCATGTCAGTTTCCGCACGGGTTTTGTGTGAATTTATTAAAAAGCTTTTGGACAAGATTTTTAAAATCCTACCCACTTTGCTGCTACTGGAAATGCCGCAGAATTTCGGCACGGAGGGTTCAAAACCTAATGTGTGGCATCTGCACTGCGGAAAATACATCCCATGTGCACCCAGCATTGGAAGTAGCCCAACACAGACCTCCCTGCCATTGCCCCCGACCCCACAGCATCACTAGGCTGTCACTTATAGCAGCTCTTCTCCTCCACTATACAGACGGTGTACCGTGCCATCATACATGACCGGACACAAGCCTCCTACCTCCGCAGCTAGACAGGAGCATCACCAAGGCTCCATGCTGCTAGAGGACATGGGTGACATCATGAGCATGTGATCAGCGTGGGAGGAGTCAGGCTCCAGGATGTGCTGCTGCACCTGCAATTACGAGTGCCGGCCACTACACAGGTCGGAGCAGCACTTCCACCACGCCAACCTCGGCTCATGTGATCCACGTTGCTACGCCGACCCCAGGTCCTCCACATTTATTTCCTCATAACAGGCTATCCGGACACCGCTACAGCTTTCAGTAGAGTGGGGACCAATGGTGGATAATAATAGGGGCGATTTCGGCGCACCTAATGTAGTCCGCACTGGAAGTTGCTATTACTACTGGGGCCGCAATTGGGGACACTATTACTACTGGGGCCAATATAGGGGAGCCTATTACTAATGGGGGCAATATATGGGGAGCCTATTACTACTGGGGCCAATATAGGGGAGCCTATTACTAATGGGGGCAATATATGGGGAGCCTATTACTACTGGGGCCAATATAGGGGAGCCTATTACTATTGGGGCCAATATAGGGGAGCCTATTACTAATGGGGGCAATATAGGGGAGCCTATTACTATTGGGGCCAATATAGGGGAGCCTATTACTAATGGGGCCAATATAGGGGAGCCTATTACTATTGGGGCCAATATAGGGGAGCCTATTACTAATGGGGGCAATATAGGGGAGCCTATTACTATTGGGGCCAATATAGGGGAGCCTATTACTATTGGGGCCAATATAGGGGAGCCTATTACTAATGGGGCCAATATAGGGGAGCCTATTACTATTGCGGCCAATATAGGGGAGCCTATTACTACTGGGGCCAATATGGGGGAGCCTATTACTAATGAGGGCCATATAAGGGAGCCTATTACTACCGGGGCCAATACAGGGGACCCTATTACTACTGGGGCCTATATATGGGACACTATTACTACTGGGGCCACCAATATAGGTGGTCACTATTACTACATGGGGTAGATTTGATGCATAATTTACAGTAATTGTAGCAGTGAAGTGGATTATATTTTGAAAATCTCATCCACATGCTGTGGAAAAAATTCGCACAAAACCCGTGCAGATATTGACATGTGATGCGGGATTTAATTCCGCAGCATGTTAATTTAAAATATAATGTATATCAATAGCCTATCCAGTGATCGAGCATTCCTTCCTATATATATGTTTTTTTTTTTAATTTAACCGCCCTGTCCTTTTAATAACGACGCAGGTAAAAAAAATTATATGTTGTGATAAGCCCCGCCCCTAACCCCTCCTCTGAGCAAACTTTGGGGCTCCACGAGTAACTTTTACTGCAAAAAGGGCTCCATGGCTGAAAAAGTTTGTGAACCACTGCAGTGGCAAAGTCATTGTGTGTGAGCGTAAATAAGCATTTCATAAAGAGTTTCTTACCAGTAATGTAACAAAGTTTTGTTTTTTTAAATTCGTTTTATTTAAAACACAGAAATATTTTGCGCAGTACAAAAACGAAAAAGGGTTTGTTAGATACATATCAGATTATACATAGGTATTACGTTGTACTTGGATTGGTATAGTAAATAGTGCAATAATTTCTGAATACTTTAACATTTATATCAATAAACTTAACATTTAACCATCGTAACCTGTCTGTGCCGATCCTTTGAAATTTGTATAGTAAAACTCCATGTGTTTGATGATGTGAGAGGAGGGGGGGGGGGAGAGGAAGGGGGAGTTCAGGGTTAAGAATTTAGTCTGCAGATAGGGTGGATTGGGTATCCAGTCAGAGAGCCCACACCCCTTGAAATTTGTTCGGGCAGCCTCTATTTTGATAAATAATTTTCTCATAGGAAATTACTGTGTTTACCATTTGAATCCAGTGTGGGACTGATGGGGCTTCGGCAGCCATCCATTGTATGGCTATCGCTTTCCGCGCCAGAAATAGCACCTTTTCAAGGAAAGTACGGGTATAATATGGCCACACCTCCTCCTCCAGTAGACCAAATAGGGCTATTTTAGGGTCCAGGTCGATGCTAAATGGGGATGGTAATATTGAATTTATAAAATCGGTGATTTTGGACCAGAAGTCATTGACTGGAGGGCACTCCCAGATCAGGTGCCAGAATTTTGCTTCCGGTTGGCGACATCTATGGCAGGAGTTTGACGAGGCATTGCCCATTTTATAGAGACGGCTAGGGGTGAGGTAAGCTTGGTGTATTATGTATAGCTGTATCAGTTTGTTGTTTACGGCGGGGGAGACAGACAGATGGGATTTAATAACGTCCAGCCATTCTTCAGATGATAGGGATGGAATAGAAAGTTTCCATTTGTCCCAAGCTGGAAGTGGATGAATGTCCATTTTGGCCGAGAGGAGGTGCGTGTAGAGTGCTGAGATCAGACCTTTGGGTCCTTGTGATTTAAGGACACCTATTGTGGGAAATTTTGATATTTGAGTGGAGGGACGTGGGAATTGGGAATTTAGTGCATGTCGCAGCTGAAAAAATCTAAATAGTTGGAGTTGTGGGGCCTGCAATTTGTCACGCAACTGGGTAAATGTGGGAAGTGCTCCGTCCGTATAAATGTCTGCCAGTGAGCGTACCCCTTGGGATATCCAGTATTGGGGGTCTGGGACCGAGTGCAAGGCCACTAAGCCAGGGTTGTTCCATAGAGGGAGCTCAGACACTACATCTTTGTATCGTTGAAGGGTTTTGGCCTCCTTCCACACGCTTAAGGCGACTCTGTGAAGTGGTATTGTGTCGGAAGAGTTTGTGCATTCTGGAAATTCTAGGTAGGTTAATAAGTTGTTTGCTTTAACCTGCGGTAATGTAACAAAGTTAGTACTGTAACTTTGATCAAATCTGGTTTTACTTCGTATCTAAGTACACTGTCTGGGAACAGTGCCAGCGCCTGGGGGTATATGTGTTGCCCATTGTCTAAAGACAAAGAGCGACTCATCACAGCTTGTGATAAGAAGGCACAAATGCAAAGATATCTAGACCCAAAGGATACTACTACTAATTGATTACTTTCACACCAGCCTGGGAGCTGCAGCAGCCCTGGCGGATTCTTGGGAATCCCTGGTCTACACTATTCAGGACAAGGCCTAGTTTAGTACTTAAAGGGTTTTTCCAGACGAATGCTACTGATGACCTATCCTTAGGATAGGTAATCAATAGTAGATCGGCTGGGGTCCGTCGCTCGGGATCCCTACTGATCAGCTGTTCCAGCACCACAATACACTAGGGTAGTGAGCGGAAGTAGCGCCAATCCCTGTATAGTGGCCGATGCTTGAATTTGCAGGTGCAGCTCTCATTAAAGGGGTGTTGTCATAAAAGATAAACCCCGTCCTTTAGTTGGGCCCTGCGTAATATAACAAAAAACTGTATACTTGTCTCTTTGGATCCTGGCATGCAGCTGACAGTCACTGACATACGGGTAGATGGGCTAAGTGGAAGCACGTCAATCAAAGGCCACAGTGTCACAGTCAGCGCTCTTGGCATCATCGCTCATATCCTGGTACCATTTTAGGGAACATGTATTGTATAACTTTTATTAACCCCTTAGTGACCAGCCATCTCTGTTTTTACGGTAGTCATTTTGGGTCTTAGGCTTGGCTACTGTAATATCATGGCGGCTTATTTACACGGGACAAATGTCGGACAAACGATACCCAACACTCATCTCTGTGTCCTCGCTCCCGTGCTGCTGCACAGGAGCGAGTATTGTTGGCTTTCTGACAGAATTGCCAGCAGGGGGCTTGGACGGCTGGAGATTTCACTCCTCGCTCTCTCCCACGCATATTAGCTTTTTACACCCCACCTCCACACCATTCGCAACCTGATTGGTTGTTTGGATTTACTCATTCACGGTGATTTGCGTTGGCTGATTCACAGTGATTGGTCATTTGGTTTGGCTGATTCACAGTGATTGGTCATTTGGTTTGGCTGATTCACTGTGATTGGTTGTTTAGGTTGGCTCGAGTAGAGGTGGTATTAAATAGGGATATATGCCTCCCCCGCCCCTCTCCATTCACGTAACATTGCGGCCGTTCAGTCCTGAACGGCTGCTGTTTACACTGAACGATTATCGCTCATTGTTTAGGCTGCATAAAATCCTGAACGCTGATCGTTCAGTATAAACAGCAGCCGTTGAGTACTGAACGGACGCTGTGTTAGTGAATGGAGAGGGGTGGGGGAGAGCGAGGAGAGAAATCTTCTCCAGCCGCCCTGCTGCGAGCCAACGATACTCCTGTGTAACAGCATGGGAATGAGTACATGCGGGGACGAGTATCAGGCATCGTTTGCCCAACATTCGTCCTGTGTAAATGGGGCTTTAGGCAGCACTTAAGCCCAGTGTCAGCCAGAGTTGGTGCTTGCCTGTCTACTAACAGCCAGGCTCCTGCTCTAACAACTGTGAGCAGGGTGACCTCTGTTCCCGACCGGTTACCCCCCACCCTTTACAGTGCTGTGCAAAAGTTTTAGGCAGGTGTAGAAAAAATGCTGTAAAGTAAAATGCTTTCAAAAATAGAAATGTTAAGGGTGGGTTCACACAGGGCGGAAATCTTGTGGAATGTCCGCAGCAGGACCACATGGCTTGGCACAGGATTTGAAGTGGCTTTAGTCCGCTGTGGAAATCTGCATAGAGATAAGTGAGACTGCAGCAGTAATGGTGCTAAAATTGGCATACCACAGATTTGAATTCCGCGCCACATGCCAGTTTCACCCGTCGTCTTTTAGCATTCCCTAAATCTTAAATAATAGTAATAATGTAAAACTGTGTGGTATGTCTCAAAATAGGGGTAATAACAGAGGCCTGGTTGGGATCGGCACATGGGGCAATAAAACCGGGTATCCTTCCTCCTTCCATGCTTGCTACAAACCCAGTATAAAGTGGCGCTCTGCGAAGCTTGCCGAGTTGCGGCGGTCTCACACAGAAGGCGCTCAACAAGCTGCTCCTGGAACTGCAGGAAGGCGAGCTTTCCCGGGGACTCTTTGTAAATTACATACTACAGGTAGCGGTCTGAATTACGCCGGGCTCACGCCATATGTGGAATCCTCTTGAGGAGGCTCGCAGCGGATCCTAGCTGTGAGTCCGGCTGTGGCCTTGCCTACGGCCGTATAATATACTGCGCATAACTGTGTACTCACACAGGCGGTCATGCACAGTACACCTTTTTTTTGGTTTATATTTCCTACGCCGTCGCTTAGTGATGATGCGGGTACTCACAGTCTGTACACAATGTCGTTGTGTATGGGCTGCATGTATATCTGCGACCATGGAGCACAGTGGGCTCTATGTCATGGATATCCGCAGTGAAATAGAACATTCTGCTACTGTGAGTGGAATTGCGTAATCCAATACATTTGATTGATCTGCGGATCAAACAGATGCGGAATCTGCAATTCCTATCTGGTCACGTAAGACCAGCCGAATGGTAGATCGCTACCATTTGATAATGGTGATCATGTAACTGGGGACCGCTCATCGAGGCCTTCAGTCATTGCTCGAGGTTACCTTTAGTAATGAAATTCCCCTGGCCCTCCCCAGCTTCTGTGCTTGCGCCCACCATTTTGCCAATGGGCACATGCGCAGAAATCGGGGAAAAGTCTATGGATAATCCTGTCAGGGGACATCGCTGGAGGCCTTAGGTAAGCAATTTCACCTCTCCTCATGGATCTGATCAGTGAGTGGAGGTGAATGCTTAACTTTGTTTTTACTTTTATTCATTGGATAACGGCAATCACGTGACCAGGAACTGCATACCGTGGCCCACCGTGAAATCTTCAGGCTCTCAGCTACCCTTGTTAAATTTCTTGAGCCGCGCCCTTACTTCTGCGCTTCCGTCTGCCATTTTGGCGACGGGTGCATGCGCAGAAGCCAGGGAAATGTCCGCTGATAAAGATCCAGTCGCAGGAAAAATCCGGGGGCCTTAGGTAATTAATTTAATCTCCCCACAAGGATACGATCCGTAAGGTGAGATGAAACACTAACTTTTTAAACTTTACATGATTCATTGAGTGGGGACCACATACTGCGGCGACCTCTTCCTGCTCTTGGCTACCCTTGCTAGCCAGTAGCAGGATGATTTGAAATTTCTTGGGAAATTCTGCGCATGCACCCGACATTGTACCTCTGGCGCGCACACGCTGAAGGCGACGGTAGGTCCTTTCAGGACCATATCACTGTGGGACATTACGGAGGCCGGAAGTGAGTAGTTCCAGCTCCCATCAGGGATCTGATCCATGAGCGGAGATGGAACTGTAACTTTATTTTTACTTTTATGCGATTGGATAACGGCGGTTGCGTGACTGGGGGTCGCACCCCGCAACCCACGATAACAGCTCCAGGCTATCAGCAACCTCCGGCTGCCGTTAATAGGGAGCTGTCACACACACAGACCCTGCGATTTCAATCTACAGGACAAGTGTGTTTTTATGGCCCTGTAGATTAAAGCCCAGACATCCAGGTCGTGAAAACACGTATGAGTGGTCCCTAAGGGGTTAAATGACTTAAGAAGCCCTGGTCACTAATGCTCTGATCTTCGAAGAAGCTGCATTGGTCATGTATCGTTCATTTCACATGTGAACGCATCCTCAGTTATACTGCCATGAATGACTACTGAAGCCAATGGCTAGCTAAGCAGTCATATGCACAACGAATGGCACCTACTGTAGGAAAAAAGAAACCCAAGTAAAGTAGTCCACTCCCAAAGTATAGGATATAAGCAAGCAATTTTATTAGACACATCAAAAAATATGAAAAAAAGAGGGGAAAAAAAGCAAAATACAATAATTAAAGGGCCACTCTAGTGATTTTCTTTCACTATGCAGCTAGCCCCCAGAATATGTCCACAAGAACTGGAATCTTCCTCTGGTGGGCGAGGCATTACTAGTACATACTTCTGTTGCTAAGTGAATGAGGAGGGATGTGCGTCGTTAGGGAAGGTTGTGTTCATCTCCAGTGATTTTCTTTTTGGTTCCGTTTTTCGTCTATTTTGTGATGGCTAATTCATATGAACGTACAATATTCATTTGATTCTTTGATGTCAGAGGGATAGTGCACTCCGAATCTGGAACACGGGACTAGTTACCAAAGTTATTATTTGAACGTTTTGAAAAGCTTGCGTCACGATGTACGGTGAAAACATCCTGATTTGTGGCAAATACGTGGCTGGTTCTTCCATCATGACAATGCACCTGCCACACAGCACTGAGTGGTAAGCAATTTTTTATGAAAAACGGTGTGAGAGAAACCATGATGTTCTCTTATACGCCATCTTGTTCACCCTTCCTTCTCTAACTTACTTGAAACACATTCAGATATTGTATTCAGAATAATAGGCCAATCAGAAGATTACAAGGCCTGAAGAAGAAAGCTGCGATTGACCTTCGCTCACAAAAGAGTCTACTGAGGGGAAGACCGCTCACTAAAGATCGACTCAGTTTTAGAAATATACTCTGCTTAGCAAATAGAGCTCTTTATGATCGGTTTTACTTTATTTGATCTTCTATATATTTTATTTTTATTTAACTATGTAAATCTCAACTAAACTCAGAAATGTTTCTAGATTACCAATCTCAGACAGTAAGCAAAATGTGTGACTAGAGGGAAGAGTTTTTTTTAGTTGCCAGTTTTAGTTTTTTTCCTTTCAAATGGGGAGTACTGCGAAAGCGACTGAAGTTTCAAAATGTACAAATTAATAGAATTTTAATACATGAATTCCTGTTTCTTTTCTGTACCCCCTTGTATATGTGGGCTAGTGTTGCCTAGATTAGCTAATTCCTTCCATCTCAAACTACTGGCCTCTTTTTCCTCAGATGGTCATGTGATCACAGTTCTGCCCAGCTCAGATTTACTTGGGGTTATGTGTTCTCAAACTAGTCAATTTCTCATTCAGCATTACTCCTGTGTGATGCTGTTACATGCAAACTAACACAAAACTGCGTAGAGAGGGACACAGACACTCCTATCACAGTTACTGATGATTAGAGGCTCTTGTCACACAGTTACAATAAAGGAAATCACAGCTTATCCTCCTGACAGTATACTTAAGGCCCATTTACATGGGACAAATATCGGGCAAACGATGCCCAACGCTCGTCCCCGCATGTACTCGCTTCCATGCTGTTACATAGGAACGAGTATTGTTGGCTTGCAGCAGGGCGGTTGGAGATTTCAACCAAAGAGTCTCCTGGTAAAGGCATAGACGTAATCTGACGCGGTCGGCGCATGCGCAATGGTCTATATGGGACGCCACAACATGGTGCCACACATAGCCACAATGTGGTTTACTACACAGCTGTTCATTGTTGTATTGGTAAATTGGGGGTCCGCCCGCAGGCTCCAAATCCATCTACAGGATTGGTAGGTGATATGGGTGTGTTTTTATTTGTACTTTTCATTGGTGTACCTTTTTTGTATGTTTTATATAAATCTATAGGATGTTTGTTACCGTGTTTCCCCAAAAATAAGACAGTGTCTTATATTAATTTTTGTTCAAAAAAGTTTTATCTTTTTTACATGTATAGCTGCCTGGACACTATTTAAATTGACTTTTTTAATTAACTGTTAGCAGGGCTTAAATTTGGAGTAGGGCTTATATTTTAAGCATCCTTAAAAAACCTGAAAAATCATTTTGCATCCTCAAAAATTCTGGAAAATCATGCTATGTCTTATTTTCAGGGTATGTCTTATTTTCAGGGAAACAGGGTAGTACCGCATTCTTGAGAAAGACCAGAACGGGTCGAAACGTCGCAGTTTGCAGCTTTTATGCTGAAGAATAAAGGAAATATTGGATTTTGAAAGAAACCTCTGAGTGCTGGTCTCCATAGTGAACATTTATGCACTATTTGACCAGGAATAGAACTAACTGAAGAAACGTATACATTAACCAGTTCACAAGCGTAGAGTTAATCAAACTGCATGTGACCTAAAGCGTCACTGGCGTCACAACACATGCTGAGTTTTAATAGCCATTGGTAATAAATGAATTATAAACTACACATATGTACAAGAAGGCGTCTCTGAGGGCCGCTCTCACACGGACGGATCAGATTCCGCATGCGGGAGCCTGCAGCAGATTCCGACTCTAACCGCAGCTGGCATCCACGCAGAAATATACAATATACAGTTTAAATCTGTATTGCGAATGGTACGGGCGGCTCGCTGTCGGACATGCCCAGTACAGAAATTTTTTTCCCCCATGCTGTTGCTAGGCGAAGACACAGGTACCCGCGACAAATTGGCAATGTCATTTGTTGATGGGCAGTGGGTCAAACAGCTTCCATTGACTTTGGAATCCGCACAAGAATAGAGCATGCTGGGATTTTATTTCCGCGTGCAACTATAGAGTTAGTTTGCGCTAACAAGATGATAGGAATAAATCGTTAGGCTATATTCACGTCAGCGCTGGAAGCCCGCCATGTGATACGATATGGAATACCAGGTCTGGATTGCAGAACGCAGCGCTGTTTCATTGGTGACAACTTCGACCAGCGGGGTGGAGGCTGGATGGACCCCATTATAGTCAATGGAGGCAGTTGGGCGCTGTCCAGTTTTTCTGTTGCTCGGATACAAGAACAGAGCCAAATAATGGAAAACTTCTACAGCTGTGAACTTCGCCATGCAGAGTAGTTGACTGCAATGGAAGCCGTCCGCGCGTTTTCCCACACGAAATATAACATGCTGCGATTCTCCCCCGCGAGCGGAAAATCACAGTTGATTTCCGCTCGTGGACAGGGGAGAATCCCTTAACATAGCATGTCTATGGACAGCTATTGCTGCGAAATCCATGGCGGGTGTCTGACCGCGGATTCCGCAGCGACAATCCGTCCGTGGGCATTGGCCCTTATATAGGCTATTTTGGTCCATGAATCTCACGATCAAGCGAGGGCTTGCTACTATTTCTTTGGCCTCATGTCCACTTGCCGCACGGATTCCATTGCTGAATCCTGTAGCGGTATCCTGTGTGCCCGCGGACATGGAGAGGAAAAGACAGTTTCTTACCTCTCCAGATCCGGCCGGATCTTTTTTCTTCAGGACGGCGGATGTATCCGGGAGTGCCGGCCGACACACTTGCGCAGTGCATTATTTTTTTAATCCCCTGCTTTCCTGCGGCACAGCCACAGTAACAGCTGCGGGTGTACCGCGGCGGGGATGGCTTCCATTGACTTCAATAGAAGCCGTCCCTTCGGGACCAGCAGGAAGATGGAGCATGCTGCGATTTCTTCCCATGCGTGCGACCCACACGTTGGGAAAAAAATCCCATCCGCATGCATTAAGTTCCCCTACGGATGCTAATGCATCCCTATAGGCCTCATGTCCACGGGGAAAATCGGGCCCGCTGCAGATTCTCCATGGAGAATCTGCAGCGGGTCCCTCCTGCCCCGCGGACATGAGCGCTGAAAATAGCAATAAATAAGAATAAACTCACCTCCCATCCGCTCCGTTTCTTCTCTTCGCGGCGGCGTCATCTTCTCTCGTCGCGGCCGGATCTTCTTTCTTCGGCTCGGCGGATGTGCATGATGACGTCGGTGACGTGCCCCGCGCATGCGCCGGGCCGAAGCAAAATGATCCGGCCGCGACTGAGAGAAGATGGCGCCGCGGCGAAGAGAAGAACCGGAGCGTGTGAGTAAAATATGATTTTTGTCTCCCGCGGATCCGGACGGCTTCCATAGGCTTCAATAGAAGCCCGCGGGAGCCGTCCCCGCGGGAGACCCGCATGAAAATGGAGCATGGTCCAGATTTTTTCATGCTCCATTTTTTTTAAAATCCTTTTTATTGACCATCCTCGGGTATTTATCTACCCCGCGGGTGGTCAATGCATCCCTATGGGGTGCGGATCCGCGGGCAGAAGAAGAGTTAAAATCCGCTGCGGATTTTAATTCTTATTTTGCCCGTGGACATGAGCCCATAGGCTTCTAGAGCTGCAGATTATATAATTAAACCCCCCCTCCCCGGACATTGGGTCTTTATTAGTGTAAAATCCGCATGTCTGAATACACGAATGAATGAATGAATGAATGAATGAATGAATGAATGACGGCCTGAATCCTGGCAGATAGCAGCTGCTCAGCCCTGAACACCCATCACTGCACGTCTACACGGCAAGCTCCTCTTTCGTTTCCCCGGGATGACGCACGAGGGGGAATTCCTCCTCCGGCCAGCAGGAGTGCGATGACGTAAGGGGAGCGGGGAATCTCGCGAGAGCTCAGCTAGTCGGGCCCGGATCTTGTTGGGTTAGGAGCAGCTGACTGTCGCCTGCACTCCGGGCCGCCGTGAGCCATGACCGAGGCCGCCCGGCGCTCCCCGTCTCCCCTGGAGGAGGGAGAACAGATCAGCGATGACAGCGACGGACCCGACAGCCCGAAACCACGCGTCCACCACCGGCCGAGCAGCCGCGGACACCCGCACCCGTATCACCCTCCTTCCCGGCCGTTGCTGCCCACACCGCACGGCTACCGGCGCAAAGAGCACTACCGGCTGCCGCCCCGACTGCCCCCGCCTCCGCCGCCCCTAGGGGGCCCTAGACCCTCGTTCTGGGAGCGCAGCCATGGCACGCTCGGCCGGTTCCGCTCCTGGGGCAGAGGGGGGCGCTTCTGGGACCGAGAGTGGCTGGGCCGGGGGCCGCGGCAGGGCGGCTGGAAGGACTCTCCCCCCAGAAAGTGTATCCTTGCTGCTAGCGCGTCACGTGGGGGGCTGCACCCCGATCCCTGGTGGGGGCGGGCTGTGAGGCCGGGCCCTGGTTGGGGGGGCTGCACCCCGATCCCTGGTGGGGGCGGGCTGTGAGGCCGGGCCCTGGTTGGGGGTGGGGGGCTGCACCCCGATCCCTGGTGGGGGCGGGCTGTGAGGCCGGGCCCTGGTTGGGGGGGGGGGGGGGGGCTGCACCCCGATCCCTGGTGGGGGCAGGCTGTGAGGCCGGGCCCTGGTTGGGGGGGGGGGGGCTGCACCCCGATCCCTGGTGGGGGCAGGCTGTGAGGCTGGGCCCTGGTTGGGGGGGGGGGGGCAGCACCCCGATCCCTGGTGGGGGCGGGCTGTGAGGCTGGGCCCTGGTTGGGGGGGGGGGGGGGGGCAGCACCCTGATCCCTGGTGGGGGCGGGCTGTGAGGCTGGGCCCTGGTTGGGGGGGGGGGGGCAGCACCCCGATCCCTGGTGGGGGCGGGCTGTGAGGCTGGGCCCTGGTTGGGGGGGGGGGGGGGGCAGCACCCCGATCCCTGGTGGGGGCGGGCTGTGAGGCTGGGCCCTGGTTGGGGGGGGGGGGGCAGCACCCCGATCCCTGGTGGGGGCGGGCTGTGAGGCTGGGCCCTGGTTGGGGGGCTGCACCCTGATCCCTGCTGGGGGGGCGTTGGGAGGTCGGGCCCTGCTGGGGTGACCAGGCCCAGGTGTACTGGTGAGCTTCTCTTTACCATTGTAGTAATTGGCCATCTAGCAAGATGTAGGAGTCCATAATGGCACATTTTGTGTTTGGGAGCTTAAAGGGGTTTTCTACACTTTTTTTTATTGGTGACCCGTCCTCAGGATAGATCATTGGTAACTGATCAGTGGCATCTGCTGCTCAGGACCCCAACTGATCAACTGTTTCGGCACCACATGCAGGAAACAAATAGCTCCGACCTCTATGTAGTGGCTGGTGCTTGGAATTGCAGGTGCAGCTGTCGCAAGCAGCAGACCCCAGCTGATCACTTACTGGTGACCTACCCTTGGGATAGGTCATCCATAGAAATCCCCTTTAAGGCGCGTGATCTTGTAGAATGCATACTCCTGGTATACCTGGGGCACAGATAACTTTACATGTGGGCGTCCACAAGAATGATGGGGGCATCCCAGTCTGAAGGACTGATCAGCTCTCCACCAGATCTACGGCAGTCTGACCCTGATTGCTGATCCATCCTTCAGACTGGAATACCCCTTTAGGCCAGCTTCACACAGCCAAGAAACCCATGCGGGATTTGTGTTGCAAGACCCCGAAATCTTGCACAAATATGAACCCCCTTCTTTTCAGTGGGACCTTTAATGCCTGGCATGCCGTGTGATCTCCATGTGAGTGGAGAGACTCCATGGCCTTAGACAGAAGGCTCCAGCATGAAGTTGCCAAAGCTTTGAGAATAGGGTCAGACTGAGATCCTAGTCCCCTAGCCTGTCGCTTCGGACTAGAGGGTCCGTCAAGGACTTATGGGTACTCCTACCGCTATAAAATGTGTCGTGGACTCGTATGTTTTGCGTTATTCTCGTTATGTTCTCTTAGCACGCTCTTCAGTTAAAGGAAGATCTCCACCAAGGAAGCCCAGCCACTATGAAGAAGAGAGTTTTGAGGAACTGCTCCTAAAGTATAAGCAGATTAAACTTGAACTTGAGTCCATAAGCAAGGACGAGAAACACTCTCACAAAGTAGATCCTGTGAAAGAGGTCAGTGTTGTGGTGACCACCACGGAGCCCCCCGCTCCAGAGGAAAGGGGTGTTGTGGAAGATGTCGCTCCGGTGCTGCCGGTGGTTGAGGAGAAGCCACCAGTAAAGACATTTCAGGCATTCGAACTTAAACCTCTTAGGCAAAAGTTAAAACCTATCACCGAACAAAAGAAACAAAACATCTTAGAAGAAACGCAGCCGCCTGAAAGTGCGCCAGAAGAAAAACCCGTGCAGAGTCCTGCGTGTCCAACAAAGGGTATGTCCGCCTCTCCGGCCATGATGCATCCACTGCTGAAAAAAAGGAGCAATTTTGCAGATAGTCTTGAATACAAATATCTCACTGTTTTGTGTTTGCAGTTCCTATGCAGAGCTGTGTGTTTCCATGGTAACACACTACAAACATCCCCTATATTCTGATCTTGCAGTAATCTTACCTCAATCAGCCTTGATTAAAAAGCCCTTTTTATCATTCAAAAAACGAGCGAAAATGAGCAATAATCCACAGCGTAAACGCGGCCAGCGATCGAATGTTTCATTCGTTTATTTAAGACAAGCATAAAAATTTTGGTTGGCTCATTCGTTGGTCATTTAGTTGTTGTTAATCACTGGTGCGGCGAACTGACCGACTGAATGATCCTATTCATTTATTTTTAACAATTTATCTTTGTTTAACCCTTTCCAATCCAATTGGTATCCTGGTTTTCCTAGGGGGCTTACTCTTTTTCTGCCGTTATACAACAGCACTATCTGCTGGCTAAAGCTAGTACTGCATGAGGTGACACACTGGATAGGCTTCGACAGCAGAGAGGCTGGCAATATACAGTAAGAGAACCCCGACAGATGTCTTCCAACATTGGAGCTGTACAGCCTTAAATCATAATGTCTTTAGCGGTCAGACAGTGGATTGGAAAGGGTTAAACTGATTGCCCGAGTGAACAAGCAAACTGTCGGCATTTGCTCAGGCAAACGATAATTGTTCAGTGTAAAAGCCCTTTAAGGCCGCTTTCACATTTGTCCTGTAGATTTCTATTGTTTGGCTCTGATATGGGTGTGGAATTCTGAAAATACGGTCTGAATCCAGCAGCCGTGGGCGGCACTTTACAGACCCTATTTCGTCTAATGAGGTCCGTAGGGTTTTTGTCCTGCTCATGGCATTTTACTGAAATACTAAAAAAAAAAAGTAATCCCAGCCCTAGTAGAAGTTGTTGTTTTGCAGCAAAACTGGGCATGCAGTTCCATCTCAGGCAGATATGCAAATGATTACCGTGGGGCGATTAGATTAATGGTCTTGGCACCTGAGGCCCTAAAAGTGGTTCCGCTCTTGGTCTATAAAAGGCTCTCAGAGGATACTTGTGTGTAGCGAACCCTTTTTTTTTCCGCTTGCGTAGAGCTTGTTGTCCACTAGACACCTCTACGATGCAATAGAAGAGCTTTTACCCCGTTAACGGGGTTCGAGAGGAGGGGCATTATTGGAGTTTGAGAAGCTGGATGGTCGTATTGACGAATTGTCCCCCACCAGCCATTCTGACCTTAAGAGGTGGTGGGACCAGTGGATGTGTGAGGGCACAGACACAAGGCGACTGGTCTTGGGATGCCCGCGACAGACCACCAGTAGAGCGGATCGTCCAATCAACAAGCACGAGCAGCTCCAACTGTTTTGTTGTCTGCCATCATTATAGGCGGCTTTGTCTGCTGGAACTATTTCCAGGTGGTTGGCTGAAGGACATTTGGTCTCACAGCGCTCATTACATGTACTGCCTTTGACACCCACCCACTGACGCTTACATTTGCAGTGGTGTTGTGAACAATGTAACTGGACGCTACAGAGCGGAACCGGGCTGTCTTCTGCAACAAATCCAGTTTGGGCGCTGACGATGGACATGAGCGTCACACATTTGTTTCATTAGATTCCAACAACAACTTCTAGGTGCTTGATTTCTTTTTTGACAGTGAGTGTGAATACTGTTTCCCCAATAATAAGCCCTTCCCCCGATTTTTGGTGTGTGTGTGTGCTTGAAATTTAAGCCCTTCCCTGAAAATAAGCCCTAGCTAGATTACATGTAAAAAAAAAACACAATGTCTTATTTTCCATGGGAAGGCTTTTAATACTCACCTAGCAGCTGGCGTTTGGTCCCTCGCGCTGGGCTGCAGTGCTGCTGCAGGCTTCCATGTCCTCCTGCATGCTGACAGAGCAGTTCTTTCTGGTAACGGGGCTTAAATTATCCCGCTTCCAGCAAGCTAATGCTCCGATTGGTTAGTCGAACGCAACGTCAGCTATTGAAAGCCAGAGCTCGATTAACCAATCACGGCCATTCAATGTCATTCTCATTCGCTGATATGGCACTCAATTAACCAATCGGAGCATTGGCTTGCTGGCGGTGGGGTATTTAAGCCCCGCTACCAGGAAGAACTGCTCTGTCAGAGTGCAGGAGGACACGGCAGGCTGCCGCAGCGCCGGAGACTAGCACGAGGAACGGAACGCCAGCGGTAGGTGAGTATTATAAGACTTCCTCCGGAAAATAAGACACACTGTCTCTTTTGAGGCAAAAATAAATATAAGACAGGGTCTTATTTTCTGGGAAACACGGTAGCACATGATGTTGCACTATTTGTACTTAGCCTATATAGTAGGTTAACAAGGAGTAGATGAAGTAGTGGTTTGTAACCATGGGAACAGGTCTACAGAGGACTGACTTCAGAATTATAATGGGCATGACTGTGGACTATTACAAAGTCCCTGGCCAACCAACAGAAGCAGCTCTGATCATAAAATGTATCAGTATGTTTAAAGGGCCACATCTGCAAAAGCACTCGTTAGGGCTACACCATTGTTGCCTACAGGGGGACATTTTAATTGTCATTACCTTCTGCATTTTTCTAAATAGGCTACAGACCATAAGAATACAGTTAGGAGGATGCGCTGTGATCTCCTCTGTTATAGCTGTGTGATCATCGGTAACTCTGATCGGAGTTCCTGTGTCCCCCACCCTCCAGGTAGTTTCTGTGCTTGGATTCATGTAACAGCAACACACAGACTGAAAATCTGACTAGTTTCAGAGATCATAACCCCAAGTAGATCTGAGCAGGTCAGATCTGAGATCACATGACCATCTGAGGAGGAGGCGGCCAGGAGTTACAGAAAGAACTAACTAACATTAGCTCACTATGTACTGGGGGATAGCAACATAAAAAAAATCACTGGAGTGGCCCTTTAAATGGGTGTTTCTCATCACAGCAAGTTTCTCCTCTATCCACAAGGTAGGGGATAACCTATTGATCGGGGTGTGGGGGGGTGTAGTCTGACCCAACCCACCACTGCTATCCTTCCATGGCCTCGGGGACTCCCACATGGTCTTCACTGTGTCCCCCAATTACTGCAACAAGAAAGAAATTTTACGGTAAGTACCAAAAACCCCATTTCTTAAAATGGTAACACCAGAGATTGGCGAACACGCTAACACTTATCTCTGGCGGTCCCGTTGATATGAATACAGCGGCAGCACAAGTGGGACCACCTGCAGACCTTTTATCTTGGCACAACCCCTTTAAATCAACACTTTACCAAAACTGAATAAGAAATGTAGCATGCTGCTTGCACAAAGCATTAGGTTCATATAGTGATGCAATATTGCTGTGACATCTCCAAAAACCAATGCTTTTCTCTTTCCCAGAACCAGAGGAGGCCGAGCAGATGGTTCCCGCTGAGATCTGCGCTGCCGATGTGGTCTTAGTAAGTCATTTTTGTTTTCTTGCTTTGAGGAACTAGTTTTCCCGTATTGAACTCCATGAAGAAGTTGTGATGCTGAAGCTTATTTGGCACTGCAAAGAGTATACTCTGACCTCAAAGCAGAAGAGCGCTCTGGGGAAGTGGCTTCTGGGAATTGCTGTTTAAGCAGAATACTTGTCAGAATGCTTTTTGGGTAGAGAAAGGCAGGTTTTCTTTCTCGCTAATTCGGTCTCTTGTAGTGGCCAAAGGGGCAGACTTACTAACTTTTTTGCACCTCGACTTTGTTGTAAAATGCAGCAAGGTTAGATGCATTTCTAGCGCATAATGTTTTTTAATCAAGTTTTAGACCTATTTCTGAAGGAGCTGCACCAGAAAAGAATAATCCACTGGGCCTCGCTCAGCAAGGGGGCAGGATTTACCTGGAAAGTTCACGTTGTGAAATTATGGCGCAGACTAAGCCACGCAATAGGTATATATGGACAACTGTGTAAGGCCGCCTGTCCACAGTCGTGACGGAATATCACTAGCGATATTCCGCCGCCGGGGAGAATTGACAGGTCTCCGCAATTAGCCTATCTGATAGGCTCACCGTGGCAAATCGCAGCATGCCTTGATTTGAATCCCGCGAGTGGAGTATCGCTATGATTCTCCGCTCGTGGACGTCGGGCTGCGCTTTCCATAGTTAAGTCTATGAGAAGCGTTTACTGCATTACTCGCGGCCGGATTATCACCGCGGATAACGCAGTGACATATCGCCCGTGGACAGGAGGTTTTAATGTGCCAAACTAATTATCTAGCACAAGCCACTTGGATGAATTTGGCACAGCTTTATACTGCATTGTATGATGCCCCTTTTGCAATATGGGGGTGGGATTCACAGTCCCATATCGCACTTGTGTCTGTGTGAAGTTAACCTGAGGGGAGAGCCTTTAGACATGAAGAGAAGTGAGCGAGCCTCGGATGAAACCGAGCGACAGATGAAAAGGGTACGATTGCTCGCATTTACACGTAACTATTATCGCACACTTTTGTTCGTTTAAAGGGGTTGTCCCGCGCCGAAACGGGTTTTTTTTTTTTTCAACCCCCCCCCCCCCCCCGGTCGGCGCGAGACAACCCCGATGCAGGGAGGTAAAGGAAGCTTACCGGAGCGCTTACCTTAATCCCCGCGCTCCGGTGACTTCAATACTTACCGCTGAAGATGGCCGCCGGGATCCTCTGTCTTCGTGGACCGCAGCTCTTCTGTGCGGTCCATTGCCGATTCCAGCCTCCTGATTGGCTGGAATCGGCACGTGACGGGGCGGAGCTACACGGAGCCTGCATTCTGCACGAGCGGCTCCATTGAAGATAGCAGAAGACCCGGACTGCGCAAGCGCGGCTAATTTGGCCATCGGAGGGCGAAAATTAGTCGGCACCATGGAGACGAGGACGCCAGCAATGGAGCAGGTAAGTATAAAACTTTTTATAACTTCTGTATGGCTCATAATTAATGCACAATGTATGTTACAAAGTGCATTATTATGGCCATACAGAAGTGTATAGACCCACTTGCTGCCGCGGGACAACCCCTTTAAGCGACAATTGTTGCTTGTAAATGGGCCTTAAGTTGACACTGTCTAACAGGATTAGTAAATCTACCCCAAAAATGTTTTGTTTCAGAAACCCGTCGTAGAGGAAGAGGAATTATCGGAACTCCACCTGCGTCTTCTGGCTCTGCAATCTGCAAGTAAAAAATGGCACCAGAAAGAACAATTGGTAATGAAAGAAGGCAAGGAGAAACTATCAAAGGGCAAGACGCAGACCCCTAAAGATGTGGGAAAGCCAGAGCCGCCGAAGGAAAAGAGCCATGCAAACTCTGCCTTGACCCGCAAAGTCAATAGTGCGGCTAATGCAGGTAAGCCAGTAAACTGCCGGACTTGTAGGGTCGGCTGTGGGACTTCCAGGCTGTCTACGGGCATTGTTTCTGGAAAGTAAGTGTCTTCTTCTTCCAGCTAAGCAAGCAAGGAGGCGGCAGCAGGCAAAAGCTCATAAAAAGTTACAACAGCTGAAAGCTGAAGAAAAGCGTAAAGAGGAGGAAGAGAAAAAGAAACAAGCTGAGGAAGAGGAGAGAAGAAAAAGAGAAGAGGAAATACGAAAGATTAGAGATCTCTCCAATCAAGAAGAGCAGTACAATAGGTTTATGAAGCTTGTAGGGGATAAGAGTATGCAACGCAAGGTGGGTTTTATTTTTTTATGTTAAATCCTATGGATTTGCCATAAATACGTGAAATGGGAGTAGCCCTTTAAAGTGACCTTCCCCAATCATGGAGAGACAAAGATGTCCGAACTGCTTCTCTGACTACCTATTATTAGTTTGAGACGCTACATCTGCGGGGGGGGGGGGGGGGGGAGGAGGAGGTAGGGGGTCATTTAATGAGATAGATGCAAGTCCCACCTCTGGGACCAACAACTATCCGGGTTCTATTGGCCTAACTGAGATGAGAATACCCCTTTAATAGAACAGCTTAGTTAACCCTTTATACTAATTGGCAGCGCAGTGTTGGTACACAGCACAAACCTGTGTTTTGCTAACATACTTATAATGTATCGTACTTTTCTCAGTCTTTCGATGCAGAGCAAAAGTTAGCTGAAAAGCAGAGTATGGAAAGTTCTGGTGGCATTTACCAGTATGACAACTACGAGGAGGTCGCCATGGACACGGATAGTGAGACTAATTCTCCAGGTAATTTCTTGTTACTTGTTGTTCGGGTTTGTTTTTTTTCCTTGAGTACATTTGAATGCGCACAGCTTTCAATATGTGTTACCCCATTCTTCTTCTGGTTTTATGATGAGGCTGTGGCTCCGTGTGTCAAGTGACATGAAGACATGAAGAACACAATGTTGAACTGCTGAACTTTTTGTCACACGCAGCTTTTCAATAGTCAATGGTGCAAATATTGTGCCATTTGTCTGCAATTTTATCAAGTTTTTAACAGCAAAATTGCAGCTCTTAAATCGTCTTGAGACAAGATTGTGCGTTTTTTGAAAGTCATGTGACCCCCTTGCCTAAGGCCCCACCCAGCAGCCTGCGTTTTACCATAAATTGGCTGAACATATATTTTTTTTTTTGTGCATCAGATCAAGTTTGAGTCCTACATAAATGCATATAAGATCTGTATTCCAATCCTATTTTCCTTTCTGTAAGACAACACCAAAACTTCTGTTCTGTATAGGGGCCTCACCATCAAGATTGCCTTATTTCCCTGGAAGTGCAGTAGGATGTGTGCCGTCAGTATTATGTGTAACGGAGCAATTCCCTTCAGAAGTTTGGGTATGTGTCTTTGATTCTAGGGCTATTTGTCGACTCTCTAACATTTGAAGATACTATTTCATTAAAATGTGTATTATTTTTGCAGCCTTCTCGTGAGGGCTCAATGTATGACCCGGTTATTTCGAAGAGTTGTCCAGAAGTGCCGCTACCACCACCTCCGCTTCCACTTGAGGAGCCTGAGCAGCCTCCTAAACCTCCATTTGCAGATGAGGAGGAGGAAGAGGAAATGCTGCTGCGTGAGGAGCTCCTGAAGTCTTTGGCAAACAAAAGGGCTAACAAAGTAGAGGTAGTATTAAGTTCTTGATTGTATTAAACTGGAATATGAGCTGTAAGGGGGGCTTACACGGAGCGGAATTTCATGTGCGGACCCTCCACGCGGAAATTCCCCTGCATTTACAGTAGCAGCAAAGTGAGTGAGATTTTCAAAATCTCATCCACAAGCTATGAAAATAACCCGCACAAACCTTGTGCAGAAATTGACTTGGGACGCAGAATTCAAATCCGCGACATGTCAGTTTTGTCGCAGTGTCCGCTGCAGAATTCGCAATGAAACTCTCTTCAAAATTAAATGGTGCGGATGTGGAGGCAGGCATTCCGCAGCAGAATGCCCACTGGAGACATTCTGCTGGAAACCGCCCCTGTGTGGACCCTAGAGCAGTCCCTTTACATAGGACAACTGTCAGGCGCATGAGTACCCAAAAGCCATCCCACACACTGCCATCCGATTATCGCTCCAATGCTGTACACAGGAGTGATAATTGTTCAAGTGAATAAAGGCGGAGTGGTCCGGCCACCCACCTCGATTCACAATAAACATGGGGTTGCTCAAACATTGGTCCGCTACTGTTTACAGCAAGTTGCTTGCTTTTTAGTTTTGCTAAAGACCAAGCAACTCCAACAAGTAAGCGTTTTTTTACTTCATGCCCTGTCAGCGGATACAGGACGATTGTTGCCTGCCTTCACTGTTTCAAACGAGAATTCGGGTGAGAATCGCCCCTTGTAAAGTACCCACAAAGAAGCTGCCCCTGCTCTTAACCCCTTCCCCATTTTAAACATTTTATTATGTTGGCTATTTTTCTTTGTAGGAACAAATGGATGACGACCAATCGCCATCACCACCTCTCATCAATATCATGCCTGTACCAAGGATTACTCTGACATCAGCGAATGTTAATTCTGCTACACATCGCAAAACCACCACGCAGATAGTAAGAGTCCTGCGACCAATCAGGCGTGTAATAAAGGTACGCTCTCCCCTAGCAGCGAGCCGTATTCAATCACTGCACACCTGCCTGCAACCCAAATGTCTAGTTATGTTTTCCCTTCATGAATAATATATACTGCATGTCTGAATAGTAACAGAGAAATACAATTTCTACAGGTGTTCATTTCATCGCACTCCAGTATTCCTAATGGAGTTAGATGAAAAATGGATTCATCCCTCTAAACCTGACAGCAGGATTTCTATAGTGCACTATAAAAGCCGCCTTAAGCTGCATTTCCAGTACATTTTGGTGCATGAATGATTGTGTTGTGTTCAAGTATTGCACTATTATGTTTGTATGCATATTCATGTCAGCGATCAAGTGGTCTGAGCTGCCGGGTCTAATCCAAAGCGTACATATTGCTTTCATGTTACTATTAGAAGGCAGAGGGGCAATTAGCATTAGCATTAGCTCATCAGTGCAATATTGTATGTGTGTATACAGCTACAGTAATATTTATATTAGGGCAGCAGTCTTTAGATATCACATAAATAATGATGTTAGGAAGAAGGGTACTGCTAAAATCGATTTAATATACGTGGTTAGTATAACTTCTACAGTGACTGAGGCTACTAGCTATATAGTTACAGTATTAAAAATAAATTTAAAAAAGCATAAACTAGGATGTATTGTTAAAGGGCCCCTTTTCCATCCCTGCACCGTTCAACTGATTGTCACACTCTGTATCCTACGTATATTGCAGTCACTTCCATGCAGTGCAGCCTCCTGTTTGATAATATAAAACACCATCTTGATGCTGATATTCAACTTCCTTGCTTCCTTTATGCTCTAACGCTCCCATGATGCATCAGCTTATCACATGACTAGCTAGAGCGAGTACCATCTCTGCCTGCTGGGAGGACATTCCCATTACCTTCTATATTCTATAGTTATTTAAATAAGCTTCGGACCATTAATATACAGTCAGAAGGATGAGATATGATAGCCTTCATTATAACTGTCACAGGAGTCTCTAACCTTCAGCAGTAACTGTGATGGGAGTTTCTGCTGCGCCCCCTCTACCTCTCCTCCCATGGAGAACTTGTGTGGTAGAGTCCATAGAAATTATGCTCTCTGAAGAACTGAGATCTTGAGAAAACAAAACCAAGTAGTTCTGAGTTGATCACCATTAGCAAATGTCAGGAGACATGAGCGTGTCATTGCTGATTGTCACATCTCCGCTTTCCTAACATTTACAATCTCCACGTTGCACTGTGAGCTTCCAGTAGTAGACTTTACTATATTTCTTTAGCATATTTCACTTCTGTTACATCTCGCATTGTCGTACATGTATTACAGCTTCTGTGTATTTTTGTCTCTGAAGCTTCCGAAGCACAAGTCAGTTGTTGTTACTCTGAATGCATCTGATGATAGCGAATCTGATGCAGAGCAACCCAGTCCAGGGGTCGGAGTATTTGGAGGACTTGAGTCTATGATCAAAGAAGCCAGAAGAACTGCTGAAGTGAGAAATCATTACTAATACATGTGTGTGCATAGCGGTAGTGATCTAGATGGATAGATCCTATAGTAAGGCAGATCTAGAAGTAGAGATGCTTGTTTGTTATTTAGATGCGCTTCATTTCCATGCAGATTAAAGATTCCTTCCAGTGCCCTTGTTTTATTGTAAAACAATTACTTACATTGTGGGAAAACACTTGCATCTATGCATATGGGCATTTTTAAAATTGTATTAAATAAGACTGTTTAAGGGTACTTTAAAGTGGGGAAATATCCCATCATTTAATAGGAGTGATCCAGGTTTTAAAATTCAATGGCCTACCTTAGGATCATTCCTCAACATCTGATTGTTGGGACGATCAGCGACTTTGGGTGAGCCCCATCAATTTTTCACACCCGAATAACCCTTTTAAATAGAAATTAAAAATATAGCAAGGTGGTTCACTTGTCAAAGCATTCCGTTAATTATAGGCTGGTGTTGGGGCTGTCTGCGCCCCAACACCTACTTGTAGCTGGTCTCCATGGACAGCAGGCCACCGCTGTTTACGCATGGACTTCAGGTGAATGTGAAGCCCCATAATTGAGGCAGCCTGCTGAAGAAGGCAAGACATTAGCTTGTAGTCTATGTTGTCCACTGTTTACTCCAGAATGTCACAAAAACAATTTATTACATTTAAAGGAGTTGTTTTTGGGGGGGCTTTTGTCCCCTCTTCCTACCCATTCCCAAATAAACATTGTCAAAAAAAAAAATCAAGCACCTAGGAGTGGTCACTTTTCTGCAAAACTCTGCATGCAGTTACATCTCAGGCAGATATACAAATGATTGGAGTTGTGGTGTGATTAGATGAACAGTCTTGCCACCTGAGGTCCTAAAAGTGGTTTCACCCTTGGCCTATAAAAGGCTCTCAGATACTACTTGTGTGTAGTGACCTTCTTCCGCTTGAGTAGAGCTTGTTGACTACTAGATATGCCTCTACAACGCAATCGAAGACTTAAGAGTTTGAGAGGGGCGTATTATTGGAATGCTAGAAGCTGGATGGTTGTACTGCTGAATTTCCCACCACCTGGGCCGTTCTGACCGACTGTTAGAAGGCAGCCCAACAGGGTACTAGAGACCACCTTCAAGTCTTCAGTTTTTTGCAATAAATGATCCTTTTTGCTCTGATATTGTAATCACTTATTCATACTAACGTTACTATCATACATACCAAATTTCCTTTGACTCTTGACAACTCCTAGGTGCTTGTTTTTTGTTTTTTCTTTACAAGTGTATTATAGATGGGGAAAGTGAAATACAGATATTAACTAATTCTTCATGTAACAGATAAGGATGAGCTACGAGTCATGCTTTAATCTCCCAAGCCAAACCCCTGGACTTCCCTCCAGTGTGGTATTTACAAACTGCAGTCAGACTAGATGATGTTACAGGCTGCTGCAGCCAATCGCAGAGCTCAGTATTGGAGTGTTTAGGTCTGACTTCCCATTCACGGACTACTTCTACAGCCTGAAAACAGCAGGGGCAAAGAACAGACTTGCTGCACTAGATATCCAAAAAACAGGAGAAATGAGTATATGACCTCTTATGTCTGGGCACAGGGCAAACAAGTAGTAAAACAAAATTCAGGAAAAGTCCTTTTAAAGCAGCTAATGATTTATCTTCATGACACCTTTTCCCTTCACTACCACATTTTTATCCCCAATCCCTTTATGCTAGTCCAATTTTATACAGATTAGACTACTAAAGACAACCTATAATTCCCATAGCAGTTATACATTTGGGTTGGTTTATTGTGTATTCTTAGGCATCAAAACCAAAAGCGCCACAGTCTGAAAAAGAAAATGACCCAATGAGGACCCCAGACGCATTACCAGATGACAAGAAAATGGAATATCGTTTGCTAAGAGAAGAGATTGCCAGGTAAGATGGCTGTACTGCTAATCTTTTGTTGCTTTGTCAAGTTCTGCATATAAAATTATTTTTTCCCTTGTTCATGTATAGCCGAGAAAAGCAAAAACTGTTAAAAACGGACCAATCAAGAGTAAGTTCATCTCCAACGAATTCTGACCTGGAAGGAGATGGCAGCAGAAGACTAATCAAGGATCCAATAGTGTCTGAGGCTGAATCGAGACATATGAAACAGAAGTAAGTCACTAGGATTTAGTGATGACCATTATGTTTCGTAATTTTAGAAATGGGGATGACAAACATTTGTTAATATATTTCCCTCTCCCTGATGGAGACTGCCCAGCCGCTCCTTTCAGTTAGTATAAATCCATACCTTATCTCTGTGATTCACCCGAAGGTGTCGCCGTAGATTGAGTCATCACGCACTCATCCTGGAGGAGTGGGTTATATATCAGCAGATGTGTCTCTGGAAGGTTCCCAGTATACAGATAGTCCCCTACTTGCGAACATTCGATTTACGAATTTCGCAAGATGCGAACTATCTGTCCTGCACAGTATGATGTAATGCTATGGCATTACATCATACTGTGCAGGGACCAGGCAGGCTTCTATCAAGCCTGATAGAAACCTGTCCGGTCAGATCGCGGGACACTGTGCGGTTGCTAGGCAGCCAGGGGCCTTCTGAAAGGCCCTAGGGCTGTCTATGCAGAGGGCCTATCAAGCCGTGCACTTGATAGGCGCTCTGCGTAGGCAGCCCTGGGGCCTTTCAGGAGGTCCCCGGCTGCCTAGCAACTGCACAGCGTCCCGCAATCTCATCGTGGGACGCTGTACGGGCCTCCTGAACGTCGGGTGCAGGCTGTTTCTTACAGCGGGCACCCGGCGGCAGCAGTTCCAACGAGCCGCGCCGCTCGTCAGAACTGTTAACACTTTAAATATCGCTCTGACAGCGGTATTTAAAGTGTTAACTGTTCCGACAAGCAGCGCGGCTCATCGGAACTGCTGCCGCCGGGTGTCCGCTGTAAGAATAGCCGGCACCCGACGTTGTATGGAGCGGGATCCACCCGCTGTAGAATTTAGCGTATGTTCACACCTTGCAGATTTGTGGCCCAAATTTTGTGGGTATTCCATCCGTTTTAAAGGGGTTGTCTCGAGGCAACAGTGATTTTTTTTTTTTTTTTTTTTTTTTTGCCCAGTCCCCCTTCTTAAGTAAACATTACTATGCAGCAGTGTAAACGGCTTTTAAAGCCGGTTTCTACTCACAGTTCTTGCTTTTCATCAACTTATAAAAGTTCTTCCGAAGATGGCCGCCGGTCCTGTTCCAAGGTGCACCGCGGTTTTCTCCCATGGTGCACCGCGCTTGCTGGAGCCCGACGTGCGCGCTCCCGAGACGCCGGTCACGTGATTCTGTTGATGACGTCATCGCGGGAGGTGGGGAACTCTCCTGCTTGTAATGCCTATTCCAGCCACCCCATTGGCTGGACGGTACGACGAGCAGTAGGGAGGGGGAGTGATTTGAGAGGCCGGGCAAGGGAGGATCCAGCCACCACATGAAGCGGCTCGTGCTCAGAGCAGAAGCCCGGACTGCGCAAGCGCGTCTAAAAAAGCAAGAAGACAGCGAAATTAGACGGAGCCATGGCGACGGGGACGCCAGCAACGGAGCAGGTAAGTGGAATAACTTCTGTATGGCTCATATTTAATGCACGATGTATATTACAAAGTGCATTAATATGGCCATACAGAAGTGCTGAACCCCACTTGCTGCCGCGAGACAACCCCTTTAATGTGGCTTGCATAAATCTCTGCACTTGTTGCAGAATCGGTCCATTCCGATGAGTAACTGATATTTTAATAGCAGAAATTTCTCATAGAGAGAACAAAAAACCTATGAAAATCTGAATTTTGTTAATCTACATACTAAAAACCCCGTATCTCTTTGATGTCACTAGTCTTTAGGTGTACGTTAATGTCGCCAAATATTTAAATGTCAAACTAGGGCCCAAAATCCACTATTATCAATATTAACAAATGCATGGTTCTGATCGAGTTCATACTCAAGGTACTGGAAAATCACATCCACAGACCGCACAAGGGGAGAAGAGCACTATGTGGTGGGATGAGGTGGACAGCGCTGTCGTTTTTGGGGACGACAAATGGGTTTGAGTAGAAACCTGTGAATCTATCCTGAGAAGGAAGAGTTGGAGAGGCACCTCTGTGCTGGGCAGGACGCTGCATGCCGCCTTGGAGGTTGAGACTAAGGAAAAAAAAACCTTTCATGGGTGAAGAGGGAACCTTGGGGCAAAAGAGAAAGGGGGCACAAGGAAGGCAATCGTTTACTTGTCCTGTAGCCTGGGTAGGAACCCTCATTTTTTTTCCACAGAGCATGGCTTGCGGCCTCACCTGCAACATGCCATGTACTGGTAGAGAGGGCAGGGATGATCTTCATGCGTAGTAGGGCAGACACTGTCCTGTTCTCTGGACCAGCCAGTGGTGAGCGAGGGGAGAGGATGCGATTTCCTCAGTATTGTTCCCCTGTCTCGCTGTATTTAATACAGAAAGGCCCAAACATAGGAAAAACAAAGGAAAATGTTGAATGACATTTAAAAACTAGACCTTAAACCAGATCCGTGTCTGCCTCTTGCTCCTAATCTAAAACTGATAAGCATACTACCTCATGGCCCTTTTACATGGGACAACAGTCAGTTAAACGACTGCATCTGCTCTGAGGTCATCAGCGCTCGTGCAGAGTGTTTAGACAGACTTCATCGCTGGCTTCTCCTCGCTTCACCGTCTATGTGGAGTAGGGAGCATTTACATGGAACGAGAAGCCAGCAATGGTGTTTATGCTGATTGTCGCGAGTCAGTGATAACTGCTTCCAAAGGAATAGTGAGCGATTATTCTTTATTTTTTTTCTCCCAACCACCCCACCTCCACCCCCATTTTTACACCGCACGATTATCGCTCACATTTGTTCGTTTGAGTGACTTTTGAGCGATTAGGTAAGTATAACCTGAGTAGGAGGAGCCAACCTTTCTTTGTTCTCTAGTGTCAGCCTCCTAGTGACAGTAGCCTATACTTACAATTGGCTTTGTCTACCATTGAAATAACAGTTTATGGTTCTGGATGAATAATTGTAATTTTTCTTACTTTAGACTGTTGCTACTAAAGGATGAGTCTATTTTAAAACATCTCTTACAACAAGAGGAAAAGAAAAAGGAATCTATCAGAACTGCGGAGTCGAAGATCACTAGACTCTCAGAACAGCTGCAAGCAACTGAGAAGTTCCTGAATGCAAATCGGGTGTTTCTGAAGAAATTGCAAGAACAAGTGAGGACAGCTTATATAGATAAGAAGGGTTTCTAAGTTTAGTTGGGGTGTGCTGTTTGTGTATAAAACATTATTGCATTGGGAAGCTAAGAGAAGGGCATTACTTCTTAGCAAAGGCAAGGGAATGTTATCTGGTGGTTTTTTCACTGTTTAAAGGCCCATTTAGATGCAAAGTATCTTTCAAACGATTGAAAGCTTGACTGTTTTAGCGATCATTTTGCATAAAGTGTTAATGGACAGTAATGCACATTAACACTTTATTAGCTTAATTTGCATGTAAAAGAGCCACGGGAGCTGTTTGCAGAGTACAGCATGTGGTCTGAGCTCTGCACACAGCTCCATTGTTCTTGCACGGGCTGTCGGCAGAATACAATGTAATCTCAGACTCTAGTGTAGAACACCGTGTGCGGTCCCTGTTATCTACACTCCGGCTAAACAAGGGATTTTAAGCTCTCCTCAAAATCATCGTTCATCCGACAAGTGAATGATGTCAGCGTTTACATGCAGCAATTATCGCTGATATGCCATAGTTTGACCGAAAATCGTTGAGTGTAAATGGGCCTTAGGACCATTCGAAGAATCAACCATCAAAGTCCTGGAAAAGCCTTGTAACAGGAATGTTGCCTATAATTATGTTGGTAATTTAAAACCAAGAGAGTGCAACATATTCCATTCCTCTAATCTTCTTTCATTTTCCGATTTTATAGGCTTCTTTCTTTTGTTATATTGTCTGTACATGACTCTAGGGGGGCCTTCTTGCTTGAACTGCAGTTAAACACCATCTGAGAGAACCACAGATAGCTAAATATAATAAGCAATACCAAAGGACAAAAATACAGCCATGAAAAAAAAATAAACCAAAGGGAAGGGGCAAGGACCTAATGACACAGCACCCACCACATTAAAGATAATGTATCATCAGACAATGACCTATTATACTGTGCATATAACATTTTTGTTTAAAACGTATTTTTGTGGGGGGTTGTTTTTTTTGCTTGTTTTTTTTTTACATTTTCAGTCACAATCTGAATTTTTATAAAATCTCTTGCATTTTTCACACTGACCCCCGAGCCTAGTAGGCTGATACTTAGTGATCTGTGAAGAAAGATTTGCAGTGATCTGTGAAGAAAGATTTGCAGCACTAATCTCGCTAATCACAGGCAGGATTACACTGAAAGGTAAACACCTATATATAGATAACACAGTAGGTGATCAGCTGGGACTATCTACTCCCCTCCGCCCCCACCTTGCACAATGACCTCTGCACAGGTCACGGAGTGTGATTAGAACAGTCTCCTATACACACCCAATGGTTTGAAGCTTAGAAGCAATGGGATGAAACTGAAAGGGAGGATACACAAATTAGATATTAGACAGTGAGGGTGATGAATGACTGGAACAGGTTACCACAGGAGGTGGTGAGTTCTCCTTCAATGGAAGTGTTCCAACAAAGGCTGGACAAATATCTGCCTGGGATGATTTAGTGATCCTGCACTGAGCAGGGGGTTGGACCCGATGACCCTGGAGGTCCCTTCCAACTCTACCATTCTAGGATTCTACAGCAGGTAATGGAGAATTAGCTCTGTGATATATAGGTTTATGTGATTTAGTGCAGCATTTCTGAGTATGATAGGAGAATCCTGGCAGGACTCCTAGGTGAGACAATGCGAGTCCTACTTATCCCACACACAGTGCTACCCCTCTGTATGGACACACAGGAACAGGGAAAGCCTGTGCAGGTGGGTAAAAAGTCAGTGACTTTTCTAGTACTATTGTCATGATTTACTCGTGCCTCAAATCGTATTTATCACAGCGCTCCGCTTCTAACTTGATATGATTTGCCGCCTTCCACATAAATGGCTGAACTTTTAATTCGGAGGACTAAAGCCGGTTGTGCATCAAAAATAAATTCTAGAAAAATGTTAGGCTATGTTCAAGATAATGATATTTGTGTTGGAAAAATCCAAAGCAGATTTCAATGAAAATTGCCTTCACAAATCCGTTTTGGATTGCCATGGGTTTGCGAAGCATCATACCATTTTGAAGATTCCATGAATTTGTACTTGGATTAACCCCTTCTCAATGGAGGAAATCCACCTGCGGATTTTCAGACTCAGAATCTGCATCAAGAAATAATGTAAAAACCACATGCAGAAAAACATCTGCACTGTAGGCACTCAGTTTTCAGTTACAGTGAATTGTATATTTAGTGGATGCGATTGCGATGCAGAAGCTTGAGTGGATTCTGCATCAGTTTGTGCCTTGTAGGTAATTCGGTGGATCTGTAGAAATCTACGTCCATTCAGTGTACAGTGCTCCATAATGGAAATCCGTGCCATAGCCTGGACAGCACTGATGTTTATTTCCACACACACATTTAAAATTACGTAACTTTTTGATGGGGATTCTGCATCTGAATATTCCCACGCAGGAATCCACGACTACCAAGTCTATTTCTGACACGGATTTTCATTGAAATTGAGATCTTGAGGGAGTCCTCACCAGTATATAAAAGGATATACTTTGGTTTTTAGTGTATGTTGAGATGAGTCTGGGCCGCTGTGGGTTTTGGTACGGGTTTGCTGCAGGTTTTACCCTTTGCATTGCCAAAAGTTAAATCCCCAGCAAACAAGTGATATAATGTAGATTTAAAACTTACTGTGTCAATTTTACACTTTCTGTCCTCACTAGGGATGAGCGAGTATACTCGCTAAGGCACTACTCGCTCGAGTAATGTGCTTTAGCCAAGTATCTCCCTGCTCGTCCCTAAAGATTCGGGGGCTGACGCAGCTGGCAGGTGAGTTGCGGCGGGGAGCAGGGGAGAGTGGGCGGGAGAGAGGGACAGAGAGATCTCCCCTCCGTTCCTCCCCACTCTCCCCCGCAGCTCCCCGCGCTGGCCCCCGAATCTTTAGGGACGAGCCGGGAGATACTCGGCTAAGGCACATTACTCGAGCGAGTAGTGCCTTAGCGAGTATACTCGCTCATCCCTAGTCCTCACCATGTGCGTGAGGGTATTGCACTTGTAGCTGCTGCAGATTTGCCCTTCCACAACCTGGATTTGAAATCTTTCTTAGAAAAATGTGATTTCCATTAAAGTTAATACACTTTGAGGTAGATTTTGCCCTACATTTGATGTGGATTTTCAGCAAAATCTGTGTACATAGTCTGAGGCTGTGTTCATCTAGTGTATTTCAGAGGCAACCTACATCACAATCTGCATGCAACTTGCAGATTTTAGTGCAAACTTGCAGATTTTAGTGCAGACCCACATTACAATCTACATGTTACATACAGCTCTTAATGTGGATTTTGGTGTAAAATCTTGATGCAGAATTTCAACGCAGATTTCATCTCTTCAAATATGGGGGTGGAATCCACACCAAAAGCTGCGCCTTGCATGTGGATGTTAAAAAGGAAAGTTCCAGTAGCACATACAAATAACACCCCTCCTGTGGTTGGGTCCTTCACGTTAATGCAGCAGCCACATACGGACTTGACCAGCTCCGTGTCGCATATCGTCAATCTAAAAGAATGTGGCAACATTCATGGGTGTATGAAAAATAGTACAAACTTTTATTCTCCCATGATAAAAAACGACGTTTCGATCCGGCAATCGGATCTTTGTCAAGCTTACTTACATCTAGCACATGTAGCATTTAAATAGTCAGAAGTTCCTCAAACCACTCCTCCTACTTCTGGTTCTCTGTAAAACACATACATACATACATACATACATACATACATACATACATACATACATACATACATCATATACATACATACATACATCCATCATATACATACATCATATACATACATCATATACATAAAGATTGGGTGCATGCCATCGGTTGTATCCATAGCAGGTTTCCATATACACTCATGCTGGCTAAGTCAAATCGGCGTCCTGGTTATTACTATGCGCATGTGCGAGATCCACCTGATCTCGTGTTAATGTGCGCTCAATGGTTCTAGAGAGGTCGGTTCTCTGTGCGCAAGCGCCAGATTCATCTGCTCTCGCGTTACTATGCGCTTAATAGGTCAAGGATGGCAGTTTCCCTGGAGTAAAGGGGTGCGGGACGTTCCAAAATCGCCCGTGATTAGGTATTACTCCTAGAATTTCTGGTAGGTGACATCGACTTCCCGATGTCATTAATGTACCTGCGCGGGAGATATGAGGTTAAAACACAAAGGACCACCAAGATCACATGCGACTCCATAACCATCGGAGTATCACTAATACATAGTGGCGACCACACAATGTCAGCGTGCATGCGCAGACTATGACCAACCCTACATGGCAATGCCGCTAATTCCAAGTGCTACCTTTCTGGTACCAAAAATAAATACAAGTCTAGTTACGTGTCATTGAGAGGGAATACAGCCCACCTGAGATACCCACAAATCCATATACATACCCAGGATAAATCGAATAAATAAAACCATCCAAAACCTATTATACATTGCATGTGGATGCTGACGCTGATTTTAAGAAGCGAGTCGTCGCCAGTACGCTTTACGTTTTTTTCTAAACAAGGATTCTCTCCTTTGTTGTTGGTACCTGACTGATGTACGACTGCTCATCTATTCTCTTCCAGATTGCTAAAGTACAGCATAGGGTTGAAGAAAAAAAGGCAATGTCACTTAAATTTGGAGAAGAACTTGCCCGAGCGAAAGCCCTGGCCAGTCAGGAGCTCGGGAAAAGGAAGCTGGAACCGAACAACATGGGAGTGAGTACAGCATGGTGATAACACGTGTCTGAGCAGAGGCGTAACTTAAAGCTCCGGGGCCCTAGTGCAAAACCTGTAACAGGGCCCCCAACTATAATGCTTTACTCATAGTACTGGACTCCCTATATGGAGAAGAGAGGCCTTATGGGCCCCCCAAGGCTCCTGGGCCTGGGTGCAACCGCATCCCCTGCATCCTCTATAGTTACGCCCCTGTGTCTGAGATGACCATTTAATATGCTTTTACCGCTACATGGCAATATATTTTCTTACCTTACATGTGTAATGATGCTTGTCAGAGTCCTGCACTGACGGTGTCACGTAATGGCATTTATACATTGTTGGGTAAGCTTGCACCTTCCATGCTGCCTTTACTTCTATTCTGCCAGGCTTTACTATATGGTATCAGCAAACAGGAGAAAGTTAAAACTCTTAGGGGGTTGAGGCTCCAAAATGTTCCCTTAAACTTGCTTACGACACAACAAATATATCTTCCCTAGAATAAAATATAACTATTATTGGGAGGGAAGGCTAACAGAGGGCGGGGGGCTGTTAGGCTTTTAATAAAGGGACTGCTGAAGGCTGTGGTATAAATACTTGGTGACTCTCGTGCTGCACACTTAAGCCACAGTGTTACACTTCTAGTCTGGAGTTCTATACGAACTTCGGATCTCTACTTTCCCTGGTTTATTTATCCATGATATATGGAATTGATAGTGAAGCACCCCTCGCCGTATGCACCCTGTAATCCAAAACCATATATTATATATAAAAACGCCCAAAAGGAGGAATCCGTTCCCGTACTTTATTGTAGCGTAAGTATACTAATATTAAAAAAAACAACTATAAATGTGAAACCCTTTTTTTTTTTTGTTTAGCTTTTAACCCCCCAATAAAACGGGGGAAAAAAAAACTGTGAAAAAGATATAAAAAATAGTTTTATATGTCACAGAAGAAAAAAAAACAGCAAAAATAATTTTAGTAGCTAAAAAATAAAAATAGAGCAGTTAAACCACCACATGAGGGGCTACATTTTAGTGTTACGCCCCTAGTAAATTTTACTTATCTCTCAATAAAAGTTAATTTAATTCTAGGGCCAATATATTTTGGGGCATTTGTTGCTCTGTGAGCAAGTGGAGTCCTTACTGTGTATGGCTCTCATTCTGAGCACACAGTATAACAATTATGCAGGTTTTACACAAATGGGAGTATTTGGTTGGCAAATTGTAAAAGGATGAACAAAAATAAGATTTTATCGTATGCCATCCATTGTGTGACATCTGAATCTGTGCCCTTGTGGAAGAACGTTAGGCCTCCTTCGCAGTGTCCTTTTCTGGAATTTTCAACTGCATTTAAAACCCCAGTGTCTTTTAAATACCGTATGCACTCGAGTATAAGCTGACGTTTTCAGCACATTTTTTTTATGCTGAAAAGCCCCCCCGGCTTATACTCGAGTGAGGGACTAGGTAAAAAAAACAAAACACAATACTCACCTCCCAGCTGGCATCTGTGTCCCCGGTGCGATGGTCTCCCCGGCGGTGTGGCAAGCTGCTATGTAATTCTCCCCGCTGGCATCTCTCTGCTCGGCTTTGAATTCCCCCGCAGTCAGCAAGTAAGTGCTGTGATTGGATCGAGCGTCAGCCAATCACAGCCGCCGCTCGATCATTCACAGCCCTTCAGTGAATGACATCACTGAATGGCTGTGATTGGTTCATTTAGCGCCGGCCCAATACATCTAGTACAAGTCAAAAGCAGCAGGATGACCTACCACGGCTGCAGATTTTCCCTCTTCATGCCTACCTTCACCCCCTCCCTTTACCATCTCTCTCCACAAAGTTGTAATATGCATATAATTGAATTTGCTGATGTCAATCAATATATGTATGTGAATTTTTATTAGCATTTCCATAATATACAATGTACTCAATGCTCAAAACAAGAGCAGCAGGATGGTACAGGGTAGGCGTCAATCTTCAACATGTCGAGAAAGTGTGTTGTGAAGCGAACTTTAGGTGCGCACTCGCACAAGCGTGTTCTGCAGTGCTGAAACCCCATAGACGTGCATTGGGGTATTCCAACATGCCGTTTTTATGCACATGACAAAACTTGCAGCATTTCCTATTTTGGTCCATTTTATGAACTAAAAAAGCCCATTCCAGTTTATGGGAGCAGTAAAAGTACACCATGAATACAATTGATATATGTTAACACAATTGATATATGTTAATGCCGGAAGGAAGGAGAAATGTCATGGACCTTCCTGTGTTTTTTTTTTTTTGCTTTTTTTTTTTTTGATTGCTGCGTATTTATGAGCGCAAAAAGCCATAATACACAGGGAATACGCACATTTCAATCGCATAAATATACTGATAACGAAATCCGATATGCTCATGTGAGTGAACCTTTACCGACCATTGTCAGCCTGCAGTGCGCTGTTCAGCAATCGCTGAGTAGACCGCAGCAGTTTGTAGCGGCCCACTGTGTAGCACGATGGATGTTGACGTGTTCATGTACAACTTTGCCACATTGTATGGCTAGTGGAATTCAATTATTTATTTAAATTTTTTTTTTTAGGCAAATAAAACGTTTAAATCTGCTACAATCATGGCTGGCAGCCCAAAGAAACAATCGGCAGAGGCCATCGCACGGGAGGAGAAGCGACTGCAAGAACTGGAACAGGAGTATGCCCTCAAGATCCAGAAACTTAAGGAGATGCAAGCTCGAAAAATGAAAGAGCAAGCGTTACAGCAACCCCCTGCGGTACAGGAGCAGGTGGAATTCGTACTGCCACAGCCGTCATTACATGACCTTTCTCAGGACAAAATAACATTAGACTCGGAGGAGAATGAGCAGGACGACGAGGATCTGTCTGTCTCTGTTAAAGAACGAAGGAGATCATTCTGGGACTCAAATGCTTTAACTAAACCCAACCTGAGGAACCATGCAGAACTGCTCCCCCAGAAGGACCCTTCTAGCACACCTTCCAAGATGGACACAGAAGCACCAGAGCTTTTCTTGGGTTTGAATATCGAAGAGGTTAGAAGACTTCATTCCTGTTCCAGTGACTTATCACAGTTGCTTTCCGTGGCTGACCAACTACTGGTGTCTTCAGATAAACTCTCCTCTGGAAAGGTGAATATCCTAATAGGTTGTCCTTAAGGGCCGCATATTATCTACTCCAGGTCCAGTAATGGTGAATAATGCAACATGCATTGTGCTTTTTGTATAAGAACCCCATAAAAAGAATACACCGGATACAGCTTTGGTGCATCGCCAAGCTGGTTAGTGAAGAAGAGGTTGAGGGATGTGGAATCGGCGTGGTCTTGGTCACAGTGTTTCCTTCCATGTGGACTTAGGAGATGCTGTTCTTCATAAGCAAAACCTATTAAGAGTATTGTGTACAGAGCTCGAATACCAGTGATCGAAATAATCCATCAGCAATCTGTATACAGGGACCTGCTTGGAGCCCACAGATCAATGTGCTCTCTTCTACATGAAGCCCTAATGGCCCATTTACATGAACTATTATTGCTCAAAATTCAGTCAAACGAATGAATTTGAGCGATAATCGTGCACTGTAAATGCACAAAAATCGCTCTCTATTCGTTGGCTTGTCGTAATCGCTGACTTTCAATCAACATAAAAACTATCTGTGTAAATACTCTTCGCTCAGTGCTTCGCATAGAAGGTACAGCGCTGAGCGAGAAGCCAGGAAGAACCCTGCGATCCAGCGGCGGACCCTGCCTGTATCGTAACGACCTTCGTGGTGATGGAAAGGGCAATGTTACCATTTTAATGCAGTAAATTTATCACTTAAAACATAAATCCCATATGAAGGGGTCTGAGTCTGGAAAACTGGAGTTAAAGGTTTGTCTTACTGACTCCACCGCCCTGTTTTAAATCCATAGCGCTGGTCAGTTTACGCTACTGATGGGTTTTTCCCCACATATGTCGATGGGAAATCTAGAACTCCCATCCACGTTGCTTATACCATAGAATGATGCCGAGTTTTCCAGCTAATTCTGCAACATATGAGCAATACCCGTAAAAGTAAGTCCATGTAATACGTAAATACAACACCAGGGGAAGAAAGAGAAGTGTGGAATATTTAGCATTTTACTCCAAAATAAAAGTGCACCAGTCTCCCGAGCTCCAGGCACTCATATAGTACATTCAGATTATGCAATATCTATGGCACCCAAAAGATGGGCCCCATAGCACCTTTTTGTCTATCCTATCCAGGCCCTATCTTCCCATGAAAATGTACAGAGCCTGCATGTTAAGCTTAAAGGGATCTGTCACACCTTCATCTGTGGGAACAACGTAAGATACTGAATTCTGCATTCTGTCTGTCGTGTGGTTTGGAGAAACTTATACTTGATCATCTGCAGCATATGTGAGGAAGAGCTTGCTTCATGATTTGCCTGAGTGCACATTCTTTTGTCTTAGTTTTGCAGGCTAACCATGCCCACCTGCCACAGATTGACAGCTTTCTCCCTATGCACAGCAAGGGAGAAGGCTGTCAATCGGCTACAAATACTTGCTACTCATGTATACAAGGGCTCCTTTCTCATGAGCGCTGTTGTTGACGAAGTGTAAGTTAGTCCAAAACTGCAGGACACCTAACAGAACCCTGAATCCGTTTTCGTCACAACTTGGCACTGATCTCGGAGTGCCAGCATAAAGACAGTGACAGATTCACTTTAAGAGAGAGAGAAATGTAAAATATGTGTTCTTCATTGTTACATTGACATGAACAGCTGAACAATGTACACATACTATAATATTTGTTTTTAATACTGGCTGAAATAAGACTGTTCACCTCACCCTGCTCCATCACCGCCTCTCCATTAACCCTGCCAGGTCTGTTTACATAGTCAGCCTGTGATTGGCTGCAGCCTGTAAGCAGAACATGGATGGGCTGATTGGAGAGTTGGTGCTGGAGCTGCAGGGCCTCGGGATGGGTGGGTGAAGTCTTTTCTGCATGGCTCGCATTTAAAAAAATCAGAAGATGCCCGTAAAATAATTATCCACTATCTGAAGGAAGACTAAAAAGTGTACAACATGAAATAAGCGTCTTTTTAGAACTCAAATTTTTGGAAAATGTATAAGTTGATCTGAGCATAAGCCAATTATTTTAAAGCACTAAGCAGCTTCCAAATGTTTCTTGCACTGATAAAACTACATTGATGGGGTTATCCACTGTGAAATAATGAAAGAAGCATTGCTCCGCTGTTGTATCCTCCGGAGATCCAGTGCTGCAGCTACCGCTGGACTGCTGCAGCCAATCAGTGGCCAGAATGGTCATGTGCTGCACGTGGCCTCTGATTGGATGCAGCGGTCATATGGATGGATTATTATTTTGCAGCGGCTATATAACCTTTTTCACCACTCTCGAGCTGTCTGTAAGGTTGTTAGCTTGATTACACTTTCGTATTCCCCTTTACTTGTGTTCTTACATGAAGGGGATGGATTGCTCTCTAATGGATGGCTTCAAAGTTCTACTGTTTTGTTTCTTTCTTGCAGGAAATCCCTGTGGATCTAGATTTGTCTACCATTCAATCTAAACAGACTGATGCAAGGCCGTTGCCCTTTGGTGCATATCGTAGTCCGCTACTGGCGTTCAAATCTTATAGGTAAGAAAAAAATGGATCTACTTGTAGTCACACTGCCGGCTTTTGTTCTCGCTTCTTTTACCCAGTTATATATTTTCTTAGTAAAGTATAGGAAATGATTTATGTATCCCAGTATAGGTGGCCATACACCTTTAGACAGCTGTCAGCCAGACACTTAGTTGGTCAACAGCTATTGCTTCCATCCACCCCCAGGCGTCCCTGCACTTGGCCAAGCACGCCTCAGTTCCGAATAGGGAGAGGGTAATAAGGCCCTTTTACACGGAACAATTAATTTTCAGGTTTGTCGCTGGATCGAGTAAAACCAAACAACTGCTCAACGTAAGCACTGCCAGCGACTGAACAGCCGAGAATAATAATTTTGCTTTTCTTGAGTTTGCGCAGGCATAGAAATCAAAACAAGTATTGGTCTGTGTAAACAGGCAGTTCATCTATGCACTACTGCCGGTTTACTGAGAATGGAGGCGAAGCTGGAAGCGGTCTTCGGCCGCTCTGCATCCATTCACTGAATGGTGTGAAAGCACATGAGCGAAATCGTTGGAGCGAATGTTAAACGCTTAAGCGCCTGACAATCATCCCGTGTACAAACACCCAGAACAGCTGCCAGACACTTCCTGCGGATGTAGATTTGTCTGTATACACTTCTGGCAGCAGCTTATCTCCATTGAGAACAAAAGTATTAGGATCCCAAGATTTCCACATGCCTATTACATGGGGTGAGTGTCAGATGCTTCAGCAGCCAACCGCCATCTCTGCAATAAGGAATAGTGTGTTTCCACACAGGAGTGAGGATTGCTCACTGAATGGAGATAGGTAGGCCAGAACGATCTCCACCCGCCTCCATTCACACTACACAGACCGTTGTACATAGATTAACAACCGCCTGTTTCTACAGACTGATCATCGCTCAATTCAGAATCTGAAAAATGAACAAATTATCTTTTTAGCTCTGTCACTGCAGGCGATCGTTACTCAGATTCCTGCGATCCAGTGAGACTGTGACCGATGATCGGCTGTGTAGCTGCCTCATCATTACTCAGATTCCCGCGATCCAGTGAGACTCTGACCGATGATCGGCCATGTAACTGCCTGATCCTTATCTCTCCGAACATCTGCTATCAGGGAGAGTTGAATTGTGCTCGTCGAAGTACACCGTGTGTATGTGCGCCTACTTCTAACACAGCCAAGTAGTTGGATAGAGAATGCATGTGTGCTATAGAAGTATAGCCAGATTATACCCCCGCTGCACACTAGGGGGCCTCCTCTCACTAGAAGTCCTGCATGTTCCGAAACTTTTTTTCTAGTCTCAAAAAATCTCATCTCAATACAACAAATGAAGTTTCTAAAGTAATGTTCTATATTCTTCGTTTCTGCTTTACAACCAGATGTAACATTTAGGATTGCTAATATAGGTGTTACTGTACTTGAACACGTGATCTTTTGGGGTTTACATGCAAATGAACTGCAGCTGGCTAAACCATAATGCCGCAACTGATAGTGTGTCGCAGAATGAAGGATAAAGGATTCGTGTACAGCATTGTGTACACGCTTTAGGCAGATGTGGGAAAAAATGCTGCAAAGTAAGAGTTTTCTTCAAAAATAGAAGACCTAAATTGTTTTGGTCAATTAACAAAATGCTAAGTGTAGGAAGAAAAGAGGAATCTAAATCAAATTAATATTCGGTGTCACCACCCTTTGTTTTCAAAATGGCATCAATTCTTCTAGTTACACTTGCACACTGCTTTTTAAAGAACTCGGCAGAGTGTTTTTTTTCCATAAATCTTGGAGAACCAACCACAGATAATTTATGTAGGTAGGCTTGTACAAATCTGTCCCTCCATGTAATCCCAGACAGACTTGATGATGATGAGATGAAGGCTGTCTGGGGGCCATAGCATCACTTCCAGGACTCCTTGTATTTCTTTAGGTTGTCCCGCTGCAAATTAAAGGGGTTGTCTCGCGGCAGCAAGTTGGGTTATACACTTCTGTATGGCCATATTAATGCACTTTGTAATGTACATCGTGCATTAAATATGAGCCATACAGAAGTTATTCACTTACCTGCTCCGTTGCTAGCGTCCCCGTCGCCATGGTGCAGTCTAATTTCAGCGTCTAATCGCCCGATTAGACGCGCTTGCGCAGTCCGGTCTTCTCCCTGGTGAATGGGGCCGCTCGTGCCGGAGAGCTGGTCCTCGTAGCTCCGCCCCGTCACGTGTGCCGATTCCAGCCAATCAGGAGGCTGGAATTGGCAATGGACCGCACAGAGCCCACGGTGCACCATGGGAGAAGACCCGCGGTGCATCGTGGGTGAAGATCCCGGCGGCTATCTTAGTAAGGTAAGGAAGAAGTCACCGGAGCGCGGGGATTCAGGTAAGTACTAAACGTTTTGTTTTTTTTAACACATGCATTGTTTTTGTCTCGTGCCGAACGGGGGGCCTATTGAAAAAAAAAAAACCCGTTTCGGCGCGGGACAACCCCTTTAACTCTAGAGTAAGGCGCCTTCTATTTTTGAAGAAAGTTTTTACTTTGCAGCATATTTTTGAAGCCAAAAATCACTAGGTGCAAAGTCAGGTGAGTAGGAAGCATAAGGAACCACCTCAAATCTATGTCATGAAGAACCCGCTGAGTAAGGGCCGTCTAAGGAGCGTTGTCTGGATGGATTTGCACCACCGTCCTGGAGGATACTGTCCGCTGCTTCAGGTTTTCACACAGGATGGTGTGCACAGATCCTACTGAAATGCTGAATTGCAGACCGCTTCATCCACCGTCAACCAGCGGTCCTCCATAACCTTGTGGTCCACTCTTGCAGTCATGTTGTCGGATCGTCTGGGGCATGACCGATTCTTATTTGGTTCTTTCTCATCCAGCATTTGACCTTCTTTCAACTTTTGCGCCCAAGAATGCACATTTTTGACATCAATGAGAACTTTACCACATGTCCAACTCCACTACCAAAAAAAATAGCGCACTGCTCTTGGAATGTGAACGTCAACATTTTAAGTGTCTCCAGCTGCTGTCATGTGGGTTCTGTGCATTGGATGATGCTGCTATGGGTCTCACTCATCCCCCAAAGAGTGCCCACATCTTCTAAAATGTGCCCCATGTTTCTTTTTCCTCCTATTCCTAAGGAAAAAAATGAGGAGACCTTGAATGCACTTTGTACAACTCTTGAAATCTTTTTTTCACTGTCCTGATTAGACAAGGGGCTAATTGTTTTGTTACATGTTTTTCAGGTTTAGTCCATATTTTCGTACAAAAGAGCGACTCCTGCTGAGCTCTGTTTCTTACAGCAATATGATTGAACCCAAAACCTTCTTCTGTCGGTTTGATCTTACCGGCACATGTAACGATGATGACTGCCAGTGGTAAGTTGGGACCGTTTACCGCTTTTGACTATAGCCATGCTAACAGAAGTTTAAATGGTTAGTAGCCTGTCGCTGCATCTGGTCCGCATGACTATAGTGACCGGTTAATATTGAGCATTGGGCCTGGCCGGAGATGTAGATAGTCGCATCTCAGAGTAGCTCCTGCAAGATCCGACATTCCCATCCTGTTAACGGGACCCAGAGACGCCGAAAGGCAATCAAAAAGCAGCGGAGGCACAGTAGCAAGCTCCGGAGACAGAACAGACAGCAGCAGAGTTAATGGTGCGAGGCAAGGAGCGGGGGAAGGCAGATGAAGCCGGCGGCAGGCAGAAGCAACATGGCGCCGGAGGGAGGGAGCCGAGAACGCTCATACCGCGGCCCAGCACAAACAGTGCAGACACAGCACGTAAACTGGCAAGGTATGCCAGGGAGGAGGGGGGCAGAAAACAGGACTCCATAAGCCCAAAACAACAGAGGGGAGAGCGGGAGAGCCCACAGAGAAGCACACAAACGGAGGGAGCAGGAGGGGAGGAAGAAACTGCAGACACAGTACATGCAGAAAGTGACAAGGACAAGGAAAAACAAAATAGTCTACATGCTGTACAAGATCATGCTGGAAATGAGCAGGAAGTCATAAGTCAGGCAGACAACCCCAACTACAAAAATAAAGGTGCAAACAGTGTCAATCCAGACGAACACTACACAGAAGACAGCATGAATAATGCAAGCAGCCCAGGCATATGCACGCACAGCGCAAATCATACAGACACCTCAGAAAGCACTATACGAGACACCTCCCAAAGTGCAGAAGATGCCGCCAAAAAAGATCAAAGGCAGGAGGACGAAAGGTGCGCCAGGGAGCCTACGTTGAAAGAAATATTCAGCGAAATCACTAAAGGCAACGCATCACTGAACAACCTTAATATGCAGATGGGGGCGATGCAAAGTAATGTAAACCTGCTACGGCAAGATATGAGGAAAATATCAGAGCGTCTGACAGAAACTGAACAACGTATAAGCGACGTAGAAGACGCAATACAGCCGATGCAGCGAGACGTGGAAAAAAATCTGCATGACATACAATATCTACAGAACAAGGTAGACGACCTAGAAAATAGGTCAAGAAGGAACAACGTGCGGATTGTGGGCCTCCCAGAAAAGACGGAAGGAAGAAACCCTGCAGAATTTTTTGAAACATGGCTGCCCGAACTGTTCGGAAGAAACACTCTAACTGCAATGTTTGCAGTCGAAAGAGCCCACCGTGTACCGACACGACCCCTCCCCCTGGGGGCTCCAGCCAGACCGATACTCATCAAAGTACTGCATTACAGAGACCGTGATACCATACTCCAAAAGGCCCGCGAAAAGGGTGAAATCCAATATAATGGCGTGAAAGTCTCCTTCTATCCAGATTTCTCCACGGAAATACAAAAGAAGCGAGCAACATTTGTAGAAATAAAAAGACGACTGCGAAACCTACAAGTGCCCTACGGGATGCTGTACCCGGCTAAACTGAGAGTGGCGGCGCTGGGCACGACACAATTCTTTGAAAACCCAAAAGATGCAGGTGCCTGGATAGATCAAAATGAAGAACAGATTCGGAGGGGAAGATCGCCGCGCAAGACACCATGAAGAGGCTGCACCTAAAGAAACGTTCATGCAAAGGGAACCGAAAATTTCTGAAAGGAGCTCCTGGGACGACAGGATGCATCGCGTAGGAGAATGGAGGACTGGTACCCCGATCCGATGAGACAACGGATCAGTGAGTTACATGTTGGGGGTGTCTGTTGTTTGGTCTCTCTCTCGCATATTAGGGGAATATTAGATAAGATACAGTTAAAAGGGATAAGGTTAAACGATAGAAAAATGATTCAGGGTGGGATAAGGGGAAGAAATGTCAACGTAAATGTACAAATGATAAATGTGTTGCAAATAACGAAAATATGTATAGTAAATGTGGATAAATGTCTGTACTGGGGGATGTGGGGGACCAAACCAAAATGTTACTGGAGAAGCCCTATGCGGAGAACAAACAGTAATACACATACACATATACGGGGCGACACGGGCGAGACACAAATACAGAGATGGGGACCCTCCCGGTGCGTCTCACTCATAAAAACAAAAAGGGGTGGAGGCGCCCAGAAAATAATAACCCTGTGGAAAACAAAAAACAAGGAAAATGGGTAGTAGGATAAGGGTCGTATCGTGGAACGTGAGAGGTATGAGTGACCAGACAAAACGATCAGCAGTACTGCAAGTCATCAAGGAACAAGGCCCGGCTATTATATGCTTGCAGGAAACACATTTATCAAAAGAAAATACGGACACGTTCAAAATAGGGGGGATGGGTCAGAGCTTCCACTCCACACACACGAGGTACTCCAGGGGGGTCAGCATAGTGGTACACAGAAATATACCGTTTAAATGTCTCTCACGAAAAATTGACCCAGAAGGCCGCTTTATATGCCTACACTGCAGAATCTACAACTACACATGCATTATAGCTTCAGTATATATCCCGCCACCATATAATAACATGATAATGAGGCAAGTTATAGGATTCATAACAGATAAACCGGACATTCCAGTCCTTATCATAGGCGACTTTAATTCGGTCATTAACCCTGCACAGGACAGACTAAGGGCAGGAAACGCAAACGAAGAAAGGAACCTGACACCACTAGGTAAACTAATAAACGAGATATCATTGATAGACATATGGAGAACACGGCACCCCACAAACAAACAATACTCCTGCTACTCATCCACATACCAATGCTTATCTAGAATAGACCTAGCGGTAGGGAATATTCAGATATATAGAGATATAACCTCGATAGAATATCTACCAAGAGTTGTTTCTGACCACTCCATCCTACGTCTGGACATACAGCACAGTAACACTGTGAGTCATTCCCAAAAAAGATGGAATCTGAACTCGCACTGGCTAAACATATTAAACAAGGAAATAGTGAAAAAAACACTAGAGGAATACTTCATATTAAATAAGGATACCACAAGTATGACGATTTGCTGGGAGGCCATGAAGGCATATATGAGGGGGGTATACATACAGCAAATCACACAGGCAAAAAAAGGACATAGAGAAAGAGGGCAAAAAATACGAGACAAACTAAAAGAATCAGAAGAAAATTACATAAAAGAGAAAACTATAACAACACTCAACCTATGGAAACAAGCCCAAGAGGCCCTTAATAAATACGTCCTAGAAACGGCGGCCACTAAAAATGGGTTCAGGAAACAGACATATTATGAGGAGGGAGAAAAAACGGGACATATGCTGGCAGTTATAGCCCGAGCACAAACTAGCCCCACATACATCATTGAACTAAAAGACGCACAAGGCGAGATAGTCAGGGACGCAACATCCATAAGAGAGATTGCACGGGAATTTTACTCCTCTCTGTATTCCTCGAAACTGGAAAAAACGGTAGAACAAATCGAGGAATACTTGGCGGATATAAGAACACATAAATTGACGGAGGAACAGAGAGAGTTTCTAGATGCACCAATAGACTTGGAGGAGATGCAAGAGGCAGTAAAAGATATGCAAAATAACAAGGCCCCAGGGGAGGATGGTTTCCCAATAGAATTTTACAAACAACATGCAGACACTTTATTACCACAACTCCTGGAGACATGGGCGGGGGCGGAAAAGGAAGGGGAACTACCACAAACAATGCGAAAAGCAAAAATAATAATTCTGTTAAAACCAGAAAAGGACCCCCTGTTGATGGACTCGTATAGGCCGATATCGCTGTTAAACGCGGATGTCAAAATTATAGCAAAAGTTTTAGCCAAGCGGCTATCACAAGTGGCATCCACCCTGGTGCATCCAGACCAGAGTGGGTTTATACCAGCAAGATCAACGGCAACGAACATCCGTAGAGTATTTCTAAACCTACAAATACCCGTAGATAATACCGGAGACAGAATCATATGCTCACTGGACGCGGCCAAGGCGTTTGATAGCGTTGAGTGGCAATACCTGTGGAAGGTACTAGAAAAAATGGGCTGTGGCCCAATATTTGTGAGACGAGTAAAACTCCTATATGCTAGAGCGGAGGCGGATGTGTCCATCAACGGGGGGTCATCAGAAACATTCCCACTACATAGAGGGACAAGGCAGGGATGCCCACTATCGCCACTCCTGTTTGCACTTGCAATAGAACCCCTAGCATGCAAAATTCGGTCACACCAGGAAATAGTGGGATTCATAAGAGGAAACATGGAGGAGAAAATCGCTTTGTATGCAGACGACATGTTATTATTTTTAGGGGACAGGGAAAAATCTTTAGAAACCACGATGCAAACAATAAAAGAATTTGGAGCCTTCTCAGGACTCGCTATCAATTGGACCAAATCCGAAATACTATCAATAGACACCCCAGACATGCAAGTTGCCAACAGAGAATTAACCCTGAAATGCTCCCCAACAATTAAATATCTGGGAGTTAAAATTACGAAAGAGGTCAGTGAGTACGGGAAAATAAACCTGGAACCACTTATGGAAAAATGGAAACAAAAACTTCACATATGGAAAAAACTACCCATGACAATCATAGGAAGAGTGAATCTTATAAAAATGATATGGATGCCCCAATTACTGTATCTAATACACAACTCCCCACACTGGATAACACAAAAATTTTTCCACAAGGCCAAGGGACTGTTTAGAGAACTCATATGGGGAGGGAAGACACCTAGGATAAAATTAGAACTGCTATACAATTCAAAAGCAAAGGGAGGATTAGCCTTGCCCAATCCGTTCTCGTACTTCATGGCCTCCCAGCTGCAACATCTCAGGGGATGGGAGACAGAAGAAACACACGACGCTAGTTTCAGAATCCTTAAAAATCTCTTTAACGGATCACATTTGTTTGAAACCCTGGAACGTGGAGCGTTTAAAAAAAACGGTCAAAGTGCCCCCACGCTATTATTGATACATAAAATATGGTGGAAGACCAGAAACATGCTTGATATAAAAAACTGCACACAACATACCCCCATATGGAATAACCCGCACCTGCCAGAAATCAACAAGCTAAAAGGATTCCAAGGGTGGAAAGACAGGGGAGTTAGGAGAATGGATCAGATACTGGAGGGGGGGGAACTAAAAACCTTCGAGCAGTTAAGGCAAAACCACGACATCCCCAATAGTGACTTTTACAAATATCTGCAACTTAGACACGCTATACAAGCGGAAAAAAACACGGCGGAAATAACAATGGTAATAAATATAGTAGCGGACATAATAGGAAAAGCCACCACCACAGCGGGGAAAATATCTGTACTATATTTCCATATACAGGACACGGTCAATGCACACAACCCGTTATCAACAAGAGCAAAATGGGAGGCAGACATAGGGCCCATTGAGGAGTCGCACTGGGAGGAAATCCTACAAATGACACCCTAGCTATCTCTGAGCGAATCACACAGAGTCTCACAAATATTTGTAATACACAGAGTGTACCGCACCCCGGCCTTCTTACACAATATAGGAATGAGAACCTCCCCGATATGTGCAAGGTGCAGAACCCACACGGCGGACCTAATCCACATGCTATGGCGATGTCCGAAATTGCACAGATATTGGATGGGAATAAGAAATGCAATTAACGCGGCATTTGGCATACGTATGGACTTTACACCATACGTGTGCATTCTGGGATACATACAGGATCTAACATTAGATGATCATGAAAAACTAGCGGTAGCCAGACTATTGTATATAGCCAGAAAAACAATAGCCCAGCGCTGGTTGGACGAAGAACCACCCACGCTGGGAGAATTCAAAAATAAGGTCAACCAAATTTTACCGTGGGAAAGGAGTATTTACACTAAGCGTAAGACCAGTCAAAAATATCAGGACATATGGCTGAGATGGATACACGCCCAGAGCAGTAATGTTGGACCAAATACATAGGGAGTGGTGAGCCGTGTGGGGAGGCACCAGTAAACCGGGGATTTACTAAGACATAGCAACGTATGTAATGGATATATATAAAGTTTATTGGGAAATGTAGAACAAATTACAGACTCGATATACAATAAAATAAAGTGGTAAGGAGTAATAGGGAAAAGTTAAGAAAGGAGGGATTGGAGAGAGAGAGACCGGGCAACGGGCAAAAGAAATATGACCCCCCCTCGAATGCAACAAAAAATCTAACCCTGAATCAATAAAAGAAAACAGCAAGAAGATAAGCAACACGAAGACCAAAGAAGAAAACAAATATACATTACAAGAACTGTTATTATTGTTTACGACACAACACTGTGTTCATTCAGAGACAGTTTACCCAAAGAACAGAACGTTGAGAGAGAGATCTTAGGGGGGATGGGGGAGGGAGGGGGGTGAGGGGAAGGGGGTGGGTGAGAGGGGGAGGGGGAGGGAGGGAAAACCAAAGATTTGTTTAAAAAAATGTTTTAAAATATGCAAAAGGTGAAAAAGTTTAATAAAAAATACTTTAATTAAAAAAAAAAAAATATTGAGCATTGTATTATTTGAGTAGGCTCTTGATACCTGCCCATTGTTCTCTAGGCAGCATATGCGGGACTGTACGCTGAGCAGGAAACAACTGTTTCAAGATATATTGTCTTACAATTTGGACCTTATCGGATGTTCTGAGAAAAGCACAGATGATGAAATTAAAGCTGCGGCAGGTAAATCTGAGTTTTGCTCTTTTTCATGTTTTTTGGTACGCAGAGTCATCCAGAAGTTTGTTTTCATAAGTATTTCTCTGTGAAAAATATTTACAGACCAAAAAGCAGTTAAACTAGTCAGCAGGCATTCAGTTACTACATAGTAAATGCCAAACAGCAGAAAAGTCAGGGGAATTCCAGCGATTCCTAGTGAAAGTTTTATATACCTTTTATAGGCGATACCGTGTAATTTTGCAATATAATGCTATAACTTGCTTTACAAAGCTGCAGAGATATTAGTCTACCTTTGGTCTTCGCCAGCTTAGTTCTCCAATGGTTGTGTCCTGGTCGGGCATGCTCAGTGCCTTCACATTCTGTAATGACAGTTTGTACAGCTGTGAATCTGTACTCGTCAGTAACTAACTGGCAGTGGGGCATTGTGGGAGATGTAGTTTATGTCCCCCCCCCCCCCCCCCCCCCCCCCCGCTGGCCATTTTAAATAAAAATGTGGAAATCTGAAGCTGATTGGAAAGCAGCGGTGGTGCAGGTCACCATAAAAGTACTGGAGTTCAGTTTAATGATTTAGATGGGTGTTTGGAATAATGGCAATAAGTGGAAACATTAAGGAAATTTTAAAAATTTAGTCCAGTCTTCGTAGGTGATTGGTGGTAGTGTGGCTATCCAGTTTTCCCCACAAAGAGTGCAATTTTGCACATACATCAACTTGTAATTATTCTACGATTGTCCCAACAAGTACTACTTAGCAGAACATGACGGCAGCAAGTCACATATAACAGACTGTACTTGCATTGTATAGAAATGTAACACTTTGCTCCCATGCATCATAATAATGCCAAACCAAATATTAACAAAGAATTATTTCCTAGCAGAGGCTTGGCAGACACTCTACTTAGCCCTACGCTAGCTAGGTACAATGTATGTATTGTAGGGAAGGCAGGAGAGGCAATGCCCAGGGGGCACCACATGGTTCAAACATTCCCAAGCATATGGGGCAGAAGAGGTCCTTTCTGTCCGCTGTGCTTGTTTTCCGGAGAGCTTGGGGCATATGTATGACGCCCTGTACGCCAGTGGCTTTTACGTTTTAGTCCTTGTAGCTTTTTAAAAAGTGGATGGAGCCTAGCTTTAGGGAGTGGGGTCTTGCACTGATCGCCTCATTTAGTCCAATGGACTCCAGAAACTGGCATGCATTACAGCAGAAACCTATGCTAGCTCAGGACTGGCATGGGTTTCCATCTGGCGAACAGAGATGCCACCAAGACCAACGTATCAAGAATCTCGCTCTTAATACATTTGGCACTCTTAGACTGGCGTGTGAAATACTTCTGTAAATAAATATACCCCAGTGTACTTTCATGTATCCTAATTCATTAATGTATCATGCCCAATGTTAGAGTCCAACCCCCAGCGATAGACATGAAGGGACAACTGGCCTGTCCTTTATACTTTACATTTTAAGTATTAAACATGTATGTGATGATTTATGTCTTTTGTCTCCTCAGAAAAATATGTTGACAAGCTCTTTGGTGTTAATCGGGATCACATGTCTATGGATCTTATGTCTGTTCTTCTTGTTAGCCATGTCAATGAAAGCCGAAATCACAGTGAGTACGCTTCTAACTCCTAAGTTTTTGTTAGGGTGCTTGTTTCAGCAAGACCTCACTGGACATCATAGTGCCGCCCCTTTCTGACCAGAGTGGCTTGTGGGTTGTCAGACTGGTCCCTTCCAACTTACATCCTTGGTCTATGGAGCGGTAGATCCCTCTCCTAGTCTTTCCTCCACACTCCTTGTTTTTTTTCAGAAGACGGTCCTGTGCATCTTCAGATTAATTTCCCGAGTCCCATTATGCCGCAGACGTTGATGCACATGCAGCTTTGCAGCTTAGTTTTGATGTTCCCACCCCTTGTTTGCTGCTCTTGAATGTAATACCAGTACGTTTAATCTTTATTATGCCCCTCGTTGTTACTATAACTTAGTTTTATGCATTCCATCAAAGTGTGGCTTTTCTATCTCACAGCACCGCCCCACACAACCTATAAAGAGACTCGAAAATGGAGGCCCATGTATTGGAAAAAGCCGTTATCGGATAGTAGTAGCAGTGATGAAGACGATTCTTCAAAAGCAATAAGCTTCGGTAAGACTGATGTAAATCACTATTTACTCTGGGAATAAATGTGTATTATTGTCTCAAAGGTAAACATTACTTGCTAGACCACCATGATAAAGCTAAAAATGTTGCTAGAAAAGGCTAGCTTTTGTAGACCAAACTTTTTATAGAAATCTGATTGTTTTTTGTTTTTTTTCCTTTTTTTTAAAATTTATTTATTTTTAAACAATACATTTTCTAGCACGGCTCCCAGAGACCAAGACGAGAGTTCCCATTCATGACACCGTTGTCACGTCAGATGATGTTAGGTATTACACAAGTGAAACAGATGACATTTCCAATCTGGAAGCTAGTGTTCTTGAAAAGCCTCAAGATATACAACTATGGATCAAGTTGGCATACAAGCGCTTAAACCAAAATGAGGGGTAGGTGGCCTTTTTTTTTTCCCCTGTTTTTAAATATATTAATTTTCTGATCTTGTCTGTAAAACATATTTTTGTTAATCCTAATTCTGCTATTTATACTGTAAATACATAAGCGTATTAAGTAAAACTAATATATATAATATACACACACTAACGTTCCTTTATTCCATTCTCAACTATATTATTGGTAGTTATAGAACAGTTCTTAAACCTTGGTGTATAGAGAACTTTCCGGAAGAAAGCCCAAAGTAAAATGTTAAGGGCTCATGTCCACGGGCAAAATGTGATTTAAAATCCGCAGCGGATCTCCCGCGCGCGGATCCGCACCCCATAGGGATGCATTGACCACCCGCGGGTAGATAAATACCCGCGGATCGTCAATAAAAGGCATTTAAAAAAAAATGGAGCATGAAAAAATCTGGACCATGCTCCATTTTCATGCGGGTCTCCCGCGGGGACGGCTCCCGCGGGCTTCTATTGAAGCCTATGGAAGCCGTCCGGATCCGCGGGAGACCTAAAATAGGAATTAAAAGCATTTACTCACCCGCAGCGGGCCGCGAAGCTCTGCTCTTCCTCACGGCCGCATCTCCCTTGCTTCGGCTCGGCGGATGTGCCCGGCGCATGCGCGCGGCACGTCGACGACGTGCCGGCGACGTGCCGCCGGCGTCAGGAATTCATCCGCCGGCCGAAAATGAAGATCCGGCCGTGAGGAACAGCTGACCTTCGCCGCCCGCTACGGATAGGTAAATGCTTTTAAATTTCTATTTTCAGCGCTCATGTCCGCGGGGCAGGAGGGACCCGCTGCAGATTCTACATGGAGAATCTGCAGCGGATCTGATTTTCCCCGTGGACATGAGGCCTTAAGGGCCATTCCATTTTTTTTTTTTTGAGTATAGCAGTGATTCCCCACAAAGTTCTCTGTCGCCCTAGGGCTTTCCCAAAAGGCAACAGCAAAGCGATTTCAGCCTTGACTAAGATGGCAAGCAGGTATGAAATCTAGACCAAAACATAAAATATCCTTTACCTGCTCCTTACCATAGAAACATACTAGCATAGTTTGGGAGGCTGAAAAATTACACACGTCCATAGAGTTTAGCCTGTTATCCTATAATGTTGATCCAGAAAGTAAAAAAAAAAACATGAAGTAGAAATCAATGTCCTCATTTTAGGGAACAAATTACTACCAGTCTTCAAATCAGGCAATCGGAATAAATCCCTGGATTAACAACCTGTCTGAAGTAATCAGTGACACTAACATGTAATATTGCTACACTCACAGGCGTCCGGGCCCCTCTTGAACTCTTAGTGAGTTTACCATCACTATGTCCTCAGGCAGAATTCCATAGTCTCACTGCTCTTACAGTAAAGAACCCCCTTTTATGTTCATGTAGAAACCTTCTTTCCTCTAGACGTAGGGTATGCCCCTTGTTACAGTCCTGGGTATATATAGATGATGGGAAAGATCTCTGTATTGACCAGAGATATAGTTATACGTAGTTGTTAGGTCGCCCCCTCTGCCTTTTTTTAGTAAACAATATCACTATAATTTTGATAATTCCTTTTTGGTATTGTAGTCCTTCCATTTATTTAGTTGCTCACCCTTGAACCTGCTCAAGTTCTGATATGTCCTCCTGGAGTACCAATCCCCAAAAATGAACACCATGTTCCATGTGTGGTCTGAACAGTGATTTGTAAAGGGAAAGAACAATGTTCTTGTCATGTGCCCCATGACCTCTTTTGATGCACCCAATGATCTTATTTGCCTTGACAGCAGCTGCCTGACGCCAGTTACTACAGCTGATTGCCAACTAACATTCCTAAATCCTTTGCGAAGTGCCAGTGTTTTCCCATTTATTAAGTAGGCTTGGCGTACATTTGTTCTTCCCATGTGTATAACCATACATTTGTTTTAGTGCTCATTTGCCCAAGCCTCCCAACTCACCCAGGTCAAGACGTGTGCTCCTTTCATCATTGCTCTTTGTATTAAAGATGGGAGTTTTTTCAGAAAGAATATGGCAGAATAGATTTTAGTGGTGTGACTAGAGCATAAAACAGTGCTTTATATACAAGAATTAAGTCTTTGTAGTGATCTTCAACTTTTAGACTTAATTTCTCCAAATTGGAACTTCTCAACATAAATTTTGGTCTGCAATTGCCAAAATATCCCCATTTATAAATATTAGCAAACCTATAACCTACTTGGGAACCAAAATGTCCAACACACTCTCTCTGACCCGAATATTATACCCCTGTTAGAAAGCATAGGAAAAGATTTAGCTGCATGGAAAACCCTGCAAATTAGATGTTTTGGCAGGAAAAATGTAATAAAGATGATGATCCTTCCAAAAATACTTTTATCTGCTACAAACGTTGCCAACAGAGGTTCCTCAGTTTTCCTTTATTAAACTAAAACGCATCCTGACGTAATTCATATGGCAAGATGAGGGCTTTAGGGTTAAATATACTACATTCATTAAGGAAACTGGGAGGAATTGGGCTCACAGATTTTGAGCTATATAGAAACGCTACGCATATCAATGCCATAATTGATTTACTTCGTCCCTTAGATAACAAATTATGAGTTGATCTGGAACTTGATTCCTTGACTGGGAACATTAATAGTTGGATATAGCTCACTCCACACAATGGAGCAAAGTTGAAGGAGGTTGACAACCCAATGATAAATAGGACTAATAGAACAAAAAACCTAAATGGATGCCAACAATAAGCAGATATATTCCCTTTCAATTTCTAATCCAGAACGAATTTGAAACACTGAAATGTAAAATTTCGCACTGTATTACCGTTTCTGCAAGCTCAATATTTATTTGATAGGCTTTCTCCCAAAACACTTGTTTTTGAACGGATTAGTGGAAACCCAATTTAGTGAAATCAATTTGGAAAGCACATTATATGAGAGGCAAGTTCTCTTAAATATTGTTATGCAGAAGATGTTTGCATGAGGCCCCTTTTTATATTAAACCCTGGGAACGGGACCTGAACATTACTGTTACTACAGACAGGATTAAACCCATCTTACTCCACTCACACTTATCATTATGAACACCATTTCAGAAGTTAAATTCTAAAATATCCAGGTTGTATAAAAGCCCAGAATTGTTACACAAGATAGATTCAAACTCCTCCCCTTTATGTTGGCGTTCCTCAAAAGGTACTGGAAGGATCTACACCAGATTTTTATTCTTATTCGGATCTAATGTAAAGTTTTCTCCCAAAGTTCTTTAGATAAATTTAAATCCATCAGGCAAACTTATAAATAGACTGATATTCCCATTCCTTACCAATGCAGCCAAAGCTTTAACCCTTTCCAGTCCAATGTCGGGCCTGCCCCGACATCATAATTTCCCTCCACAGCTCCGATGTCGGGGCAGGCCCGACACTGCAGTGCAGGAGTGGATCTGCACCCGATCGTCAGACACATCGGGTGCCGATGCACTCCTGCACTGGTCCTCACCAAGGACGCCCGAGAAGGAAGCCTTGAGAAATATCAGGATAGTATCCGGATTAATTTCGGAACAAATACCATTTTCCTACGCACCAAGGAAAAGATAATGCCCTTTAGCTTTTTCATCATTATGTTACATTGGAGACGACCAGGTGAAAGTTATTTGCACTTTTTATTCTTTCTTGTGTTAGCATAGTTAGTAAATAAAATTTCGTATCCACAATTACTAATAGTTCAATTTGTTAAATGATTGATTTTTTTTTTTTTTACTCCCTAACTTATATATACTTGTATTCACCTCTATTTCCACTTCTTTCCTCGTTTATTTGCCATGATCAATAAAGAAGGTATACATTTATATCGTACCTAAAGGACTATCAGACTGCGAGAAACAAGATTCTCTGGTTCAATGAAACCAGGATTAAACTTTTTGGTCTCCGTTCCAAGCATTATGTCTAGGAAACCAGTCGTTGCTCACCACCTGCCTGATACCATCCATACAGTGAAGCATGGTGGTGGCAGCTTCATGCTGTTGGGGGAGGTGGGTGGGGAGGGTCAACGGCTGGCAAAAGGAGACTGTTTGGGATGGATGGAAAGCTGAATGGATAAAGTATAGATATATTCTTAATGAAAACCTGATCCAGAGTGCGAGGGACCTTCAACACAGGAGTGGCTTAGAGACAACTAAGCCCTGACCTGAACCCAATCGAACATCTCTGCAGAGACCTGAAATTGTGTTTTTCACTTTACCATTATGGGGTATTGAGTGCACCATAATGGGGAAAAACTTACATTTATTTTAATTTGCTTAAGGCCGAAACGTAAGGTATAAAAAATGACTGTCTGAACACTTTCCGAATGCATTGTATATTTAACAAAGCCGTATAAAGCCTAAAACCCTAAACCAATCTAGAGTGCCGGTCAACTGGCCCGGGTTTTAAAGAGAGTTCTGGATCTTGTAATAGACTAAAACTAAGGCCTCATGTCCACGGGCAAAAGAAGAATTAAAATCCGCAGCGGATTTTAACTCTTCTCCCGCCCGCAGATCCGCACCCCATAGGGATGCATTGACCACCCGCGGGTAGATAAATACCCGTGGATGGTCAATAAAAGGGAATTAAAAAAAAAAAATGGAGCATGAAAAAAAATGTGACATGCTCCATTTTCGTGCAGGTCTCCCGCGGGGACGGCTCCCGCAGGCTTCTATTGAAGCCTATGGGAGCCGTCCGGATCCGCGGGAGACCTAAAATAAGAATAACTTACCCGCAGCAGACCGGGCACCTCTTCTCTTCCTCACAGCCAGATCTTCTTGCTTCAGCCCGGCGGATGTGCCCAGCGCATGCACACGGCACGCCGCCGTCGTGCCGAGTACATCCGCCGGCCAAAGAAAGAAGATCCAGCCGTGAAGAAGAGAAGAGGTGCCCGGTCAGCTGCGGGTAAGTTAATTCTTATTAATTCTTCTTTTCAGCGCTCATGTCCGCGGGGCAGGAGGGACCCGCTACGGATTCTGCATGGAGAATCCGTAGCGGGCCTGATTTTTTCCCGTGGACATGAGGCCTAAATGTGTGTTGTACCTCCTATATACATTTCTGAACGAATCATGAGAATTTTAGCGATTTGTGGAGTACTAAACACATGTATACTGCCTTAGACTGCTGACATAAAGGCAAAAACAGCTTGTCTGCTCACACATGGACGGGGCCAAATGCACGTTATTGGAACACTCCTGTAGCTAATGCAAACCATTCTTTTAATACTAAAGAATTGTCATTTTTGTGAAGATTGGCGCAGCAGTTCTCCTTTTCTATTCCTATTCTTTTGGATTATTTATTGGATTTGAAAGTTCATGCTGTATCCTTATCTGATTGGCTGTCATTTTATCAGCATCGCCTGATGCAGCCAAAAGTCACTGCCTTCTCCCAAGAGCGGAAGATATTGCAATCTTAATTTGCAGCAGTGCTAAAACACTGAAAAGTGTTCAATTCTTTTTTCCTGCCAGGGATTTTTGTCCTTTTTTTAACTTTTTATTTTAGAAATGTTCTGCAAACATGTCTCCAACAGTTTATATTGCCAGATCTGCCTGTGTGTGTTTTCTCTCCCCTCATGTTCCTATTATTATACTGTATAATACAATAATTCCTACTGTGCTCGGACATCCTAGTGCTGAACCTCTTATTAATTGTCTATTACACTAGGTTCCCAACACGTTTTTGCATCTTGTTGTAAGGCGTAGAGATGAGTGAGCATAGTCGCTAAGGCAAACTACTCGAGCGAGTAGTGCCTTATGTGAGTACCTGTCCGCTCGTCTCTAAAGATTCGGGTGCCGGCAGGGGAGAGCGGGGAGTTGCGGGAGTGAGCAGGGGGGGTGGGTGGGGGGGAGTGAGAGCGAGTGTCCCCCCCCCCCCCCTTCCCGTTTGCCTTAGTGAATACGCTCACTCATCTCTAGTAAGGAACTGTGTGTTTTTTGGTGGTTTTTTTTTTTTTAGTTTTTTTTTTCTTCAAGATTAAAAATGCATACCCTTTTTTAATACAGGGCTCCCATCCAGTTGCATTCTTTTGTCATTGGCCTCTACTATACATGATTTTTGTGTCTTGATGCATCCTGTCTTAATGGTAAATTTGATAGAAAACAAAGCCTGCAGATACAAAGTGTGAACTTTGCTTTGTGACCTTTCTTTTTTTTTTTTTGTTTGCATAACTCACTGGCCTGAGTTTTCATGTTCTTGAAAGCGGATAGTCGGACTTGTATAATTTAAGTTAGAATGCAGGGTGTAATCTTATTTTTCTAGTATAGACATTTCTCAAAAATTCCATGAAGGGTTTAGTTTGGTTGATTAATAAGTCGTTTATTTTACTTTATTTGCAGAACGTCATCGGAGTGTTTAGATTCTGCGTTAAATGTATTATCCCGTGCACTGGAGCATAATAAAGACAATTCTGAGATTTGGAGCCACTACCTCAAGTTATTCTCCCAAAGAGGATCTAGAGACGAAATCAAAGAAATGTGTGAAACGGCTGTAGAGTATTCCCCTTACTATCAGACTTGGTGGACAGTGAGTCATTTCTTAATTTAATAGTCATGTGTTCTATACTGTATGTATATATTGTGCACTATGGATGTGTTGACATGACAGTTGGGAGCCTAACAATGGTCCAGATCCTCCCATGTTGGTTTCTCCCCAGAGGCAGAGGTTGAAAAGAGAATGCTGGCCCAAACGCTGAAATACAGGAGTATTTCAGTGTATTATACAAGCAGTCTCATGGTGAAGCCTCTAGTGGGATTTAAAAAGACAAACGTTAAGTCAAAATATTCCAAAAATGTAAAAAAAAAAAAAAAAGAGGTAAAGCTCCAAAAACTTTTTACTAATTTATTACTTAAAAAAACAAAATGTTAGTGTCAAGTATGAACTATTTCTAATATATATCCTGCACAGTTAACATGGTAAAAATGTGTAAAATGCCATAATTGCTGTTTTCTTGTCACTTTGCCTCTCCATATAATAATAATTAAATTAAAAGTGAACAAAAAGCCATACAGTTGTACCCACAGAAAAAAGCCCTCACACGGCTACGGAATAAAAAAAAATGATGTCCGTTGCATTGGTGGACACAGCTTTAGATCATTGGTATAGCTACAGCTACTAGGAGGCAGATACTAAGCAATAAAGTGTTAGCTCCTTCTACCAGCTATATCTCTCCTGCGGGCACTAAGTTAACCAGTTTTAACTTGGTGTCCATAGATGGCAGACCTTCATTCACCAGTCTTCAGCTGTTACCTTTCTGGACCTGGGAATACAGGGCTGGTACTGGACTGTCCCTGTTACCCCACCGAAGAGGGCAAACGGACTTGCGTTAACCGTTGTGTTGTCGGCCCGACCCACAGAAGAAAAGGAGACCGCATGGTCAAGCTTTAGTTTAACCCTGACCTGCTAGACATAGTGGCCCCCCGTATTGGAGTATTAACTTCCTCCTCAAAAGCAGGCGAGCACAGGGACGCACACTGCTGGAGTCCCGGAGCTACAGTATGTGCTACAGTGGAAAGGTAAGTATTCTACAGGCACCCCTCTTTTCTTCTCATGCTGCTTTCCTTTCTTCCACCACTATCATTACAAACCCCGACCCCCTTCCCAGAGCTCTAACCTACCCGAGCGCTCTGGCATCAGGGCTTGCCTGAAGTTGGGCACCGAGGATTCCTTCCCCCCCCCCCCCCCATCTCCATCTCTGTAGCTTTTTTTTTTTTTTTTTTTTGTTCCTTATGGGGACAGCTGCTGTGTTTCTGCTTGGAGGGGGTTGATATAGGCCATGCGACATCTCACTGTGCCCCAGGCTGCTGTGGTCCTCTTCTGCTGCGTCTTTTCCCAAGATGTGCCCCCACCGCCTTTCGCTTCCAGGGTCTTTCTCTGAGAGCGCAAGCCCACCGACTATGGATACGAGGTGCTGGCACGGCGTGGGCCCTCTTTTCTTTATCAGCACAGCAGGTGCCACGCGGCCGACGAAGGACACATTGCAGACTGCAGAAGGTTGTGCACGCCTGCATCTGCAGTCCTCCCATGGATCTCTTTGTCGTGGACCACCATGCGGCTCTCCCATTCCTCCACTACTAATTGAGGCCCCAGCTTCAGCCTATTCACAGCACTTCCAGTAGCACAGGCTGGGCTATACAGAGTATGCAATCAAGGCTTGCACTGGTTGCGGGAAGATCTTCTGCCTTCTCCTCCTATCCCTGTCTTGCATGCTCATTGGTTCCCTCCACCTTACACAGCTCGCCCTCAAGTCCTCCTCGTTCCTGTCCTACTGCACATTCCTTTACAGCAGTGTTTCCCAAACTCCAGTTCTTAGGAACCCCCAACAGATCATATTTTCTGCTTTTTCTCCGTATTGCACAGGTGATGTAATTGTTGGTGCCTCAGACATTGCCACAGGTGGTCTTACTATAGGAAATCATGAAAACATGACCTGTTGGTGGTCCATGAGGACTGGCGTTTGGGAACCACTAAACACTGTTTTGCTGAGACCTGTGGTGCTTCCTAGGTGCTTCTCATACGTCTCACAGCAATTTAATTGCATTTCAGAACCAGTCCTGGACTGGGTAAGCTCTACCTGGTGGCTAGCTCTCCCTTGCTGCTACTGCAGTGCCTTAGCAGTAGGCCATATACAAATTATTCTACTGACTACTGTCTGCAAACCCTCAGCATCATTTGTAATTTCAAGTCTGTCTCTACCAAATCCTCCAGATGAAGGGCAGCTCCCACCCAAACCATCCAGGGTTGGGGGATGACTTTCCCTATTCAGCGAGATCTGGCTCGTTCACATCTCAGACGGCTGGGTTTGGGAGGTCATTTCTTCAAGCTATGCCGTAGAATTGCCTGCCTGCCCTCCAGATCACTTCATCTCCAGAGTTCCGGTATCTCTTTCAAAGGCTCAACTTCAGGGGAATAGTTGCCATCCCCTATCTTGATGATTGTCTGAGAGAGTTGGAACCTTCACCAAACTATTTGAAGAGTCTCCACATCACTCTGGAGACTGTGATCTCAATTGCTGATGCCTCTCTCGGTCGAAGAGTATTGCAGACGGCCATAAACCGACACTATGCATCCTTGTATGCTCTTCCATAACCCCAGGGTATTACTCTGGAACGTCCCACGGTCTTCAGTTGTGTCCCCAATGCAACAGACAAGAAAATAAGATTTTTGTACTTGCCATAAATTTTTTTCTCATTGCATTCATTGGTTGACACCACAGCAGCCCATGTTAAGAACTTTCTGATATCAACCTCCTTGTTGGAGCGTTGCACATGTTTCTATACTGTGTTAGAGTTTTTAATGTTTCACTTTTAAAAGTTTTTAACCTTTTTTATCCTACTTACTGTTTCTACTGTTTGCATACAAAATGGTTAGCTTGGTGCCTGCAGGAGGTATATAGCTGTTTGGAGGAGTTAACACTTTTTTTTTTTCTTAACATCCACCTCCTAGTGGCAGTAGCTATAACCTCAGTTTCCTGCTGTATTTCCCAAAGATTTGTCACCGTGACAGAAAGGAAAACCCTGTGTGTCAACAAGCCTATCACCGAGGGAATCACTAAAATATAACTTTTATTAGGTAAAGATAAAAATAAAAATGTATAAAAGGCGTGGACTCTTATTCCAGTTACACTCCTACTGGACAAGTAGATATTCTAACAGTAGTAAGTCCATATAAGTATATACCAGATGATGCGCTAAGTTCTAACTCCACAACCACAATGACCCCATCTATATTGTTGGTGCATGGGTCGAGATATATATTATGGTTGTGTACAGCTCCACGTGTATAAATGGCCACAAGGGCTAACAAAGCACAATGTAGGTTATATTTTTTGTATTTATACGTTGGAGCCGATAAATGGGTAAAGGCCAGAATAATAAATGTAACCCCCGTCTGGCAGAGTATTGAGGCATATATTAATGCCCAGGAAATATAGCATCAATCAGGTATATACTATGTGGTATATCCCCTATTATGGTGGATAATACCCTGATGCGATAACCAGCTATAGTAAACACGGTCACTAATTTCATCTATATAGTGACTCGCTTGACTGACGTCATTTAGCGTGTTTATCTAGTTTATATAAAAGCTGGCAAATAGACTGCAGCGCTGAGTGGTCTGTAACTAGGAGTTAAATGGTGCAAGGGCATATTACAGCACCAAACGTTCCTTTTTATTTTACCACATTCCCATTAGGGACAGACACAGCGGAGAGTCTTAGACCAGGGTCATTAACTCATAAGACCCTGTCACATGGACTAAACACTGCTGAGTGCAGCTAATAAAAACAGCTGATCACTGCTTCACTAGAGATGAATGCCGCTGTTTGTGAGATTTTATAATCACCAGCAGCTACGAGCAGCTAAACTGAAGAGGGTTCAATAAGATATATAATGAACCCTCTTTGTCAGTAACTGCTGCATTCACTATCACCATTTAAGCATAGATAGCCCGATATACAATGATGTGGACATCTGTGGCATGTCAAGCACAACAATAAGGCTATCTTAGGCTGGCTAACACCATCTACGCGTTTCCACGGTCCTTAATGCAGTGACCGCATCATCAGGATGGTGAATCTAGGTTATAGAACCGAACAGCCTGAACGGCTGTGTGAAAATGAGCAGCAACTTAGCGCATCATCTGGTATATACTTATATGGACTTACTACTGTTAGAATATCTACTTGTCCAGTAGGAGTGTAACTGGAATAAGAGTCCACGCCTTTTATACATTTTTATTTTTATCTTTACCTAATAAAAGTTATATTTTAGTGATTCCCTCGGTGATAGGGGTATTTCCCAAAGAACATGACAGGGAAGTGATTTTTACAGTGTGTACAAAAATCTTATTGCTCTCGAAAGGTAGGGATGAAAACTTTTTTTTTTTCCCCCCCTTTGGTCTTAACCCCTTCATGACACGGCCTATTTTGGGCTTAAGGATGCAACAATTTTTGGCAGATTTTCTTCTCCGTTTATCAAAAGCCATAACTTTTTTTATTTTTCTTTATTTTTCTGTCGACGCGGCCGTATGAGGGCTTATTTTTTGCGCGGCGAACAGTAGTTTTTATCGGCGTCATTTTTGGGTGCATTAACTATATTGTAAAACTTTTTATTTGTTTATTTTTTTTTATGATAGGGAGAGAAAACGCATCAATTCTGCCATAGATTTTTTTTTAATTTTTTTTAACAGCGTTAATCATGCAGCATAAATGAGACATTCCATTTTTTTCTGCGGACCGGTACGGTTACAACGATACCAAAATTCTTACATTTTTTTTGTGTTTTTCCACTTTTCTGCAATAAAAACCCTTTTTTTGTAAATCCTTTTTTTTTTTTTTTCTAAATTGCTGCAGCATTCTTTTCCTGTAACTTTTTTTTTTTTTTTTTTTATGTACGGAGCTCTGGGAGGGCTTATTTTTTGCGAGATGAGCTGTAGTTTTTATTGGTACCATTTTGGGATACATACGGCTTTTTTGATCACTTTTCTTGCGTTTTTAATGAGGCAAAATGCTAAAAATTAGCATTTTGCCTCAGTTTTTTAGCATTTTTTTAAATGCTTTTTTCCGTGCACAGTCAAAAGCATGTGCAGCTTATTGTACGTGTCGTTATGGACGCGACAATACCAAATATGTGGGGTTTAATTTTTTTTAACTTTTTTTTTTTATGCTAATCTGAGAAAAAGCATAAAAAAATGGGTTTTTTACTTTTTTTTTTTTTAATTCATTTTTTAAATCTGTTTTTTTTTTTTACAACATTTGTGTCCCTCTGAGGGACTTTGACCACAGCCCTGATGATCGCTGTCATAAGGCATGGCAGAGCTACTGCTCTGCCGTGCCTTATTGCTTATACAGCGATCTTATGCACTGGTAACACAGGACGCCAGTGTCTGGCGTCCTGTTACCATGGCGACAGGCCGAGCTCTCGCGATAACCTTTCAAGAGCCGGCCAGAGACACAGAGAGTGCGCTCCCTCTGAACTCTTTCCCTGCCACGATCAACTTAGATCGCGGCAGGGAAGAGGTTAACAGCGGGGGGTGCATCTCCGATGCCCCTCCCCCCCAATGTTTCAGCGGGATGCCGGCTATGACTGACAGCCGGCTCCTGCTGCGGGATAGCGCGGGATCATATGTGATCCCGCGCTATCCCCAGGACGTAAGTTTACGTAAACTTACGCCCTGGAGCGAGAATGGGTTAAATTAGAATTTTTTTTTTTTTTTTTTTTTTTTTTTATTTTCCTAACTTATTTTTTGCATCCCAGTTGTGCACATGTATATGTCATTCTAGGATAAATACACTGCAATGCTTCTGTAATACAGTGTATTATATCTATTACTATAAATCTGACAGGAAGTCTGTTAGGCCCTGCCTTTGGCAGGGAGGGGCGATGTAATGACAGAGGGTTGCCTATTCTGTAAAACCATGTAGTTGCTGCTATCAGCATTGAATTGAAGCTTAGCGGACCCTAGTTAGGAGGATGTCAACTACACCACTCCTGAGCCCACTGCATAATTATACTTTGTAGGGCAAGCAGAGGGTAAAGAATCTGACACTCTTTTGGGCTGGTTTAATAGAAAGCGCAGTGAGTCTAACAGTTTATTTTATGCTTTCTTCATGAAGGTTCTCTGCCTTTGTGAGTTGCATCTTGCACCTAGGAGTTCTATTGGTGTAAGATTGAATGACTTTTAGGGTATGTTCATACGGCAGATTCCGCCTTCTAACGCCACAGCAAAAATCTGCTGTTCTGCTATGGATCCACACTTAATTTTAGCCCTGTTAGTGGGCAAATCTGCATGTGGGAAATCCAACACTTTTCTGTGTGGATCCCTGTGAAAAAGTGAAATGTCACTACTTGATGGCGATCCATGCGGAATTGCGTTGGATATTCCATGCGTAGATTTTTCCCATTGCCAGATCAAAAATGTCGTGCAGAATAGCAGCAGGTTTTTGCTGCAGGTTTAGAGGCCGTGTAAGCATACAGTAAGGGTATGTTACTAAGCTTATGGGGTGGACATGGCTAACCCGCTGAGTCTGTAGGTTTTATACTTGCCTTTCTCACCATTCGCTGCTGCACTGCAGTCAGTGGTCCGCCCAGCCTAACATTACAATGCAAGGACTACTTAGGCTGGGTTCCCACACGGCGTATTCCCGGCAGAAATCTTGCAGTTTGGCCGCAGTGGAAAAAATGCAAGATTTCCACGGGGAAAGCGCTGCTTCAAAACCCGCAGCACTTAGCTGCCGCACGTGGATTTGCCGTGTCGAAATTCCGGACAGAATTTCTGCGGCAAATCCGCCCTGTGTGAACCCAGCCTTAGCGTGCCCCTTAATGCATTCAGCTGCAGCTTTCATCGCTGACTCCAGGGTAGTGGCAGACAAGGTAAGTATAAAACTTGCATCCGTGGACTCAGCAGGTGAGCTACTTTCACTCCAAGCTTAACTTATAGGACTAAAAGTAGCTGACAGATTCCCTTTAAATCAGATGGAATTTCACTATGTTTTCCTTATCACTGGATTTTGGGTATCCCTTGTGACTGATGTATATGGTTTTCCCCTCTGCAGTTCCTTACTTTGGAGAATTCCTTTGATGGAAAGGACCAAGTGTGTTCGCGAACACTGCAATACCTGGTGCAGCAGGTAGAAGCGGGGGAGAAGTCTGAGCTGGTTTCACTGCAGTGTCTTGAAGTTTTATTGTACCGTGTACACGTGAACCTGTTCAGTGGAAGACTGCAAAATGCGCTTGCTATTCTACAGGTGAGTAGGCTTCTTATAGTTACTCTGATTTGTAAGTGTGGAATATAATGAGACTAGGTGAGATTTGAAGTGTTTGACTTCAGTGATCATCATGTTCTATGACCCATGCTAGCCTTCTGAGTTTTTAGGTGACATTAAGGCTCGATTTGATTTGCGGAATCCGCACAGGTCACCCGTGCAGAAGATCCGCAATTAAAAGTGCCCATAGGGAAGCATGGGCATCCACAACTGAATTTAAGCGTGCAAAATTTGATTTGCGGACAGTTTGGTGCGAAAAACAAATGGCAGCATGCTCTATTTCAGTGCGGGTTGGGTGCGGACGGGCTCAATAGAAGTCAATGGGTGCGGACGATCCGCAGTGCAGCCGCAAATACAATTGCAGATGCACTGCGGATTTGAAGGTTAAAATCAGTTAGGGGGCTGGGGAAAAGGCTGGGAGGGGGGGGTGCGGATTGTTTTCTGCACGGATGATCTGCAGTGCAGCCTCTCTGAAAAACCATTACATCCGCGATCTGCAAATTGTTTCTGTAGGTCTCCCACTGCGGAAATCCGCATGCAGAATCCAATCCACCCGTGGACTTGAGACCTTATGGAATAACTTGTATTTTTGTAAAGGGGCATAACATTTTTTAAAAATATTTGTAAAAGTTTATAAACCTGAAACCTCTGTGGTTCTTAAACATCTTGCCGAGTAGATGGCTGAAATCTTTTCTAAGCCTGTTTTTTATACAAGCATAACACAGATGCGTTTTTGCATCCATGTTGAACCCGCACACCCAATCTAAGATCAAATCATAAGACCTGTAGCCAAGCGTATTGCTTGGAGCTATGTTGCTGTTTGGGCCATTCCACCCAAAATCTGTCCATGATCTGAAGCCGCGGTGTAGAAGCAGTAGGGGATATGTATTTTGCTGGTTTGAAAAGCGATGTTCATATGTGGTCAATTTGCTGTCTATTTTATACAGCAGAAAACCCCACCACAAGTCTTTATTTGGGGCAGATCTACAGCAAATTTCACCTTTTCAGTTGAAGGAGTGAAATCTGCAGATCTGCACCAAATGTTGAGTATATTTCTGCACAATACACCGAGTGTGAACATACCCTTAAATTGTAATTACACATGCTGGTTTGCTGGTGTTTCTCAAAATACACAATAAAGTAACTATTCTGTATAAGTACACCATTCCTGACCGGGATACTGAGGGGTTAAAGACATTTAAAGGGGTTGTCCCGCGCCGAAACGGGTTTTTTTAAAAATTTTTTAACACCCCCCCCCCCCCCCCCCCTCCCGTTCGGCGCGAGACAACCCCGATGCAGGGGTTAAAAAAACAAACCGGGTAGTACTTACCTGAATCCCGGCGGTCCGGCGTCTTCATACTCACCTGCTGAAGATGGCCGCCGGGATCCTCTCTCTCTGTGGGCTTCTGTGCGGTCCATTGCCGATTCCAGCCTCCTGATTGGCTGGAATCGGCACGTGACGGGGCGGAGCTACACGGAGCCGGCATTCTGCACGAGCAGCCCCATTGAAGACAGCAGAAGACCCGGACTGCGCAAGCGCGTCTAATTTGGCCATTAGACGGCGAAAATTAGACGGCAACCATGGAGACGAGGACGCCAGCAACGGAACAGGTAAGTGAATAACTTTTAAAACTTCTGTATGGCTCATAATTAATGCACAATGTACATTACAAAGTGCATTAATATGGCCATACAGAAGTGTATAGACCCACTTGCTGCCGCGGGACAACCCCTTTAAGGCTAGGTCTGTAGGGCAACGTGAAGACTGCACTGTCACTGTGAGGTCTCAATGTCTGTAATATCGTATTGCGACCTGCACCCTAAAGTGACTGTGACGCCACCATAGTTGCAATAAATCCAACTTGGTTGGACTTTGGTCACAAGTGACTTTTCCACCATAGAAATCAATGTAAGGTGCCTGTGAGCAGTTGGAATTTTGGCTTTTTTAATATGCAAATTGCGGCTTTGAAATAGTCATGCAGGTTGCTGACAAGTTGCACAATTTTTTCGTCCAGCAACGTGTCGCCATAGCCTTAATCGGATTGCAGAATATGTTGTTCCTATTAATGGGCGCAGTGCATGTTCTTCCAGAAACAAGATGCCTGATGGCACACATTGTCCTTTAATCTTCGGCAGACCCTATACTGCTTTTATTTCAGGGGGCTTATTTTCTCATATGTTTAGTGAAGAATCCTTCAGAAGTCAGGATATATGCAGTAAAGATGCCCAGGAAGCCATGTTTTCTCATCATGTGTTTAGCCTTTGTTGTTTATGGGAGCTACTTAATGCTTGGTGTCAGATTTTATGGCAAAAAAACATCTTACAGTTTTGAGAATTTTTTTTTAAGATTCCTGTTCCATTGTTATATGTATGCTACTGTATAGAGAAGATGTAATGCAGCCCTTGTTTGTTTTAATGTGATTTACAGAATGCTTTAAAGTTCCCTTGTGAGAAGAGTATAGCAGATCACCTCACGCCCAAGGACCGCTGCTTAGCATGGCTTTCTTACATCCACCTCATGGAGTTCAGTAGTCTACCTGCTAATTTCTATGACCCAACAGTTGCCAACCCCTCCAGGATAGTTAACAAGGAGCCGTTTCTAATACCTTGGCTGAATCCCCAAAGTGTAACGACTGATCCTGTCATGCTGCTTGCTCTATTTGAAGGTGTGTCATCTTGCTGGTTTGCTTGCATACCTTTTAATCTGTATTTTCTGGGGTTTTTTAGCTTCGTTTGCAGTATTGATAGATGAGGACTCCAGCTTGTCACCGCTCATCTGTTTGCATGCAAGTTCAGTGACATAACAGACCTGATTTAACTTGGCTTTTATGAAAACAGATGAGCAGCAACGGGTGAACTGAGGGCTGCTGTGGTTATCGGGTACAATATAACAGATTTAAGAGGTTTTTTTTCATTTGCAAGCATGATTAGAAATAAGCCATGTGTAGAGTTCAATTTAAACTCGCTACCTTCATCCATAAAGCTCTCCACAGCACAACGCCGCCCTACATTGCCTCCCTCATCTCAATCTACCACCAGCCCAGGCTCTCCGCTCTAACGAAATCAGACTGAGTGCCCGTTAATTTGACCCTCTCATTCCTGCCTTCAAGACTTCTCCAGAGCAGCACCGGTCCTCTAGAACGCGCTACCCAAAGCTATCTGCGCAATCACTGACACACAAAACTTCAGACGTGCCCTAAAAACGCACCTCTTCAGAGAGGCTAACCATATCCCCTAAACCAAACCCTTGTTACTCCGCCTGATAACATGCTCCCTGTCCTACTGATTGCAATCAGCCGTAATCAACCGGCACCTGCAGTCATACTGATTCCGCCACTATACAGCCTGACCATTGTCTGAGTATAGCATCCCTCACTCTCCACCTCGCCATATCGCGCACATCTCCAGCCCCTTCACCTTCTGTATCACCCCAATATTTGTAGTATGTAAGCTCGTTGGAGCCCCCCCACCCCTATTGTTTCCATCAATTGACTACATGTAACCGTGGTTTTTGTATCTGTTCTCCCCTATGTTGGCGCTATATAAATAAAGATGATTGATTTAATATAGATTTATATACAGCCACCCACATGCTTCCGGCTCCCTCATAGGGCATAGTTATATCTAATAATGTACATTATGTTTGGCTTTCAAACAATCCCATCAATAGTGCTAGAATCTTTATCACAGACTACCTTCACTTCTCCATAGTACTTCAACCCTTGGGAATTCTCATTTCTGCTATATGTGGGTTATTTCTTGTAGTGTAGACCACTTTCTAGACTTTTACTGCAGAAACCACCATAATTGATCCTTTTAATCCTGCATTGTAGCGATCATAGATAATAATTGCATGTAACAATATTGCTAAGTAGAGCGGCCACTGCAGAGGCGTTCTCTAACGGTTTATACGTTAATGATGCAGGATTTGTAAAAGACACTATAGCATTAAATGTTGAAATATGTTCCCTAATTATTGTTTCCTTTCTCCATAGCTGCTGTATTTTCTTGCTCTGATGAAAACTTGACTGCTGAAGAAAGAATAGAAGTTTGTCTACCACTTTATAAAAATATGATCTCCCTCCACCTTATGTTTGACAGGTAACGATGTCTTACCACTGGGATGTTGGAGGTCTGCTATGGAGACTGACTGACTTGGTTTTTTCTCTTTAAGGCATTTTGCTGCAGTGAACCTTTGTAAACAGCTCCTGGAGACTTCTAGCGGAAACTGTGATTTACTGGAGTCTTTATGCTCCGTGTACATGAAGAAAGGCCAGCCAGAACACGCCATTGATGTCTGGATCTCTGCATTCAGAAATCATCTTTGGAACGCACAAATCTTCTATAATGTCTGCAAATTCCTAGTACAGCAGGTAAATGGCATAGAAATTATTAGTGCTGCTCTAAGCAGGAGATGCACGGGCCCTTCACTCACTGACAGATCATCTGACAAAACATAGAACTAATTTCATGTTCACTATTACATTGTTGTTGCTCTCCCAAACAGAAATAAGAGTCTTGCGGAGAAGATGAGTTTTGGTGGCTAACAAAAAGAACTGCTGTTACAGTAATGGCCCTTTAACACGGGATGATTATCGTTTAGAATCATCGAATTTCACCACACCCACAAGAATCTGAAGATAATCATCCTGTGTAAACGCATGCAAGAATTGTTCAGTCGTTTGGTTTCGGCATGCAGAAAACTGAACAACGAGCCGTTCATTGTAAACAGCAGTCGTTCACTTTTGACTGTCTGCTTACTGTGAATGGAGGCGGGTGTGGGGAGAACGATCCTCAGCCCGCTCCGCCTGCATTCCGGCAGCGCTGTGAGTGACGCCAGCGATTCTCCCTCCTGTGCAATATTTTTTTTTAATGGTTTAACATAATTTCTTTTTGTTAGCCAATAGAAGGTATTGTATCTGGAAGATTTGGTTTGTCTTCCAGAGAGCAGTAACATTTGTTCTGGCAAACACAGTAGCAAACTTTTTCTCTTTTCACTGCTGCATTAATGCACACCAACAACCAACACTTTCAGGTGGCTCTTTGGAATAAGCTGCCGTGTTATGATAAATAGCACGATTTCTGGCCATTCACTATTGTCTGTATTTTTCCCCAGTTTCCCCTCAGCAGGCTCCCATACCTTTCACACACACATACAGAAGAAGATATCTTGTTCTCGTTTCTTTCGGTCACACACCCTTACTAGAAAGCTGCTGCAGCTGTCTCCGCTTCTCCTTTCTCCGCTGCAGCTTCCTCTACCCTTCTATAGACCTTTATGGGCAACATGAGAAAACGCTCTGCTCTACTTTCTGTTATCTACCTTGGTGTGTCTGTTACTAGAGGAAAACTTCACATGACAACAGGCAGTGGACAACAAGTTAGAAGGAAGTTTAATTTCTTGGTCATTGCATTTGGGGACACAGATCCAAGGTAATCGGCTGCTTGTCACTAGAAGGTGTGACACTGGGAGGAAAGTAAAAGCTGGCTCCTCCTATACAGGCTATACCAAGTGTGCAGGCACTGAGCTAACTAGTTTAAGCTTATTGACAATAGGGGACAAATACAGATCTGGTGTCCAGATCCATTCTACACCATTTTTTTTGTTCCCTTATAGGTCAGGCAACAGAATGTTGGGCCTCTGTTTTCCCCATGGTGAGGAGAGGGAATATTGCTGAGGAAATCATATGGTCTCCTCTCGCTTGCCAGTGGCTGGACCATGGAGACCCATTACCTAGAAGACACAATTTAAAAAAAAAAATCCCATCTTTGCTGCCAGGGAAAACAGAAGAAATGTAGGCTGTGCACCCACCTATCCTAGTGGATGACTGTCCGAGCAACCCCAGCCGTCTGCCCAGCAAAGCATGATGTGTCACAGTGAGGCCTACCTTTCATGCCCTTTTACTAATCCTTTCCAGGAGTAAAGTCTCCAAGCATGGCAAAACGGGCAGTGTTTTGACTAGATCTCATCGGTGGCCTTTATCCAACCACCAGCTGCTTGGGAACACATTCATTCATTCCCCCGGCTTTCCAGCCAGTGGGGATTCTAAGTTATTGAATCCCTGGCTTGCAGCTTACTCTCTGCCGTCGGGGTGTTCTCTAATCCAGAGCCCAGTTTACAGTCCGTTTTCTATTCTGGAGGCAATTGGAGACTATTCCAATCTAAGTCCTGGTGTGTGATCTTCTGACCGCCGAAATAAGTGTCATATTTAGGCCGAAGTCAGCCACCCAATATCCAAAGCTATTGAGAATTAACTTGACGAACTGAAGTGAGGACCACTTTTCTCGTCCACAAACTTTAGAAACTTGTGAGATGACTAACACACAGAAATAAAGGTTTAGTTAAAAAGAATTTAAAAAAAACTAAACAAAACCCCTCAAATTCTAATACATTTTGAAAATCCTTTTTGTAACACAAGTTGACCTAAAAACCTTTACATTTTCAGGACCATTTAGACTGTGTCTCATCTTTAATGGAAGGATTTGTATTGACGTTCTTTGAAACCACTAACGAACAATATACTCCAGCAGATCTTTTGAGGTAAATCTACAAGACCAGTCCTACACATGGCAGACGTCCCTCTTAAAATGTTTTTTCCACCCAGGTTGTACCTGATTCCCCTATAGTGCAAATTCCAGTCTGATACGTTGCCTATGAGTCGCTACAAATGTATCTATAATCTGTATTTGGCTTTACCTGGATCCTTGACTAAGCTGCTATCCCTAAACAAGATGGAAAACCCACAGTGTAATATTGCTCTCGAATATCTGTAGGCCTATTCAATTACAACAGCGAGACTTGTTCCTACACAGGTTTGTCCCTACCATCATGATGACTATAGTGATGCAGAGGTATGGATGTACCCGCACAGTGTGTATGCACCTTCTATCATGCTGGTTGCATTGAATCTATGTTTATATATCTGGGAAATGCATTAAAGGCGTGTGCAGCCCCAATGTTTTCTATCCTGCCAAGGGTGGTGGAAAAAACAAACTCTTCACCCAATCCTCCTCCACTTGTATTTTGCAGGTGACTGGTCCCCTTACTGCTCTCTACCTACTGTTGTAACAGCGCTGACATTCTAACACAGGACACTGACCGCTGCAGCTAGTCACAGATTATTGGCTGCAGCAGTCATGTCCCTGATGTCAGTGACCTCATCGCTGCTGTGGTGGGAGCGACAGTGGATTGGGTGCGGTTGAGTTATGTCTTTTTTTTTTTTCATTACCCTGGACAGGTTTTAATCATTAAGTGGGGCTAGATAACCCCTTATAGTTTTCCTGGGCTGCCAGTTCAGTACAGTGCTTTATTGATGAAATACCCGCTCCGCTCCATTCCCACATGGCCGCCTATGACTTACCGCAACCTACAGTTTCTGCTGTGTGGACCAGGAGTGACTTTATCTACTCATTCCTATTATGGCCTCAATGTGAGTCTCCTAAGAATGAATAGAGATAGTGAGTCCTGATCTGGTGTGGTGAGCATTTCATCCAATATAGTGATTGTTAAAGGGGTTTTCTGCCCTAGTAGGCACTGTATAACAATTGCACCCTGGGGAAACGACTAATTTGCATGTCTATCTATCTATCCCATTCTTATGATAAGGCAAGAACAATAGTGATTTCAAGTTTTCTCCAGTCTCCCTCTAAAGCCGTGAACAGATGAGGATCACTTTACAGCAGCCTGAAGGCGGAATATCCGAGTCTTTGATTTGCTTTTGCTTATGAAGAGAAAGATTGTGATGATGATACGATAACATGTTTTTTTCATGGTTTCTATTTTAGTTTCTGAAGACTCAAGATACTGTGAAGATATAACAAATATATTGCTTTGATTTTTAGATACCTCTTAAATTTCTCAGTGCCACTAGATTTCATAGCACCAGCATTTAAAAATGGCGGACCTCTCACCGTTTCAGATATGCAAAGACCGTACCTCTGGCTTGTTTACTGGTGAGCACAACTGCAGCTATTGCACACCTCAAGTTATACTTTATCAGAGACGCCCTTTTGATTATTGCAGTTTTTCTGTATGGAAAGTGTAGACCTGTGATCCCAGAGTGCAGCATAAAATCAAAAGTTTTTATAAGTTTTCCACGGATCAGTTTCAGTGTGAATCCACATTAGAATGGGATAATTGAGCAGCCTGAGCGACCTCTGCTCAGGCTTGGTCATCAGGGCTAGACTAACCAGGGCCAGTATTTCAAAAGTTACCAAACTTGTGGGGTTTTCTCATACAATAGTGTCAAGAGTATACAGAGAATGTTATGATCAGGAGAAGCATCCTGGTGAAGGGAGATCCTCTGGATATAAACAACTTGTCAACGTAAGGAGTAAGAGGTGGATGCCAAGAATTGTTCTGCTGAACAGGCACTGCACAGTTGAGCAGATTGACATTGGAATACAGCACTGTTGCTCCAACTAATGGGTCTGAACGTACAATTCATCATTCTTTAGCATCGGTGGGCTATAACCAAATGACCAGTTCAAGTGCCATTACAGTCTAAGACCTCATGCACACGGGTGGATTTGCATTGCTGAATCCGAACCGGGTGTCCGCATGCGGGTTCCGCAGCAAATACTGCCCATAGCATGCTATGGAAAAGTGATTCTTCATGCACACGAGATGAAAAATCGCAGCATTCTCCATTTTTGCGTGGATTCTGCACTGACTGCTTCCATTGAAGTCAGTGGAAGCGGTCTGATCCGTAGCCCTTCTGCAGTTGACATTGCAGAAAGGTCGCAGATTCCGCGTCATCGCTAGGCGATGGCACTGGAAAAACATGTACAGATGAAGAAAAAGAAAAGCGGGAACATGCGGACGATGGTGCTGCCGGAATCTGACCCATCCGTGTGCACAAGGCCTAAGGGAAGCAGAAAGGACAGACTCCTTTGGGCAAAAATTGGAGCAGTGGAAAAATATCGCCTAGTCAGATGAATCCAGATTTTCATTGCAACATGCTGATGGGAGGGCCGAAATTTGGCACAAACAGTATGAATCAGTGAGCCCTTACTGTTAGGTGTCAACATTGCAGGGTGGTAGAAGTGGAGTAATAATGAGGGAGATGTGTTTTCTTGGCACACCCTGAGCCCCAGTGTATGGATGCTACTACAAACCTTGGTGGTTCTGAAGGCCGAAGGAGGTCCAAAGTGCCTCTATATGAATATCTCTAGTGCACCCATTGTAGTTTGCTAAGTGTGCATTAGTATTCATGATGATCAAATGTTGCTGTTAAGTCTTGTACAGTTTGTTGTCTGTCATGTGATCTATAAACCTCGCTGATATGAAGTTACCTGCTAACTTTCAGCTTGTGGCAGTCTCTTCACGCCACCAGAGAGGAGGCCGTGGACGCCTATGAAGCCGCACTAGGGGCTGTGATGCAGCAGGACATCCTACAGAAGCTTTGGATGGAGTAAGTATCCACAGTGTTTGTATGTACTAATGGTCACCTCTACAAGTGTCCTAATAATTACTGGCCCTTTTCGTTTCAGTTATCTTGTCTTTACTAACAGCAAAATAGCAGGATGCCGAAATAAAGTTCAAGATACTAAGCATTTTACAGATTTAGTTAACAGATGCTTAATGACTGTTCCCACGCGGCAGCCCACTCCTTTTAGCACAGCCCAATACTGGACCAACTATGAGTTCCACAATTCGGTAAGGTGTCAATGACTACAGCTAGATTTACATGTAAATGCACTGCCAATACCATTCATGTTTTAAGCAAAGTGTAGACTGAATAGGAGAACTTGCCATAAGGCTACATTCCCTTATCTATGATTCACATTTCCAGGTCATTTACTTCTATTTAAGCTGCGTATCACAAACGCTGCATTCTAAGATACTGGAACGCTTCTCCTCCATGATGCCTATGAATCTTGGACTTGCACTCAGGTCAGTGGGTTATGCTGTCATGCTGGTAATATCGAAGGCATGAATTGTGGTTAAATGATCTTATTTCAAAGGTTTACATTTACGAAGTTTGTGATTATTGGTCACCACTGATAGGTTAAAGGGGTTGTCTGCCCTCTAGTGCTTTTTACAGTTTTTATTTAGTTATGGAATAGATAGATATACAACTTTCTAATGTACATGTATTTAGAATTCAGCTCACACCCCTTTCTTACATTAGTGGAGTTGCCCCTATCTGCACAGTAGAATGGTATGGCCCATAGACAGGTCTGTCCATAGTAATTGCCGTCAGTTATGTGACCCCCCCCTGATGTTGAACTGACCCTGATCAGTTATCTACAGTGTTTTCATGACAATAAGACCTACCCAGGTTTTCCCGGAAAGGGGGGGTTGAAATATAAGCCTTGTCCTAAAAATACATCTTAGCTACACTACATGGAAAAAAAGAAATATTCACCTTGCAGGCAGCGTCCCTGTCCCTCTCGCTGCTCTTCAGGCGCGCCGGCAGTCTTCAGTGTCGTCCTCAGCATTGAAAGATCATTCTCTTCCTGGTAAAGTTGGTTGAATACCCCGCCTCCAGCAAGAGATTGCTGTGATTGGCTCAGGACCGTAGCCTCAGCCAATCACAGGTGGAGCTTGATGAGCCAATCGCAGCCATTCAATGAATGACACCCCCTGAAAATAAGACACTGTGCCTCTTTTGGGGCAAAAAATATAAGACCATGTCTTATTTTCAGGGAAACACAGTAGTAGGTGAATAGTGGATAACTGAAGAACTCGCACAGTATTACTACCTGCAGCGTCATCTTATATTTTTCACCATCTCTTCTGTGTGGCGGTTTTCTTTTTCAGTTGACTTTATTAACCGCAGCATGACATCACCTGGAGGCCTCATCAAAGAACTTTTTTTTTTTTTTTATATATCTCTCCAATTAATCCAAAGTTTTCTGTCATTAAACGCCTATAGCTACAGGGTAGTACAATAGGATTTGTGATGATACCTTGTAGTGCAGCACATTTAGGCTGGGTTCACATAGGGGGGCGGAGTTTCCTTGCGGGACTTGCGCCCTGTGTGACTGCAGCCTTATAGGGACGAGCGATGTAAGTTTTTGTGCGCTTTAAAAAGTGCGAAACTAGAGTGCAGGACTCTTCATTCTCTTCTGCTGAAAGGACAAATGATAATTTAAGCATTAACCTCCAGGTTTAGAAACCTGACTTAGTCACATAAGTGTGCTTACATTTCTAGTGACAATATACAGCATTTACTACAATATTTGTTCACAGGGTACTTAAGCAAGAAATGGATGACAACAATATACAAATTGTGAAAATGCAATCCAAGATGTTAACGTATAACTTCCCAATGTGCCTGACCGTCTGGAAAATGTAATGTACTAAATGTTTATTTTTTTCATTGTCTTGTAATATGCAGGTAAAGCTGATTTATATGCTGAATTACCCCTCCACTAAGTGTTAAGATGTGTGTGATTTGTTTTTTTTTGTCTAGGGGCATTCTTCATTTGTTTGTCTGTTTTTTGTTTCTTTTCTCCCCTAATCATGACTGTTGCTACATTTTGTCATTATTTATTGTGTTTAAAAAAGTTTATTTTGAAACTTTCAGGCCTCATTTACATATTTTGGTGGGTATTTTGTATCAGTATTTATAAGCCACAACCAGGAATGAAACCTACGGAGAGCAAAATGTATATATTGGAATATCGTCTATTCCGTATTTACATGGGACTCCTGGTGTTGGCTTACAAATGCTGAAGCAAAATACTGCTGTGAGTGAAGCCCAAGTTTGAAACGTCCGTTGCTTTTTATGCAGGTTACTTAGTTCTGCTTAACTCTTATCTTATGTTATGGTATTGCTCAACTGCTTTGGGTAACAAAGACATATAACATGATTTATTTTGTGTTGTGCCTTTAGAGCCATTGCAGTGGAAACGTTCTTGAAGGGACATAAGGAGGTGAGGTCCTTTTTTTTTTTTTTTTTCTTAAAAACTCAATTTCTGTTAGTTGTGCTTCACTGGTCCCCTAGTAATAATAATATAGAACAGCCTTAGGCTGTGTGTACATGGCGCAGAAATTTCCGCAGCTGTCTCTAATATCTGAATGGAGTTTGTAATCTATGACCACGCTGTAAAAGCCTGCGCATTTGTGTGTGTGCGGAACACGTTGCATGTAAACGTGCCATTACTCTGAAAAGGGGGTGAAACTCACAGTAAAATGTCCATTTCCTTCCTTTTTTTCCCCCCTCGGTTGGATCCGTCAACAGATCAGCAGATTTTCAATAGGGCTTTCATTACAATTTGAGTCTTATTATAGTTTAAGGTTTCTGACACTCTTGCCTTCTGTCCAAGATGAGCCTGAGCGACTCGAACGCAACTTGCATCGGACATCTTTCCGTGTGCTGTCTGATATACAGATTCCCCACGCATTGACATGCATTTGCTTGTCCTAATTCTCTTCTGTGATATGGATTTGAATAATACCTGCAATTAGTTTTTTCATGTAGACTACTGGTGCGCATAAAAAACAGCTTTTTTTGCATAGCCCCCTACGCTACAATGGGTCCGTGTGCTGTCTGAGATTTAACACGGACTCAAATACGCCAGTGTGCCTGAGGCCAAACCACTTTCCATCAGGATCGGTTTCTTTGCGATCAAACCAAAAGTTCTTGTTGGATTTATTGCTTTCACAATGTAAGTCTATGCCAAGCGGGTGCTACAGAATAAGCGTTCTGTTGGACGTTTTTTGCTTTTCCAAGTATTGGTTATATACAACAGTATGCAGTTTATTTAAAAGAAAGGGAAAAAAATCAAAACCTGTAGTATGGACATTTTTTTTTTTTTGTGGTCGCCTCAATTAAATATATGGAGGCGCATTAAACAGCCATTGACTGGATGTGAACATAGCCTACCCTAGAAAGTGTATAGTTACCACACACTCCCCTATTAACTTATTGTACTGTACATCTATATACATGCCACTTCCATACATGTCACAGGTCCCAACACTGGAATGGAGACTATAAAGTTATCTTTTTTGGAAGGGGTCGGGGAGGGGTGTTGGTGGTGTGGATCCATCTTTCCCTACTCAAATGTATCTTGTTTTTCAGGTCCAGCACTTGTATCAAAGGGCCCTGCAGAAGTTGCCTCTGTGTGCTGAGCTCTGGAAAGATGTAATGTTTTCTTCTGTTCTTTTTCTCTAATGGGGTTGTATTAGCTTTCTCTTTGCTTGCCATATCTGTAGGTGTGTGTACAGGTATGGCACGGCACAGGCCTTACCACGTGTGCTTCCCCATCTTTTGCAGCAACTCTTGTTTGAAGCATCAGAAGGAGGTAAAACTGATAACCTGAGAAAACTAGTTTCCAAGTGCCAAGAGGTTGGAGTCAGCCTAGATGAGCTCTTAAATTTAAACACAGAAAGCAGGAATCGCTGAACACTGGTTGCAGTCAGGCCAAAGTCTTACTCTAAATTGCCAAAACGGTCAACAATAGTTTGATTCAGATTAGGCTGTGAAAGCTCCGACCTACTCTGAGTCAACCGTGCTTTCTGTAACTCCACACATATACTGCCCACCTTTAAACTGGAGACATGACTTCCCAACTCAGGCCTGCTTCATGGCCCCACAAGATACTCTATACATCATGTACGTAAGTATAGTTCATCTAAATGACTGCTGTTTTTATTGTTTGTCTGTTTTGTCTTTATTCTCCTCCCCTTCTCCTCATTTATTTTACAATCCCCATTCGTTGTGATGTTTTTCACTTGCTTGACTCTCTCACTGATGCCTGTGAGACCCCGTGTCTGACATTAGTTATGGGGGCTGCTGTTTACAATCTAAAAGCAATCAGTCTCTCATTCTAAATCTTTAACCAATTTGGTCATTTCTTGTTTTAATATAACGGTGGGAGATTTCAGGGAATTTGAGTTAATGCAAAAAGCAGCAGGTCTTCAGCAAAGACCATCAGTCTGCTAAGTGCACTCGAGGGATTTTTTTTTCTTTCTTTTCTTTTTCTTTTCCTTTCCATATTTCTGCATTTTGGACTTTAAAGCCGAGACTGTTAAACTTGAAGACAAAAGATACTAAATGCAAAATGCCAGTGCATCAGAGCCGAAGAGTGGTCAGTTATGTGCAATTTTTTCTTTGTGAAGAAGTTTAATTTATAATAAAGTTTAACAGTTTAAAGTAAAATATATAATGGAAGAAATGTTTTGTATTACAGTACTACCTTGTGTAGTATCCAAATGTTTATGCAAACCTATTTTATGATTAAATTTTTTTTTTTAAATAAAACTCGTGTGCGTTTTTGGTTTTTGTTTCTCTTTTTATATACTATGGGTTTGTTGTATTGTCCATTCTGTTTGAATTGAAGAAATCCTCATACAGAAAAAAAGGGTCACACATAGCTGCATGGGTTAAGGTAGCAAAACAATTATAGGTTCTGTTATATGCTTGAAATACGCTGCACTTTAGAAAAAATCATTTTAACCCTTTGCAATCCAATTTAGGATACAAGGATTCCTCGGGGTTTTTTGTCTTTCTGCTATTTATACAATGGCGCCACCTGCTGGCTAGAGCCAGTACTGCGGTATTGGACATGCTGGAGAGTTCCCCAACAACAGAGCGGCCAGTAATATACAGTAAGAATACCCTGTCGGACGTCTTCCGACATCGGAGCTGTACAGCCTTCAATCAGAATGTCTGAAGACGTCAGACAGTGGATTGGAAAGGGTTCAAAAAAATGCCCAAAAGTGCACTGTTTGTAGGGTTTCATAATTCCCTATTGACTTACAGCAAATTATCTGGCTGTAGTGTTTTTTGTTTTTTTTACTGGGTAAAAAAAGACACTCCAGGAAAAACGCTGCCAGGTAAAACACTCTGTAAAGGCACCTATAAACGGCTTCTCAGTAGTACAAAACTATATGTAAAGGAACAGCAAACGTGAGGGATGCAGACCCTTGGGATGACAGGCATGCAAAATACAAACCTAGAGAATCAAACATAGCGTTCTCTAGTTCACTCCTGTAAAGTAGTAGCATTTTATTATACATCTGTGAACGCAAGCGGGTGACAACTTCAAGCTGCACAAGAAACAGCGAACAGCCGTTGGGAATGAATCCTGGAAGGAGTTTTCCACGCTTTAAAAAAACCCAAAAACTTGCGTTAAGGGTCATGTGCACACAGGGGAATATAATGTGGATTTCTCGGCGTTGATTCCATTTCTAAAACTGCAGCCTACTGGGAAATGTCATTAGTATTACTAAAACTATCACTAGCCTGGTAAATTGTAGATGTTATCACAGTGGGGACATCTTGTACTCCTGAGTCTTAAGCTTCCTGGCAACCCCTTTAATCATAGCATCATTTCCAGAAATGACCAGACTAGCACCCTGTCACACGGCGTTGGGTCATGTGCTAGAGATCCCTGCAAACAAAGTTTTTAAGATATAAATTATAAAAATATAGATTAATAAAAAGTCACTATGCACGATTATCCAAATTCCCAAATTTCTTATCCCATATTGCTACATCAAGAAAATAATAAATCCTGTTGTATGTTGCATATAGGAGGCAATATATGATTGGACAATAGATATCGCATTATCAATTGTACCACCTAGCTTCTGTCAAGGATCCTTACTTTGGGTAGCCAATAGAGATGAGCGAACGTGCTCGGCCACGCCCCTTTTTCGCCCGAATACCGCGATTTTCGAGTACTTCACTACTCGGGTGAAAAGTACTCGGGTGCGCCGGGGGGCGGGGAGAGGCGTGGCGGGGAACAGGGGGGAGCCCTCTCCCTCTCCCCCCCCCCCCCCCCCCCCACTCCCTGCTGCAACCCCCCGCGCCGCCACGGCGACCCCCGAATTTTTTCGCCCGAGTACGGAAGTACTCGAAAATCGCGGTATTCGGGCGAAAAAGGGGCGTGGCCGAGCACGTTCGCTCATCTCTAGTAGCCAAGTATTACAATCTTCTGAGTTGGAATATATTTATAGGGGATCTCAAGGATATCTCATTAGTAAGGCTCATTGTTTTGGCCGTTGCCTGAATCTTTCTCTTGGGTGGTTTATTTTGCAGTTTATGATTGTTCTGTCGTTGCTGTAACAAAATCGGCTATCTATACAGTTATCGGAGTCTGTGCTTATACACAGCAGTCAATTTGAACAAGTAATATAAAGGGTGGATAGGGCAGCAGTAGCTTCAGCTTCTGAGTCGGGTAGATTCCAGAATACATTTGAAAACGCCCCTTAAAGGGCTACTCCAGAGAAAAAATATTTTTCCATTCCCTCAGCTGATTGCCTTTGACATGCTGGATGCCTCCTATATGTATATTGCAGTCACTTCATGCAGTGCAGCCTCCTGTCTGATACTACTTGGACACCATCTTTGATGTTTAAATTTCTTCCTGCTTTCTCTTCTGCTGTGCTGTGCCAGAAATTCCAGGATGCATCAGTACAGCGTCAAATGACCAGCTAGAGCTAGTACCATCTCTGCCTGCTGGTAGAACACATTACCTTTTTGTATTCAACTGAAAAAGCTAAAGATCATAAGTATACAGCCTGGAAGATGAACTATCATCTTTCATTATAACTGTGTGACAGGGGCCTCTAGCCATCACCAGTAACTGATAGGAATTTATGTCCCCACCTGTGAAAGAGTGCGTGTGAAAACAGTACATATAATTTTGTCATACAAGACGTTCTGCTGACTGAAATATGGACTTCTGGACAATAAATAGAGACAAGTAAATATCAGATGGTCACAATGAGATCACATGACCTACCTGAAGAGAAGAACTATCGGAATCTTCACATAAAGAAGAATAAACAAGGTAATACTAGCTGACTTGGATATACTGGGGGACTAGTTGCATCATGAATGACAAAGTGTAAAATTGGAAAGAAATAGTCAAATATTGTTTGGGATGTATGGTTTTTGTTGACATAAATAAAAACTGCTCAATCTTCTGACTGATTCTTGGTATCTGGAAGTAACTTCAAATTTTGGACTTGTCAAAGCATCCACCCTTAGTCTATATGCCAGCCTTTCATACTCTTTGCATTCAGTTGGCATAAGTTTCCATTCTTGGTGGAGCACTTTCCAGAGAGGTTTCTCACTCCTGGATTGCTATTTGAAACATGGGCTAACTTCAAAGTTCTGGAGGGTATTGTAGGTACCCCACAAAGATTTAGTCGCAGATCAATGTTGCGTCCTAATGTAGCACATTTAAAGCACAGCCAGGTAACTAAATATAAATGGGGTTTATTTTAAAAGAAACCTATCACATCCTATAAGCACCATAACCAAAGCTATGGTGCTTGTAGCACATTGAGTCTGAGGTTGTGCTTTTCATACTTACGGGGCTCTATTTCTATACGGTAATCCCTGGAAGTCAGTTCTTTGTCTATGAGCGGGTCTCTCTTCTTTCAGGCAGTACACACGTACTCCTATAGAGAACAGTGGGAGAACGGGCACACTGACTGAAGAATCTAACCTGGGCAGTGACTTTCAAGGGTGATCGCATGAGAATAAACAGCCCAGTAAGTATAGAAGGTCCACCCCTAGTTTCGATGTCCCCGTCCTATAAACACCATAACCTAGTTTTATAGTGCTTATAGACATGACAGGTTCCCTTTAATTTCTTGTTTCTTATCTAGTGCCAACATATACCGTAGTACTGTACAAACAGTGTCTCAATTCACATTAGTCCCTGCTCCCAGTGCTGCTCATAATCGAATTTCCCTCTGACATCTTGACAGCATACACTTGGAGGTTGCTTACCTGCTGACCTGATGGGACAGGAAAAGGCAGAGCATAAAAGGCACCTCCCCTCCACCAACACCAGTGCTTTTCCTGTCCCTCAAAGGACAGCAGCGCAGAGCTCCAGCGATGCTGTCACATGCCAGAAGACTTACCGGACGCAGCAGCTGCATCTACTTCTGGCAGCCCCTGTTACCTCAGTGGGAAGGACCCCATTTGGGTGTGGACCGGGATCCAAGGACGGACTTCTCGGTTCCACAGCAGCTGTCATCTCTGGGTTTCCTGACAGCGCGGTAACGGCAGATGTTCCACAAGGGGGCGTGGCACCAAACTTAAAATTTTAAAGCTCCCTGCACTAGGGCAAGACCCTGGTGCTTCTCTACACGCTGGAGATTGATTCTAAGGACAGGATTCCATCTCACAAGTGCAGGATGTCGGCCAGTGAGGACCCAAAGAATCTTCCAACTGTAAGTGGTCCTGTGGGCCAACGTACAGACACCTGCACTACATACACTTCTTTACTAACAGAGTTCTCCCTTGTCATTTCCCTTAAACGCCACACTAAAACAACTGATCCTGAATGAGTGCTGTTGTGTGGATCAGGCTCCGCTAATCTCCAAGAAGTGGCAGCCCTCTCCAATACTTCGAGAAGGGCAGTTTGGGAAAGGAGTGGGCTGGAGACCTAACCTCCAAGAACAAGTTGTGCGCCCCACCCTTTCGGGGTTCACGCATCTTTGGACCAGACCTGGATCGCCTGCTAGAGAAGGTAGCGGACAAAAACCAGGGTCTGCCAGCCATCAGACCACCTAAAAAACCCTTCAATCCACATCCCACGTCTACAACCTACACTGGGAAAGGAAAGACCGGAAGGTGGTCTTATTTGAAGGGAGGAAGGGGTAAGACTCTTACCGTTGTCCCTCAACCCGCATTTTCGTGGGCGGAAGATTAGCTAATTTTTCTGCTAGCTGGCGAAACATCACCACTGGATAAATGGGCTCTACACCTGGTGGCAGAGGGGTACAAGATTGAACTAGAATCTCGCCCCCCTGATCGATTTCCTTTAACCTCGACACAGTCTCCAACCCTGGAACAGGCTCTACTTAAGCCTGGTAGATCTTGGCGCGGTTATCCCGGTCCCTAAAAGCAAACGGGGGAAAGGCTTTTATTCACCCCTTTTTCTGGTTCCCAAACCAGACGGCTCCCACCGCACAATAATTAACCTCAAAGAACTGAACAAATTTATTCAGTATAGAAAATTTAAAATGGAAACTATTAAAACCGCAACACCCCTGATTGCCAGGAATAATGTAATGGCCACGATTGACTTAGTGGATGCTTATTTTCACATCCCCATTCACGTCAACTCGCAAAGGTTCCTGAGATTTGCGTTGAGAGTGGAAGGGGAAATCCGTCACTTCCAGTTTATCTGCCTCCCATTTGGAATCTCCTCAGCCCCTCGGATCTTTTCCAAAGTGGTGATTGAGATGGTAGCTTTTTTTACGCAATTACGGGATCATTATCGGCTTATCTGGATGACTTCCTGCTAGTGGCGGATTCCCCAACTATTCTGAGATCACACTTGGCTTCCACACTTCAGCTTTTTAGGGACCTGGGTTGGATCATTAATGATCCGAAATCCAACATGGAACCGGAAACCCGGAAGAAATTCCAGGGAGTCCTCTTGGATTCACATCTCCAAAGTTCATCCCTTCCTCCTCTAAGGAAACAGCTCATTTTAGACGAATGTTCCACTCCATATAAAAAATCTAGAGTAACAATAAGAGAGGCAATGCAGATTCTGGGGCTAATGACTTCATGTATTGGAGTAGTTCCCTGGGCCCAATTCCACAGTCGTGATCTCCAGGCACTTATTCTTCAAAATTGGGATAAGTTACAGTCCTCACTAGACCAGACAATCCCTATTTCCGCTAGGGCCAGATCCTCACTCCGCTGGTGATTGTTCTCAGATAACCTTTCGCGGGCATCTGAATGGAACCTGGAACCCGCGATAATAATGGATGCCAGCGCCAAAGAGTGGGGGGCCCACTTTGAAGGCTGTCATATACAGGGTACATGGGACCCTCATGAGAGATCCAGTTTCTCTAACTTTAGAGAGCTTAACGTGGTATGGAAATCCCTACGTAGCCTGCAGTCGCTTTTAGGAATGAAGCATGTGAGGATCTTTTCCGATAACATGACGGCTGTGTCACTCATTCGCCACCAGGGTACCACCAGGAAAACTCTTCTTCAGCACCTGGCGGGAAGGATCCTTCAGTGGGCGCAACTCACAACCAGGTCACTGTCGGCTTTCCACATAAAAGGAGCTGAAAATTTGGCCGTGGACTTTCTAAGCAGGAAGAAAGTGGACCCAGGAGAGTGGGAACTCCATCCCAAGGTGTTCAACCTTCTCGTGACAAAATGACCATAGTCCTTCAGGCCTTCTGCGATTCCCTGTTCGAACCAATTAGTGACCTATCCATCACCTTGCTGACATATAAGGTAGCCCTCCTTGTGACGGTCACGTCAGCTAGACGTGTGGGTGAAATCCAGGCTCTTTCACAGAGACCCCCATACATGAATATTCACCCCAACAAGATTGTATTCTCTTTAGACCCTTCCTTCCATCCTAAAGTCTTGTCAGATTTCCACAGAGGCCAGCCAATAGTCATTCCAGCCTTCTGCCAAAATTTTTAAAACGAAAAGTAGCAAAGGCTCCATAATCTCGACGTTGAAAGAGCGGTACTAGCATTCCTCTAAGCGATGGAAAGTTTCAGGGAAACTGATAAACTTTTTGTTCAATTTCAGGGGCAGGCCAAAGGAAGGGCCGCTTCTAGAGATGCGATCGCCCGGTGGCTCAGGAGAGCCGTTCAGGAGGCTTACAAGGCCAAGGGCATCCCTCCCCCAGAAGGATTGAAGGCCCACTCTACACGAGCGGTGGCATCTTCCTGGGCAGAAAGAGCGCACGCCTCGATCGAACAGATCTGTAACGCGGCCACGTGGACTTCTAGTCATACGTTTATTAGATACTACAGGCTGGATTTAAAATCTAGTCAGGATGTAACCTTTGGGAGAAAGGTGCGTCAAGTAGTAATCCCTCCCTAAAAAAGGCCATGCCAGTTATCTGGTATTCCTCCAAGTGTAAGCCATGTTCATGGTTCTTCCTCTTGGACTGTTTACACAGCTTATTAGGGGCGCACTTTTGCTGTAGGTTTACAGGCCCGAACTCGCACATCGCTATGATGCTGTGAATTCAAGGAACACTCATCTATAATTGTGCGAAAATGGCCTAATAGTTTACTGTGACCCCCTAAAAGAAGTCATTTTCCTAGCTCTGAGCTGCTGGAGCTTTTATAAGTTGATCATGGCCCATGTCTTTGCAGTTGTAATGTTTAACCTAATGCAGCATGCGTGGGGTCATCCAGTTAATTAGAATGGTCTGTAGGCTATGCATGACTACACAGATACATGTTGCCCTTTTTAATGTTCTTTTTCGAGGTGTCTCCTCCAGAACCTAGTAGTTATAGTTATTAGTTAAGCCAGCCCGGAGACATTTAGACTTCAAAGAATCTAACTGAAAAAGAAAATGTGTTATCAACCCTAAACTATAATCCATCAGACCAGATAAAGCAGCATGGCTCTCATTATAACATTCTGCATTTAACCCCTTACTATCAGTCTGGCTTTTGACGACCGTCACTAAGGAGATCATATTTTTCTGCGTTGGCCTTTTTACGGTGCATTGGAATAAGGTCAGTATGGGTGTCCTATGCTGGCTATTGTAGGAGCTCAGCTGTCTGACAGATGGGCTTCTGATCAAACTGAAGTATTACAAAGTACTATATAAACATCACAGAAGACGGATATAGCAATTCATAAAGTCACAGAATGAGGCCACTGATATACAAAATGTAAAGGAATGTGGAAGCACCACATCCCTCAGCATGCAAACAGCCAAATTGCTTTATGGAGGAGCATTGCACAGGTGCAAAATACTGCTGATCAACCATCCACATTTAAGGGATTGGGTCCTCTATCCCAGTGTTCCCCAACTCCAGGCCTCAGGGACCGCCAACAGGTCATGTTTTCAGGATTTCCTCACTGTTGCACAAGTGATGTAATTATAGTCAGTCCTCAGACATTGCCACAGGTGTTCTTACCATAGGATATCCTGAAAACATGACCTGTTGGCGGTCCCTGAGGACTGGAGTTGCGGACCCCTGCTCTATCCCTCTCCTACCATGGTAGAAAAAGGCCAGAAGGGCTGAAAGGCAACCTTGTCCAGATGGAGAAGCTATCACCACCTGCACATCTTCAGACCACACACCCCACAGCCTATTAGCGTCTATTCCACCCACCTAATTGCTACATATTGGGACACGAAAAAAAAATCAGGTTCCACTAGGCAAGATTTGCAAGACCGCCACGTAGAGTACAATGCATCCATTTGTAAACTTCTACAGACGACATCAGAATAGTTAAAGAGGCAGTTTTAGGCTTCATTCACATGAGCACATAAACGGCAATGTTTTTACAGCTGACTGATATACACGACCATCTGAGGCAAATATTCAGTACGTAAATACGTCGGACCGTCAAAAATAGAACATACCACGACCAATATATGGTGGCGGCTCACATAGACTCCTATGGGGGCTGGAAAAAAGGGAGGGGGAGGCATTTTAGCAGCATCCAACGCTGCGAAAAGCTTACAGGTGTCTCTATATAGGCGTTGGAAGGCATCCCGAGGATTTTTGCAGAGTGAGGGTTTTCCTGGGTGCGATGTTTTTTTTTTTTTGCTAAAAACATCTCTCCTGGTCATGTGAATGGGCGGGAAAATGGCCAATCATGCAATTTTACGGCGCAGATGCGAAAATGCATACGCTTGTGTGAAAGAGCCTTTAACACTGAGTGCTTATGGAGTCCCCAGTCAACAGTAAACCAGCAATGGTTAATTGAAAATCCCCGTTGGTGCTGCTGATAGTACACAATGTGGCTAGCTAGCTAGCTAGCTAATATGTTGTATAGGGTGCCCAATCAGTTAATTGATACTGTATGTCTTGCTTTCCAGGAGGATGAATGGAAAGAAAGTTGACAAGAGTAGAAAGTACATCTATTAATATATTTTAAATATCCCCCTTATTATGCAGGAACCCACACACTTACATAAAATTGGTATTGTTGCACTTGTAACAACCCCAGCAAGTTAATTAACCTACACAGTTGGCATTGTATAAAGAAAAATAGTCAATTTCTGAATTGTTCATTTGCCATGCAACAAAAACAATAAAAATAAAAAGGCACATGAACCACAAAGTACAAACCAATACCAATAAAAATGAGAGCTTATCGTATAAGCGCTGCAGAATAAGTTAGCGCTATACAAATAAAAATCATTATTATAACAAGCAAGCCCTCACCCAGCTCTGTTGACAGAAAGAGAAAAATGTTACAGGTCTTTGAATGCAACAAAACAAAAAAAATGCTATTTGTGTTTAGTGTGCAGACCCGTAGAATTACGTTATGGTATTTATACTGTGCAGTGCATAACATAGGAAAAAAACACCTAAAAAATTCGAGAATTTGACAGTTCATCTTACAAAAAGCAAGCCCTCATACAGCTCTGTCAAGGGAAAAATAAAAATATTACGGTTCTTGGGATGATGCAAAACAGTTCTGTTTTTGTCTAAACGTAGTAAAACAACTATATAAACTTGGTATGGCCATAATTCTACTGACCCAGAGAACAAGTTTGTCATGTTAATTATACTGCATGGTGACCACCGTAACAGCAAAACTCAAAAAACATTGGCAGAATTTCAGTTTTTCCCCATCCCTCCACTCCACAAAAATGAATAAAAGTTCTACAATACATATATACTGTACAGTGAGACCACTAAAAAATAAAATCTAGTCCTGCAAAAAACAAGTCCTTATATGGCTATGTTAAAGGAAAAATGAAAATTATGGTTCTTGAATGTGACTATGAAACAAATTTCGAAAACGGCCAGTCATTAGAGCCTAAAAAAAGCCAGTAATTTAGGGGTTAAATGGACTCATCATCAGAAAAATGTCCTATTGTTTAAATCACCTTTTTATGTTAAAAGTTTTTTTTAATTTGTAGTGATTTTTTTTCTTTAATTTTCCATGTCACTATATATATTTATATATATATATTTTTTTTAAATGCTAATATCGTGCAGATATCACTCTGGCCACTGATCCTCATAATAGTCTGACTTTTCCTGTTCTATCTAGAAAACTTTTCAGCATTCATTTTATTGTTATTACAGGCAGAATTACAATGAAAAGTAATAGCTATGTATAGATAGTACAGGGTCCACCATTCTTACAGTAAGTGATGGTCATAGCTCACCTCCTCCCCCTCCCTGCAAAATGACCTCTGCACAGGTCGTAGAGTATGTCTGGAACACTCTCCTGTAGAAGTTAAAAGGGTCCCCTCTTGTCTATTGTGTCTATGGTCAATGAAGTTGCTATACAGAGCAGTAAGTTTCGGACTATTAGAATCATAGAATGGTAGAGTTGGAAGGGGCCTCCAGGGTCATCGGGTCCAACCTCCTGCTCAATGCAGGATCACTAAATCATCCCAGACAGATATTTGTCCAGCCTCTGTTTGAGCACTTCTATTGAAGGAGAACTCACCACCTTCCGTGGTAACCTGTCCCACTCATTCATCAACCTCACTGTCTAATATCTAATTTGTGTCTCCCCCCTTTCAGTTTCATCCCATTGTATCTAGTCTTTCCTTGTGCAAATGAGAATAGGGCTGATCCGTCTGCACTGTGACAGCCCTTCAGATATTTGTAGACAGCTATTAAGTCTCCTCTCAGCCTTCTCTTCTGCAAGCTAAACATTCCCAGATCCTTTAACCGTTCCTCATAGGACATGATTTGCAGACCGCTCACCATCTTGGTAACTCTTCTCTGAACTTGCTCCAGTTTGTCTATGTCTTTTTTAAAGTGGGGTGCCCAGAACTGGACACAGTATTCCAGATGAGGTCTGACTAAGGGGAAGAGTAGAGGGGGATAATTACCTCATGTGATCTAAACTCTATGCTTTTCTTAATACATCCCAGAATTGTGTTTGCCTTTTTGGCTGCTGCATCACAATGTTGACTCATGTTCAGTCTATGATCTATAAGTATACCCAAGTCTTTTTCTCATGTGCTGCTGCTTAGCCCAATTCCTCCCATTCTGTATGTGCTTTTTTTCATTTTTCCTGCCCAGATGTAGGACTTTGCATTTCTCCTTTTTAAGTTCCATTCTGTTAGTCGCTGCCCACTGTGCAAGCTTTTCTAGATCTTTTTGAATACTCTCTCTCTCTCTCTCTCTCTCTCTCTCTCTCTCTCTTCTGTAGTGTTAGCTATCCCTCCCAGCTTTGTGTCATCAGCAAATTTGATCAGTTTCCTATTAATTCTCTTCTCCAGATCATTTATAAAAATGTTGAACAACACTGGGCCTAGGACACAGCCTTGTGGTACCCCACTTGATACATTCTTCCACTTGGATGTGCAGCCATTTATGACCACTCTTTGAGTACGATCACTCAGCCAGTTCTGAATCCACCTAACAGTTGCCTTGTCAATCCCTCATTTGGTCATTTTTCCAATAAGTATGGTATGAGATACTTTGTCAAATGCTTTACTAAAGTCAAGATATACTATATCCACCGCATTTCCCTGATCAACCCAGTTAGTGATATTATCATAGGAGGAAATTAGATTTGTCTGGCATGACTTGTTTGTTACAAACCCATGCGGACTCTGGTTAATTACTCCATTTTCATCCAAGTACTTGCATACATGCTGTTAGGGAGCTAAACTCCCTCCCTCTGTTCTCCTCTCCCCATGCAAGCTCACCTCTCGTCTCCTTCCTGCTCGTTCTGTACAATGGGAGGGTGCGGAGCTAAGCGCCGGCCCGCCCCGCCTCCTCTCATTGATGGCTATGGACAAGGAAGGGATGCGGGCGGAGCTAAGCTTCCACCCTCCCTCTTGTCCATAACCATCAAGTGCAGGAGGCGGGGTGGGCAGCATTTAACTCCTCCCCCTCCCATTGTACAGAACGAGCGGGGAGGAGACGAGAGGTGAGCCTGTGATGGGGGAGGGGGAATGGGTGATGGTTTCATTTGTACATCCCTTCACCAGACTTTCTCTCCCAACATAGCGTATATTGGCCGGCCGTGAAAACGGTGGCTGATATGTGCTTCTGGGAATAAAGCCTTGGGATGTAAGCACATGGGGTGGATTTGCTGTGAATTTTCCACAGTGGAAAATTTTACAGTGAATCCTCACCAATTTTTTCATCACTTGGGAGTTTTATTTATACGGGTGACTTTCACGCATGAGTTCTGTTCAAAGTGATATGACCGTAACCGTGCGTGATAATAGCACATTGATTTCAATGTCTTTATTCACATGACTAATTTTTTTTTTTTTTTTTTGCTCATGAAAATCTGCTGTATGTTCTATTTTTGGGCAATTCCTTTGAAGGAATCAGCCCTTATTTCCTATGGGATATTTTTAAACATTGTATCACACTACAGCACCACTGTCCCACTACACTACTGCACTACTGTCCCACTACAATACCTCTACACTGTGAAAGATCGAGCACCGGCTTTGATTGGCTGGCACTCGATCCAATCACAGCGCTCTCTTACTATAGGCGGGGTATTCAAAGCTTCGTCACCAGAAGAGAATCCTGTCAGCGCTGAGGACAGCAGCCTGCCGCAGCACCGGAGACCACCGCGAGGGACACATACGCCAGCGGCTAGGTTAGTATTGTTTTTTTCCCTGTTAACCTAGTGTAGCAAGGGCTTATTTTCAGGGGAGGGTTTATATTTCAAGCCCTCTTCCTCCCAAAAATAGCGGTAGGGCTTATTATCGGGTAGGGCTTGTGGGGAAAAAACGGTACTGCACTACTGACCCACTATACTACTGTCCCACTACAATACTACTACACTACACTACTGCACCACTGTCCCACCACACTACTGCACTACTGTTCCACTACAATACTACTACAATACTGCACTACTGTCCCGCTACAATACTACTACACTACTGCACTACTGTCCCATTATATTACTGCACTACTGACCCATTATACTACTGTCCCACTGCAATACTACTACACTGCACTACTGCACCACTGGCCCACTACACTACTCTCCCACTACAATACTACTACAATACTGCACTACTGTCCCACTACACTACTGCACTAATGTCTCACTATAATACTAATACACTACTGTCCCACTATACTATTGCACTACTGACCCACTATACTACTGTCCCACTGCAATACTACTACACTATACTACTGTACCACTGTCCCACTAAACTACTACACTACTGTCCCACTACACTACCGCACTACTGTCCCACTACAATACTACTACACTACACTACTGTCCCACTACAATACTACTACACTACTGTCCCACGACACTACTGCACCACTGTCCCACTACAATACTACTACACTACACTACTGTCCCACTACGCTACTACACTACTGACCCACTATACTACTGGTCCACTGCAATGCTACTACACTACTACACCACTACAATATTACTACACTACTGTCAGACTACACTACTGCATTACTGACCCACTATACTACTGTGCCACTGCAATACTACTACACTACAGCACCACTGTCCTACTACAATACTACTACACTGCACTACTGCACTACTGTCCCACTACACTTCTGCACTACTGACCCACTCACTATACTACTGTGCCGCTGCAGTACTACTACACTACACTACTGCACTACTGTCCCACTATAATACCACTACACTACTGCTCCAATGCATGTGAGTTCAATGTGAAGTTTCCCAGTGAAAACAATGGGAAACACTTGCCGATCGCTATTTCCATGAAGCGATGGGAGGCGTTTTTGACACAAAAACGCCTCCCATCCGTAGGGACATTGCACGTTTCACGGCTCAATATCACACTGGCCCATGAAAAATTAGCTTGAAGGCCCCTTCACACGGGCGCATTTGCACATGTGTCCACAGTACGCAGAGAATAGAACCCATTGATTTCAATGGGTTCGTACGTATCTCCATATTTTGCATGTGCAAAAAAAAAACACACTGTGCTCTACGTTTGTGCACATTTGCGCACCAAAAGTCCTCATAGAAGTCTATAGGGGGGGGGGGGTTGGCGCAAATGCACATACAATATGCATCTGGAACTCATTAGACTAAATAGCCATTTGAATCAGGGCGTGTTCGTCTGCCCCGCCAAATGAGCATGCCCTGTGGCAGCAGAGAGTACAGTAAAATATGCTGACCTGTACAAAAAAAAGCTTGTTCATAGCGAAATGCATTGTACTGAGGTGTGCGCAATTGGAGCACCCGTTATGCATGATACAATTGAGTACTACGGATTCTTTCATTTAATTTGAGCACAAGAAGCACGAGGGGCTGCTGATAAGTCTTTGGCTTTACCCAGAAAAAAAACAGATAGGAAGATGAAACTTTACATTTATTCCACATACTCTTCACTGATGTCAACACACTTCTTACATCGGTATTCCAAGTTCTGCAAGCCTTGCAAAAAGAAGGATTTCGGTTGTGCCTCAAACCAGTCATCCGTAGCAGCCATGGCATCAGAAATGGTATAAAATTTGGTACCCTTGAGGTGTTTCTTCAGGTTTGGAAACAGATGATAGTCGGAGGGAGCTAGATCTGGTGAATAAGGTGGGTGGTCAACCAGCTGGAAGCCTAGCTCCACCAGTTTTGCCGTGGTCGCTTGTGCAGTGCAAGCGGTGGCGTTGTCTTTTAGGAACAAGATTCCTTTAGACAGCTTGCCATGCCTTTTGGCCTTCAGAGCTGCCTTCAATTGGTTTAAAAGTTCAATGTAATACCTTGCATTGATGGAACCATTTTGAAGGTAGTCCACTAGCAGCACGCCCTCCTTATCCCAGAACACAGACGCCATCACCTTAGTGGCTGATTCTTGCACCCTGCACTTTGAGTGAGGAGAACCACTGTGCCTCCACTCTTTTGACTGCTCCTTGGTTTTAGGGTCATACAAATAAATCCAGATCTCATCCATAGTGACCAGTCGATCCAGGAAGTTCTTATCAGTCCGGAAACGCTGACAAATGGACCGAGAAGTTTTCACTCGCATGCTTTTTTGATCTGTTGTCAAACATTTAGGGACCCACTGTGCAGATTGCTTCTTCATGTTCAAATGTTCATGGATAATGACACAAACACGTTCACGAGAAATCCCCATGATGTCTGCTATTCCTTTACCTGAAATTCGCAGATTCTCCAGTATGAGGTTGTGTACAGCAACAACAATCTCCAGAACAACAACCTCTCTCGGTCGTCCAGGACATTCCTCATCATCGGTGCTAAAGTGGCCCGTTTTAAATTTGGCAACCCAGTTGTTAACTGTAGAATATGAAGGGCATTGATCCCCCAATGTCTGCGACATATCACCATAAATATCCTTCGCGGACAAGAATTTTATCACTCCTCTGCTCTCATTTGCTGTGAATATCACCTTTGACTCCGCCATTTTGTTTTCCCGCGTGCCTAGATCACTGTTGCCATAAGCTACAAACAGAACATTTTGAAAACATATATTAGACACATAAGGCTTTCATGTGATGTAACATTTGTTACGAAAAAAGAACATAAAGCCAAAGACTTATCAGCAGCCCCTCGTATATAGAAGGAGTTCAGAACGTAACGCAAATGTAACAGTTTTTCGTTTAGACACTTGTGATAAATGAGGCACATTGTTTGCCTCATTTATTACAAGTGCCCATTGTTTCATGAGACAACACTAGTGGGGTTTATTTGGATGCAGTAAATATGTATTATTTTGGGTTTCCCTGATTGTACAAGCTTGCTGTACCTGAACACAATGCAACTGGAGAACATTTGGAATTTGCAAACAGTAACTCAAAGTGTAAAAAAAAACTGCTAAGTAATTGAGCCCTGGGGCGTAAAATCAAGAATTTTGATAGGGCTGAAGAAAGCCATTATCTTCTGGCAGAATAGACCACACTTTCCCATGGAAGGTTATCCATTTCATCTGCTCTTATTCTATTTTTTTCATTGAACACTGAAAAGCTTTCTGGAATATTACAAACCTCATATAACAACCAAATCTCCACTTAAAGTATGACTGATATTGCTGGCAAATGTAAGGTGGGAGAAACACCGCTGTGTCACATGGAGGAACTCTAGTAGTAATGGATTGATTCTGTCCAGAAGACAATGACCTGGCTTTTATGATCATGTTACCCTGATTAGTTTTATGTGCAGTATCAGCAGAAGATCTTTTTGCACCTGTATTTGAGTTCCAAGTGAGAAAAAAACATTTCCATCTTCGACTGTGCAACACACACTGGTTGTAATTTCATATGATAGCTCACAGTATGATGTGTTTGTTGCCATTTATACAAAGGCAAATAGGTTCCATCTGTGGCTGTGATTTGATGACATGGACAGCTGTCAGTTTAAAACTGAATTTCGACTAAAAACAAATTCTTTAAAGATGACCAAATATCTTCCAGATGTAATGGTTTTTTCATGTACAAAAGAAAATAAATCTTAGTAATAACTTATTTTCCGTTAACTATGCTACTACATAGGCATACACATGCTCAGTGCAGCTAAATGCTCTCACATGGAGCCGGGCTACGCCGTACTACAGCTGCAAAATAAACCATCCTAATTGGTTTTATTTGTGTGGTCTCAATGACGCTAACGCTTGTAATCAATACTTCAATTAGATCTTCATCAAGGCCGGAAGACCGATGTCTAACAAAGCTGGGCCTTTACTGTAAAGCATTTACCCGTCTCTGCTTCCACAACTGTCCTTGGGGTCGGGCACTGCAGCTTTGACCACAGCGGTGATATTGGAAAATTGCTTGGCTGTATGTGGGGTGTGGGTAGATATCCATTCAGACGACTCTATGTAGTATATTCTAGTGAGTGCTTCTTTTAGAATCTAAGCTAGGGTGTTTCCTGGTTCTGCCAATTCGTCAATCAGGCTCAGTCAACAGAGCAATCCGTATACCTCACAAGCAGCCTATGTGAGTGCTCAGCACGCTATTTAAAGACTAAGGAACCCTTTGTGCATGAATAATCAATAAAAACCTGTCTTACTAAAGGCCCGTTTACACTTAACGATTATCGCTCAAATTTCATTCAAACAATGTCTTTCGAGTGATAATCGTTGCCTGTAAATGCTACCATCATTAGCTTTTCGGCCGAACAATGATTTTTAGTTCAGCATAAAAACCATTGTTCGGCTGACGAGCTGATGGCAGGGACCACATGCTGTGATTCTACGTGGGAGCGCTGATAACACTGTTTTCAGCTGCTGCCCCGTGGAAGAACAATTGAGCTGTATGCAGACAACAGACCACCTGCTGTTATCTGCATACAGCAAAGGGAGCAAATGAAACTAATAAGCTACTATTGGGCATTAGTGCCCATTACTAGATAATGCAAAATGATTGCTTAAGCTGTCATTCAAGCTATCTTTTGAACGAATTTTGAGCGATCATCTTTGCTTGTAAATGAGGCTTAAGCCCCTGCAGAAAAAAAATAATTCAGTCATCTAATTTTTGCATAGAGATTTTCTTTGCGTGCATTAGAATGCATTATACTTGGTTTACAGGCTCTTGTACATTCAAGTTTCTGGCTCAGGGTTTTTTCAAGCACTTATCAGCTGATCTCTCCCATGAATGTACAAGCTCAGCTCCCCCCTCTCCTCTTTCAGAGCCTGTGTAGCATAACCACACCCACTCAATACTACACAGCTATCTATTCATCCCCCCCCAAATTCTTTGTTGTCTAATATTCACCGTGCTTCTAGATCTTAAAGTTCCTTATCTATAATGACGATTCCTACTACAATAATAACTACTTGCCAACCTTTTGAGAAATTTCCATTTGTTGTTTCTTCAAATTGAGATGGCACCTATGTATGGTGGTCTATTGACATAATGAGTCTATGGTGCAATGACATTTTCCACAGATGCAACTCTATCTGCAAAACAACACTGGCCTAATCACCTGGGATTGCTCTTTTATCTCTATTCTCCTCTAATACTCCTTATATCTCCTTGTTGAAAGCTCTGCATCAGCAAGGCTAGTTATCCTTATGTATTGCTTTTCAAAAGATGATCCTAATATTGATCAGTGGGTTAAGAAAACTGAACAGAAGTACACATTTGAAGAAATCTTGCACTGGAAATCCCATTCTTCCAAAAATATGTAAGCCATGTAAGATATATAGAAATTTCTCCTAAAATGCCTTTGAATATCTCTTCATACTAATGTCTCTTGTACGGTTTCTGTTTTTTAGCAGTGGATTGTGTAATTTTGATTAGCTTATGGCCTGCTGCACATTGGCGAAAATTCCGTGGCGGGATTTCTGCCCATGCCAGCTGCCATAGTATTGCATTAGATAATGCAATCCTATGCAGGCAGCCACGATTTAACAGTGTGAAAACTCACGCAATAAACAAATTGTAACAAGTCCTATTTCTGTGCAAAATTCGCAGAGGCCCGCACAGAAACGTCACTGGTGACACGCCAGCTCCGCTCTGCGCATGTGCTGGCTGGGCGGCAGCTGGCACATAGCAGAGCAGGAAGACGGCGGGAGCAGGTGAGCCGCAGTAGTCACTGCAGAGGCACGGCTTGCATCCTGCTGCGAGAATTCTCCCAGCGGGATCCGACCCGGCCGTCTACAGGAGGCCTGTCTAAGAAACTATTGAGCAAGAAATATTGGCGCTTACTTATTAAACAAGGCTTTACACATATGTGTTATATAGTGAATTGTTATACTTTTGAAAAACCCAATAAAAATATATGGAAAATTTTTTTTCCACAGAACCAACATCCACACTAAAGGGCACCTGGTGTACACAGAGGTTAAAGGTACTTGTACACAGGACAACTTTCGCCATCTCACCAACTATTGCTCCTATGGTTTCCCACAGGAGTGATGGTCATTCAGAAAGAAGAGGCAGAGGAGCTGGAAGTCTCTTACGGCCACCCTACTTCACTCACGGCAAACAGATATACGTAGGTGATAGTTGCTTTGTTTTTAGGCGAGTAAAAAAAAACAGCAGATCTGATAAGTGAATTAATGTGTCGCCCAGTGATCTGCTGGTGGCTGTGTGTTTACAGGATGACTATCGCCCGAATTTGCTGTTTCCAGTAACTATTTGGGTAATAATCGACCGCTGTAAAGGTACCTTCAGAGCACAGTGTTACAGCATTACAGACTTTCCATTGTGATTGTAATACAAATAGATTGTGTATAGATGCACGCAGAGCTTGTTTGCTGCAATTTCTTCGGTAACGGGCAAGTAAGGCACAACTCCAGTCTGAGTCTGTTTGTTGCCCTTCTTGACATTACAAGTGCATGATATTCCATTCATCATACCTGTCACTAAGATTTTATCTATCCTGGAAAAATGCACTTAAGGTGAAAACATAGGTAAGAGTTTGTTTTCATGTCATATGATAAATATAGTAATCTGGCGTGTCGCCGGCTTTAGCCTCAGGCACTGTTTCCTCTGTAGAAGAATTTAAAGAATAACTAGAAGTAATAAGCACCGAGCTTCTCCTTAAAGTGGACACTTCAATAAATACATACATAGCAGAACCTTGCCGCCTGGGCTTGATGGATTGGCGTCTAAATATCCTTACATCTGGGTGAATAGGAAAAATAATGTTGGTGTAAGGTCAAAGTACATAGAATGGGCAAGGATCCGGAGTTTTTCGAGTTACTGAAGTATTCATATTCTTTTGCATTGTTCTGTTTTGTATTCCAAAATAGCGTCTTTTTATATTAAATTATATCCCTGAACCCTCTCAACTAAAGATATTTATGAACAACACTAGAGATGAGCGAGCAGCAAAATGCTCGGGTGCTCGTTACTCGAGCCGAACTTTTCGCGATGCTCGAGGGTTCGTTTCGAGTAACGAACCCCATTGAAGTCAATGGGCGACCCGAGCATTTTTGTATTTCGCCGATGCTCGCTAAGGTTTTCAATTGTGAAAATCTGGGCAATTCAAGAAAGTGATGGGAACGACACAGAAACGGATAGGGCAGGCGAGGGGCTACATGTTGGGCTGCATCTCAAGTTCCCAGGTCCCACTATTAAGCCACAATAGCGGCAAGAGTGTCCCCCACCTCCCAACAATTTTTACTTCTGAAAAACCTTCATTAGCAAGGCATACCTTAGCTAAGCACCACACTACCTCCAACAAAGCACAATCACTGCCTGCATGACACTCCGCTGTCACTTCTCCTGGGTTACATGCTGCCCAATCCCCCCCGCAGGACCCAGTGTCCACAGCGCACACCAAAGTGTCCCTGCGCAGCCTTCAGCTGCCCTCATGCCATATGCTGGCCTCATAGCCACACTACCCTCATGTCTAATTATAAGTGCGTCTGCCATGACGAGGAACCGCAGGCACACACTGCAGAGGGTTGGCAGGGCCAGGCAGCGACCCTCTTTAAAAGTGGCAGTGCGATATCCCACAATGCTGTACAGAAGCAATGAGAAATCCAATCCTGTGCCACCTCCATCAGGAGCTGCACACGTGGGCATAGCAATGGGGAACCCATGTGCCACACACTATTCATTCTGTCAAGGTGTCTGCATGCCCCAGTCAGACTGGGGTTTTTTATAAATAGTCACAGGCAGGTACAACTCCGCAATGGGAATTCCGTGTGCACCCACAGCATGGGTGGCTCCCTGGAACCCACCGGCTGTACATAAATAAATCCCATTGCAGTGTCCAGCACAGCTGAGGTAACGTCAGGTTTAATGCAGGTGGGCTTCGGCCCACACTGCATGCCCCAGTCAGACTGGGGTTCTTTATAAGTAGACACATGCAGTTACAACTCCGTGTGGACCGACAGCATGGGTGGGTCCCAGGAAGCCACCGGCGGTACATAAATATATCCCATTGCAGTCCCCTGTACAGCAAAACTAACTTCAGATTACATGCAGGTGGGCTTCGGCCCACACTGCATGCCCCAACCTGACCGGGGTTTTTAATTCATAGACACAGGCAGGTACAAATCCCCAATGTGAAGTCCCTGTGTACCCACAGCATGGGTGGCTCCCTGGAACCCACCGGCGGTACATAAATATATCCCATTGCAGTGCCCAGCACAGCTGAGGTAACGTCAGGTTTAATGCAGGTGGGCTTCGGCGCACACTGCATGCCCCAGTCAGACTGGGGTTCTTTATAAGTAGACACATGCAGTTACAACTCCGTGTGGACCGACAGCATAGGTGGGTCCCAGGAAGCCACCGGTGATACATAAATATATCCCATTGCATTGCCCAGCACAGCTGAGGATACGTCCGATTAAATGCAGGTGGGCTTCGGCCCACACTACATGCCCCAACCTGACCGGGGTTTTTAATACATAGACACTGGCAGGTACAAATCCCTAATGTGAAGTCCCTGTGGACCTGCAGCATGGGTGGCTCCCTGGAACCCACCGGCGGTACATAAATATATCCCATTGCAGTGCCCTGCTCAGCAGAGCTAACGTCACATACAATACAGGTGTGCTTCGGCCCACAGTGCATGCCCCAGTCAGACTGGTAATATGTACCTTAACAGTAACCGCGTTGGTGGGAATGTGGTGGCGACTGCGGACCTAGTAGCGCGGTTTTATGTAGTTGGTTTTCGGAATGTGGCCAGGATTAAGTGGGCCGTGGCGGGGGGATGGTGGGGGGGCTCTCTTGTTGTGTCGGTAAAGGTGAAATTCTTGGACTGCCACCAGACGGACCAATGCAAAGGTATTTGCCAAGAATGTTTTCATTGTTGGTGGAGGAGGGGGATGTTTTTGAGGCACTACGTGTCCTCTCCACGTGTCCGTGGTTATATGCACCTTAACAGTAACCGCGTTGGTGGGAAATGGCCTCGCCACCATCATGTCTTTGGGAAGCCTCCGTTTCCACACCCCAGTGACATAGCATTAGCAGTGGTATAGGCAGAGCCCAGAATTAGTAACATTTCAGCGGTAGCATTAGGGACAGGCCCCAGTAACATATCACTAGCAGCATTATAGGGGGAGCACAGTATTAGTTCCATTTCAGTAGTAGTAGCAGTCCAGACAGGCCCCAGTAACAATTCCGAAGCAGCAGTATAGGGGGAGCACAGTCTTAGTTCCATTTCAGTAATAGTAGCAATCAAGACAGGCCCCAGTAACAATTCCGAAGCAGCAGTATAGGGGGAGCACAGTATTAGTTCCATTTCAGTAGTAGTAGCAGTCAAGACAGGCCCCAGTAACAATTCCGAAGCAGCAGTATAGGGGGAGCACAGTATTAGTTCCATTTCAGTAGTAGTGTCAGGGAAATTTCTGCGTACAGCACCAATCAGGCCCACCCCAATGCCCCGCTGCCGGCGGTAAAGAAGAGACACCACACACGGAGGTCTGGTATAGTTCCTCACACGGGGACATAACTGCGCACTTTATTACAGATTACATGGGATCTTATACCCTTTGGTCTCATCACTAGGAATGGGTGATGGTCTCATTGGCTCAAATTCACCGCATAACCATATATGTAAAGTCCGGATTTCCGCCTGAGACAGTGAAAATCATATACGTAGTTGAACAGTCGTTATCTAGATACGGCGCTTCTGGGAAAACAGCCAAGCACACGGCCTTCGTATATGGTTCTTCCTTGCGGTGTTTAAGATACATTTTGTCTTCGCCTTGCAAGGCCTTTGGAATATCTGATGTAAGGCGACAAATTAAGTTTTTCTCATTTTAGAATTGAATAGAACTTGCATACAGGTATAAAAGCATAAAAGACATATGGCAATATATACATATACCCTCACAAACCCCCCTAAAAACTTAATATGGAGATCAAGCACCAGGCCTTGCACTCTTCCTCGGTCACCTCTCCCTTGCGTCAGGGTTTTCCCACTGCCCGTAAGGCCCTACTCCTAGGAGGGGGGATCCCTACCTCACCTCAGAAGGAGGCCATGGATTCCCTGGGCTCATTTCCGGGCATCCATACCCTCTATCTGTACAAGTTAACACCCCACAGGGTGCGCCCTCGCCGGAACCTAAGGTCTTCTGCACTATCCCTAGGCAAATGGGAATTCCACTGACAATCCATCTTAGGAGATCGGGGCAGGCGCAGTACTAGTACATTTCTCCATTCTTCTGGTAACGTACGTGGTTGGCATTATCGGAACTGGCTCTTCATCTTTTTCAAACAAGGGAAATGTTGGTGTCACATTGTCCAGTCCCTTACTCATAATCTTTTTGATCAAAGGAAGTTACATACCCCACCTCTTTCTGCTAAAATCATATCCAGGGCCACTCTATTTTGGAACGCCATGGATGCAGTGGACCAGCATCTCTGGTGTAGTTCACAAACCTCTGCTGATTGTAATAGATATAATTCATCCAATCTACATTATTATTAACAGTGACAATAGCAAATAAGGACTCAAAACCTGCTTTAACCTGATCTCTAGAATTAAATTAGTCTGGCACCCCCCTTGGCACTCCTATTGCATCTATGTATACATGTGGATTAAAGTTACCACCTGTAGCGTCAACTTCTCTCTTAGCACGATGCGGTGTTGGATTCTCACCCTCAGTGTAGTCTTCATATTGCACATTTGATTGTATCAATTTGTTCTGATCCCTGAAACAGGGGGCTAGTGTACAGTAGTCAAAGGTGTGTGTTAGAGGAATTGTACCACATTATAGCATGTAAAGGATATGCGGGATCATGAGTTCTGTGCTCCGGGACCCAGGGCCTTTTTGCAGTGCGAGGTGTGGATCCAAGTGGGCTTTCGTTCGAGCTTGACTGCAGTTGGGGTGGTGAGCAACATCTGGTAGGGACCTTCAAACTGGGTTTGTCTCTCAAACTTTTTTACATAGACCCTGTCACCTGGTTTCAGATTGTGACACTCATCTGTAGGACCTGGGAGAAAAGCAGAGACTGCAGAATGGATTACTAACAATTCCTTGAAGAGGCCTATGACAAAATTAACAAGAAAATCATTCCCCAAGCTCATCTACTGTGGCATGTATCCACCTGAAAAAAAAAAAACTAATGGAAGGCACTCAATCCAAGATTTGCCCGTTTTCTTCATTGCCTTAGTATCTACTTTCCCACTACTCTGTGGATGGTAGGGTGTGTGAAAAGCCTGAAATATACCCAGAGCAGACATGATGTGTTGCATTATTTCACCTGTGAAGTGTGTACCTTTGTTTGACTCAATCACTTCCGGTACCCCGTATCTGCAGATTACCTCGTTCATGAGCTTCTGTGCGGTTACCTGCTTATTTACTTTGGTAACAGGGTCGGCCTCCAACCTGAAAAGACATCAACAACAACAAGCACATATTCATACTTCCCAACAAGTGGGAGCTGAATGTAGCCAATTTGCCATCCCTGAAATGGGCAGAGTGGCCCTGGCAAGTGTTATGTGGCAAATTTTACTTCTGCCCTGCTGCTTACGGCAAAGATCATGCAAAATTGGACAAATGATGCAGCAGCTACAGAAAACCCAGGAGCCACCCGTCCTTGTTCAAGCGTTGACATCATTGCTGCTTTGAGAGGTGCGTCTTTCCGTGCATCAGCTGGGCCATCATGGGGCACAGGGACTGTGGTAGGCAAGTGCTGTTGACTGTTCACCATACGCCGTCCCGTTTCTGCTGTTCCCATATTTAGTCCATTTGTCTCTTTCTTCCTTGCTGGCTTGTAACTGTAAAGTCTTTAGCATATCAAAGTCCACAGTTTTTATCAAAGTCCAAAGTTTTTATCAAAGTCCAAAGTTTTTATCAAAGTCCAAAGTTATTGTTAAATTCTTCTTTTCTTCTTTTCTTCCACGGCTTCAGGGCCGCTGCCTTTGCTGTGTGGTCTGTGATGGCATTGCCTCTTGCTTCTCCGGTGTAGGAATTGGTGTGAGCTTTCCACTTTGTTAGGTAGAAGTAGGGCCTCCATGAGACTCTGCACCGCTGCATCATTCTTAATTGGCTGTCCTGCTGAGGTAAAAAACTGTCTGGCCTTCCATGTTGGGCCGTAATCATGAGCTATGCCAAATGCATACCGGGAATCAGTGTAAATGTTTGCCGTCTTACCTTCTGCCACTCTACACGCCTCAGTGAGGGCCTTTAGTTCCGCTTCTTGTGCTGAGACATGCGGAGGCATTCTGCTTTTAGGACATCTTGTTGTGTGACCACTGCATATCTGGTGTGGAGTCGTCAATCACCCTTTGTACCATCTATAAAAAACAACTCAAAATATGCATTGTTAACAAGGGCTTTCTGTAACTTTTTAAACCTTAAATTTTCTTGTTGCATCAATGCTAGACAATCATGCTGGTATTCTATTTCAAAAAGATCAGAATCTTGTCGCAAAAATTTTAAAATTGGCTCATTTGCAATACCTAGATCACCTATGCCTTCTCCCCCCCCCCCCCTTTGAACCAGGATACTCAATTGGAAGAATAGTAGCCAGGTTCAAGGTAGTACAACATTGGAAAAAGATTTGATGGATGCAGATAAGGCCTGTAAGATGTCAGCACCAATAACAGAGACATGAGTTACATCGGGGCAGAATAATCTACAAACATCTACTAATATTTGAAATGTGATATCCTTTAAGCAAATTCATTATTAATCTGATCCTGCCTGCAATGTTTTATCAAATTTGAGACAGGAGAAAAAAAAAACAAAAAAAAACTTTTACTAGCTGCTCAAAATTCTTACCCCCTCCTTTGTGGACAAGACTTTTACATCATCTAGCTCCACCCCCTCGATACTGGCTGCTTGCGTCTTTTTTCACACCTTCATTTAAGCTCCACAGTCTGCACATCCACATCTCAAACAAGTAAAGTCTTATGCATGGGGGGGGGGGGGACTTTTATCCCCAGTCAATATCTGCATCACACATTTTACATTCATCACAGCCTGAACACTGGGCACTAACTCTCATCCATCCATGCGCTCAAGTCTGCCCCGTCACCCCCCATTGAAGGTGTACCAGTACATACAGATGCACATACAAAAAGTGTGACAAACATACATACATCAGTTGAAAAACATTGAGGTGAGTGCTATAATGTTATAAAGTACATGATTCTATTGAGATGAGATTGTGAATGAGCGCTATTTATGACAAATTATGTGAAAAAGTTTGAGTGACTGAGACACTCTATCTTTCTTATTTACTGAAGCTATTATATGCTATATTAAATGCTGAAGTATTTTAGAATGCGTGGGTATCTTTCAGCCCCCCTTCCTTTCCTTCTCTGTGACCCTGAGCTTAGAGTGAATCTGAAAGCCCCCACCTTTGCAAAATAACTGTTATCTCTCTATGAATATGCATTCACCGACTGAACAGAGTTGTTTTAGTTTAACTATTCCCTGCATTTGAACTCATAAATAACACATATGCTGGGACCTTCTGACAGTGCAATATGTTCTGCACTTTCAACCCCTGTATTCTTAAAAGCCCCCAGAGGATGTGAGTGGGGTATAACTTTCTTACACCTGTATGAAAGAGACCAAGACATGTCCATTTGTGACCTCAGAACCCAGTAAGAATATACCTTAGAAATTGCTATCTTTCCTGAATTCTAAGACTGCATAATTCATTAGATTAATTTCAAGCTTTCATTCTATTCAAGCAAACAAGGCTACTTTCCAGGGTTAGTATTGCATTTTTTCTCGCTCTGTTATCTCTTGACCTTGGAACACAGGCTGCAGCTTCAAGTAAACAATCCCTCTCCCACTAAAAGCGAGCTCAGTTAACCATTTGCACATATATACACACACACATATATATATATATATATATATATATATATATATATATATATATATATATATCCACCTAGTATTATACACATTTTCCTCTCTCTCTCTGCCAATAAATCACATGCTATGTAACTTTCCTCTCGACTTTGCTTGTTCCCCATACTTCTCTCCCTACCTAACTGCCAATGTTACCTTCAGTAGACACTCTCCCGACACTCTCTTGATCACTTACTGTACTTTCCAACATTTCACTTACAGATACTTTCTTAATACGTGTACATACTTAACTTTCTCTGACTGTCTCTCTGCTCCTCATTTTAGCACTTTCTAGTAAACCTTGGTCTTTCAAGGCACCCTTCTTAGTCCTAAAGACCTCCTCCCAGTCACCATACTGTAATCTACCGTGCGGGTCCTTGTTACACATTTTCATAAGAGTTTTCTTACATTTTACAAATTGGGACCCTTGTCCCTCCGCCATCAATTGATCTGCACGGCGGCGGCCCATAAGGGGATCAGTCTTCTTTAATAAGGTCTTGCGCATATTAGAACAACAACAATAATAATAACACGCTCCATAGAGTGCATCCTTCTGACCCGAATTGTTAGCCCCTTATATACGGCAAAACAACCGAAGGCATCTCCTTCTATGGAACCAGTCCCATAGAGTGCATCCCTCTCAGCTAAACCATCAACAACTAACTAAACTAAAACAGAGGGTTCCTTCGTCTATGGGACCTATCTCACAGAGTGCATCCCTCTCAGCTAAACCATCAACAACTAAAACAACCGAGGGTTCCTTCGTCTGTGAGACCAAATGAAAAGAAAAAGAGAAAAAAAAATTCTGCAGATACAACAAACAACCTTCACTATCGTTAAAACGCTACGGACTTCAAAGTACAAATAGACTACAGACTAGTTCCTGGGTGAGCGATTGGTGCGCTTATCACGGTCAGTGGTCTGTGACGGCAAACCTGAAGCCCACGAGTTACCGTGTAGAACTCTTAACCCAACCCGTCCGGTCACAAAACACAGATAGTCCCTCCTGCAGCAAGACTCTCAGCGTAAAACACAACATAAATATATGCCGGTCTTACCTGGAGTTCTGTGAGTTGATCAGGCTCAGTTTGCAGCAGGACGGCTTCCCCGTGGCGTGGATTCGGGTGGACTGCGCTGCACGGCTCCGGTTTTACCGCCCCACATTTGGGCGCCATTTGTCAGGGAAATTTCTGCGTACAGCACCAATCAGGCCCACCCCATTGCCCCGCTGCCTGCGGTAAAGAAGAGACACCACACACGGAGGTCTGGTATAGTTCCTCACACGGGGACATAACTGCGCACTTTATTACAGATTACATGGGATCTTATACCCTTTGGTTTCATCACTAGGAATGGGTGATGGTCTCATTGGCTCAAATTCACCGCATAACCATATATGTGAAGTCCGGATTTCCGCCTGAGACAGTGAAAATCATATACGTAGTTGAACAGTCGTTATCTAGATACGGCGCTTCTGGGAAAACAGCCAAGCACACGGCCTTCGTATATGGTTCTTCCTTGCGGTGTTTAAAATACATTTTGTCTTTGCCTTGCAAGGCCTTTGGAATATCTGATGTAAGGCGACAGATTAAGTTTTTCTCATTTTAGAATTGAATAGAAATTGCATACAGGTATAAAAGCATAAAAGACATATGGCAATATATACATATACCCTCACAGTAGTAGCAGTCAAGACAGGCCATAGTAACATTCCCGTTGCAGCAGTTTAGGGAAATAACAGTCTCTTTCACATTTCAGTAGTTGCAGTATAGACAAGGCCCCAGTTACATTTATGTAGCAAAAGTGTAGGCCAACCCCACACACCTTGCTGTAGCATGAGTGCAGGCGAAGCCCATAAAAATTACTAGGATTACACTGTAGGCGAGGGCCCAAAAAAATTGGTGTACCAACAGTACTAATGTACCTCAGAAAAATTGCCCATGCCCAACCAAGAGGGCAGGTGAAACCCATTAATCGCTTTGGTTAATGTGGCTTAATTTGTAACTAGGCCTGGAGGCAGCCCAGTTAAAATAAAAATTGGTTCAGGTGCAAGTTTCAACGCTTTAATGAGCATTGAAACGTAAAAACATTGTTTGGAAAAGTAATATGACTGAGCCTTGTGGGCCTAAGAAAAATTACCCGTTCAGCGTGATTACGTGAGGTTTCAGGAGGAGGAGCAGGAGGAGGAGGATGAATATAATACACAGATTGATGAAGCTAAAAGGTCCCCGTTTTTTATGGTGATAGAGAACAATGCTTCCATCCGCAGGTGCAGCCTACGTATTGTTTAGGTACCGCTGCTGTCCGCTGGTGTAGAAGAGAAGTCTGGGGAAATCCAGGCTTTGTTCATCTTTATGAGTGTAAGCCTGTCGGCACTGTCAGTTGACAGGCGGGTACGCTTATTCGTGATGATTCCCCCAGCCGCACTAAACACCCTCTCTGACAAGACGCTAGCCGCAGGACAAGCAAGCACCTCCAGGGCATACAGCGCGAGTTCAGGCCACGTGTCCAGCTTCGACACCCAGTAGTTGTAGGGAGCAGAGGCGTTATGGAGGACGGTCGTGTGATCAGCTACGTACTCCCTCACCATCCTTTTACAGTCCTCCCGCCAACTCAGCCTTGACTGGGGAGCAGTGACACAGTCTTGCTGGGGAGCCATAAAGCTGGCAAAGGCCTTGGAGAGTGTTCCCCTGCCTGGGCTGTACATGCTGCCTGATCTCCGCACCTCCCCTGCTACCTGGCCCTCGGAACTGCGCCTTCTGCCACTAGCGCTGTCGGATGGGAATTTTACCATCAGTTTGTCCACCAGGGTCCTGTGGTATAGCATCACTCTCGAACCCCTTTCCTCTTCGGGTATGAGAGTGGAAAGGTTCTCCGTGGGTCAAGCAGTGTGTACACCCAGTAATCCGTAGTGGCCAGAATGCGTGTAACACGAGGGTCACGAGAGAGGCATCCTAACATGAAGTCCGCCATGTGTGCCAGGGTACCTGTACGCAACACCTGGCTGTCCTCACTAGGAAGAATTGCGCTCCTTAAGGAAAATCTCCTCTGGTGCCGATATAGATGCAAACTCCGTTTTATTCTGTACGACGCGTTTCGTCCTTAGGACTTTCTCAAGTACTTGAGAAAGTCCTAAGGACGAAACGCGTCGTACAGAATAAAACGGAGTTTGCATCTATATCGGCACCAGAGGAGATTTTCCTTAAGGAGCGCAGATCTTTTTTGTTTACTTTGTCTATATATACCCTGTGCACGGATCCTTGCAAGGATTCGGCTTATAGTATCTGCTGGCTCTCCTGGTCTCTAGCCTGACGGGATATAAAGGATCTCTGGAGGAGGATTGATTGATATTAAAAGCTTACATGGATATGGGGTGTTAGTAGTTCCCTGCATAGGGCCTACTTAACACCGGGTAAGTGTATATCTTACTCTTTTTCGGCCTGAGAGGCTATATTTATTGAACCCTTCTGTGAGCGCTGTCCTTACATAGTTTTTTTGTTTATATTTTCTCACTAGGAAGAACACTTTCAGGATCCTCGTCCTCCTCCTCAGGCCATACACGCTGAAAGGATGACAGGCAAGCAGCATGGGTACCCTCAGCAGTGGGCCAAGCTGTCTCTTCCCCCTCCTCCTCATGCTCCTCCCCCTCCTCCTCCTCAACGCACTGAGATATAGACATGAGGGTGCTCTGACTATCCAGCGACATACTGTCTTCCCCCGCCTCCGTTTCCGAGCGCAAAGCGTCTGCCTTTATGCTTTGCAGGGAACTTCTCAAGAGGCATAGCAGAGGAATGGTGACGCTAATGATTGCAGCATCGCCGCTCACCATCTGGGTAGACTCCTCAAAGTTTCCAAGGACCTGGCAGATGTCTGCCAGCCAGGCCCACTCTTCTGTAAAGAATTGAGGAGGCTGACTCCCACTACGCCGCCCATGTTGGAGTTGGTATTCCACTATAGCTCTATGCTGCTCATAGAGCCTGGCCAACATGTGGAGTGTAGAGTTTCACCGTGTGGGCACATCGCACAGCAGTTGGTGCTCTGGCAGATTAAACCAATGTTGCAGGGTCCGCAGGGTGGCAGCCTCCGTCTTGGACTTGCGGAAATGTGCGCTGAGTCGGCGCACCTTTCCGAGCAGGTCTGACAAGCGTGGGTAGCTTTTCAGAAAGAGCTGAACCACCAAATTAAAGACGTGGGCCAGGCATGGCACGTGCGTGAGGCTGCCGAGCTGCAGAGCCGCCACCAGGTTACGGCCGTTGTCACACACGACCATGCCCGGTTGGAGGCTCAGCGGCACAAGCCAGTGGTCGGTCTGCTCTGTCAGACCCTGCAGCAGTTCGTGGGCCGTGTGCCTCTTCTCTCCTAAGCTGAGTAGTTTCAGCACGGCCTGCTGATGCTTGCCCACCGCTGTGCTGCCACCCCACGCGACACCGACTGGTGGCGACGTGCTGCTGCTGACACATCTTGATTGCGAGACAGAGGTTGCGTAGGAGTAGGAGGAGGGTGGTTTAGTGGAGGAAGCATACACCGCCGCAGATACCACCACCGAGCTGGGGCCCGCAATTCTGGGGGTGGGTAGGACGTGAGCGGTCCCAGGCTCTGACTCTGTCCCAGCCTCCACTAAATTCACCCAATGTGCCGTCAGGGAGATATAGTGGCCCTGCCCGCCTGTGCTTGTCCACGTGTCCGTTGTTAAGTGGACCTTGGCAGTAACCGCGTTGGTGAGGGCGCGTACAATGTTGCGGGAGACGTGGTCGTGCAGGGCTGGGACGGCACATCGGGAAAAGTAGTGGCGACTGGGAACCGAGTAGCGCGGGGCCGCCGCCGCCATCATGTTTTTGAAAGCCTCCGTTTCCACAAGCCTATACGGCAGCATCTCCAGGCTGATCAATTTGGCTATGTGTACGTTTAACTCTTGAGCGTGTGGGTGCGTGGCGGCATACTTGCGCTTGCGCTCAAACAGTTGCACTAGAGACGGCTGGACACTGCGCTGAGAGACATTGCTGCATGGGGCCGAGGACAGCGGAGGTGAGCGTGTGGGTGCAGGCCGGGAGACGGTCATGCCTGTGTCCTGAGAGGGGGGTTAGATCTCAGTGGCAGGTTGGGGCACAGGGGGAGAGGCAGTGGTGCAAACAGGAAGCGGTGAACGGCCTTCGTCCCACCTTGTGGGGTGCTTGGCCATCATATGCCTGCGCATGCTGGTGGTGGTGGCTCCCCGGCTCATCTTGGTGCGACAAACCTTGCACACCACAGTTCGTCGGTCGTCTGCACTTTCAGTGAAAAACTGCCACACCTTTGAGCACCTCGGCCTCTGCAGGGTGGCATGGCGCGAGGGGGCGCTTTGGGAAACAGTTGGTGGATTATTCAGTCTGGCCCTGCCTCTACCCCTGGCCACCGCACTGCCTCTTCCAACCTGCCCTGCTGCTGCACTTGCCTCCCCCTCTGAAGACCTGTCCTCAGTAGGCTTAGCAAACCAGGTGGGGTCAGTCACCTCATCGTCCAGCTGCTCTTCCTCCGAATCCTCTGTGCGCTCCTCCCTCGGACTTACTGAAATTACTACTACCTGACTGATAGACAACTGTGTCTCATCGTCATCGTCCTCCTCACCCACTGAAAGCTCTTGAGACAGTTGCCGGAAGTCCCCAGCCTCATCCCCCGGACCCCGGGAACTTTCCAAAGGTTGGGCATCAGTCACGACAAACTCCTCCGGTGGGAGAGGAACCATTGCTGCCCATTCTGGGCAGGGGCCCGAGAACAGTTCCTGGGAGTCTGCCTGCTCCTCAGAATGTGTCATTGTAATGGAGTGAGGAGGCTGGGAAGAAGCAGGAGGAGCAGCCAGAGGATTCAGAGTTGCATCTGTGGACGGCGTAGAAGACTGGGTGGTCGATAGATTGCTGGGTGCACTTTCTGCCATCCACGACAGGACCTGCTCACACTGCTCATTTTCTAATAAAGGTCTACCGCGTGGACCCATTAATTGTGAGATTAATCTGGGGACCCCTGAAACTTGCCTCTCTCCTAATCCCGCAGCAGTCGGCTGCGATACACCTGGACCAGGAGCTTGGCCTGTGCCCACACCCTGACTTGGGCCTCCGCGTCCTCGCCCCCGTCTACATCCTCTAGGCCTACCCCTACCCCTCAGCATGGTGTATTACGAGATTAGCAGAAACAGAACGCTGTAATTAAATGTGCCGCTTATTGGCCTGTGGTTGGAGGCTGACTTCGCGTACGTAACGCACTGCAGAGGCAGGCAACAATTATGCGCAAGGCTGGGTATTAATTCACCAACTACTACACCCAGCAGACACGCTGTAAACGGAAGACACTGACAGGCAGGCCAAATCTTGTATATTTTTTAACTTGGTGGGAACAACAGCACTGCCTGTGATATGCACTGTATTTCGATTGCCCCCTTGGACGCTGACTTCGCTTACGTAACGCACTGCAGAGGCAGGCAAAAATTATGCGCAAGGCTGGGTATTAATTCACCAACTACTACACCCAGCAGACATGCTGTAAACGGAAGGCAGTGACAGGCAGGCCAAATCTTGTATATTTTTTAACTTGGTGGGAACAACAGCACTGCCTGTGATATGCACTGTATTTCGATTGCCCTCTTGGAGGCTGACTTCGCGTACGTAACGCACTGCAGAGGCAGGCAACAATTATGCACAAGGCTGGGTATTAATTCAACAACTACTACATCCAGCAGAGACGCAGTAAACTGAAGGCAGTGACAGGCAGGCCTAATATTGTATTTTTTGGAAGTTTTTGGGAAAAAGCCAAAAAAAGTGGTAGGCCTTAAGTATTTTGCTTCTATTTTTTTAAATGGTGAGCTGAAACACCAGACAGACCCTGTATGCAGCGTATATTATGTATACTGTTTCCCTCTGGCAGGATGACAGTGGTGATGTAACGGGCACAGCAGAGCCAGGAAACAATTATGCGCAAGCCTGCTGTAACGCTTAGCTGCGTATTAATTATGACTACTACCCCCAGCAGACACGCAGTACACTAAGGACAGTCACAGGCAGCCCAAATATAGTATTTTCCCCCACAGTTTTTTGGAAAAAGCCCACTGCCTATATAGCCTGTATTCCTCTTTCCCTGCCTCACCAGTACTGCCCCTATACTCTGTAAAATGACTGCAGACTGAGGACGCTATGGTCTGCACGCCCGATATACAAAAAAAAATAAATTGTGCAGCACTGCTAAAAGCAGCCTCAACAGTACTGCACACGGTCAGATGTGGCCCTAAGAAGGACCGTTGGGGATGTTCAAGACGAATATAACACCTAACGCTCTCCCTATAGCAGCTCCGGCACCAGGAGCACTGTCCCTGATCTCTGTCAGAATGCATCTGTGGCGAGCCGCGGGAGTGGCCGATTTTGATACTCGGGTGTCACCTGATCTCCCCAGCCACTCACTGCAGGGGGGTGGTATAGGGCTGGAACGTCAGGAGGAAGTTGTAATGCCTTCCATGTCTTTCTATTGGCCAGAAAATGTCTCAGAGATGAAAGTGAAAGTAACTCGAACATCGCGTGGTGCTCGTCTCGAGTAACGAGCATCTCGAACACCCTAATACTCGAACGAGCATCAAGTTAGGACGAGTACGCTCGCTCATCTCTAAACAACACAAATCTAGTATGGGATACTGGTGTAAACTATGACTTTGACATACAAAAGTGTACATTATAAAATGGATAGATTCTAATTCTGTACTAATTGATCTTAAAGGGATTTTTAAGGTCATTTTTATGGATGACCTAACAATCTTAGGATAGGTCATCAATAGTTGATTGGCTGGGGTCTGGCACTCTTTACTTAAACTGATCAGCCTTTTGGGAAAACTCCTTTGGCTACATTGCCACAAGCTCTGGTGTCTTGTATCATCTAGATAGCACTTTATAGCTATTCTGTATATGCACACCCCTAGAGAATTCATGTGGATTTTTTAAGAGAATCAGTATTTCTTTGGGGAAGAGGGGGTGGGGAACCTACCCAGATGTTTTCCCCAAAGTCTGATCGAAGTGGGTAAAGTGTAGGATAAGGGAATAATTAACAGTTTGTAGTTCAGTGAAATGGGCTTATTTGAAATGTATTGCAAGCTAATATTTATTAAAACCAAGACAGCAAACATGTAAGAGATGGGGACTTACTTGTGTCAGTTAAGGTAGCAGGTATGTAGGATAAGAGGAAATGATGGAAATATTAAGCTTCTGAGAGATAGCTGAGATTGGGTGAAGGCAGTCTTGTTCATCCAAAAAAGTAAAAAATGGAAGTTGTTGCAGATCTAATAGCTTTGGGTATAGTGAACCATAGAATGGTAGAGTTGGAAGGGACCTCCTTTGTCATAGGGTTCAACTCCCTGCTCCATGGAGGATCACTAAATCATCCCAGACAGATGTCTGTCCAGCCTTTGTTTGAACACTTTCGTTGAAGGAGAACACACCACCTCCTGGGGTAACCTGTTTCACTCATTGATCACCCTCACGGTCAGAAAGTTTTTTCTAACATCTGACAGTGGCAGTGAGGATAATCAAGCTATACACTGTGGCCTTCTTTTCTCACATATTGTGCCTCCCAACGATTGCTGTTTATGTAGTTGTCGGTGCTTTTTTTGTTAATATAAAGCAAACAGAGAAACAGCAAATACACACAGTGGATGTCAGCAACCATAGACATTTTTCAAAGTTGCCAGTCAGGCCACTACAAATTATTTTCAGACCATAGACAACTGGCAGTGGTTTTCTGAACACTGCAAAGTAAGCTGATAAATTACATAAAACTACACTAAAAAGAAAAACTAAATTTAAATAAAAAGAAAACATGAACAAAGCAAGGGGTAGGGGACATGTCGGTGGTGGTGGAAGTGGTAGTGGTTGGCCGAAGTTGGAGTTTCAAGCGTTCCTACTAAAGCAACAGCTCCATGTTCTGCAGAAAGTGAGGCAAGCCCACTGCCATTCCTTACTATTCTGCCTGTGTGTTACTTCCACAGCACGCAGAACAGATTGTAGATTTACTGTTTCATAAATCTACGGGGACACCATCAAAAATGTTCTCTGAGGGGAGGAATAGCCTACATAGTCACACTTCACTTGAAACCAGTTCCAGGTAGCGAGAGTACGTCTTGTTAAGAAGCTAACACAATACAGTCCTTTAAGCCGCTCAGAATTATTAAATAGTACAGCCCGCAAAGGGAACAGGGCCAAGTCCTCATCTATTTTAACCCTTTCCAATCCACTGTCTGACTTTTTTAGATGTTCTGATTGAAGGCTTTACAGCTCCGATGTCGGAAGACGTCCGGCAGGGTATTCTTACTGTAAATTACTGGCCACTCTGTTATCAGGGGCCTCTCCAGCATGTCCCATACCGCAGTACTGGCTCCAGCCAGCAGATGGCGCACTTGTATAATGGCAGAAAGAGAAAACCCCCTAGGAAACCATGAATCCAAAACTGGATTGCAAAGGGTTAACCTATATTTTGTTCTCAGAGGATTTATACCAGTCAATCATTATCGCAAGGTAAATGGCTTTAAAATATAACACTACATCTGCTAACATAATACCTTCATTGACTCTAGATCTTGATAAGATTCACTTGGCAATGCTAGGTTTCTTCCCAAGCCAAATAAATTTACAAAAGGCCTGAGATATAAAGGCATTAAAAGACCCAAGGATTGGAATTGGCAGAACCTGGAGCAAATAAGTCAGAGGATAATCAGAGACATAACTGTGCTTTTCCTTCCAAACCAGGAAAGAAGTCAGATATCTAGTTTTCCTAGACAAGCTTGTATTGAGCGGAGAAGGGGAGGATAACTTAGTTTATAACGGTTTTTCAGGTTAGCTCCACTCTTAATGCCCTCTCACTCAAACAGTTATCATTCAAAAAATTGTTAAAATGAGCGAAAATGAATAGTTGTTCATTGTGAACAATGTGAATGACTGAATGATGAACAATAATTCGTTCGCTTATCGTTGGTCGTTCATTTTCCGCAGGCATAAAAATTATCGTTCATTTTTGAATTTCATTGGTCTGAACAGCCATCGTCAAGTCGTTCGCAGACTCGAGGGGAGGGGTGATTGTCAGGGCACAGTTTCGCTACTGCTTCATTTCACTACTTCAAGGGACACTGCTTGTTGCAACAAGGATTACTTCACTCGGTCACCTGCAAGTACTGACCACTTCTTTAAGGCGATATCCGTAAGAGTGAACGCTTCTAACTATAAAGGTGAGTTTGCTCACTTGTATCTTCTGTTACTCGATCCCCATGTAGCCTGGAGTAAAGTCCTGTATAGTTACCTTACCAAGTTGCAGCAAACAAACATGTCGTAGTAGTCCTCGATCAAATCAATAAAAATGTTTCTCAGGGAGCAGCACCATGTGGCTCTATTAAGGCATTCATAATGGACAGCGATATGGTGCTGGCGCCTGCGAGATGTTTTTGATCGCTACTTTGAGGGATACATCGACATGTTCGTTCACCGCTATGGCAAGTCCTCTGTTCGGGCGTTATGGCTTTAGGTACTCAATCCCATTTTACATTTTTATTGATTTAAAGAAAGCATAGTATCCCTTGAAGTAGCAATCAAGAATGTTTTGAATTCAGCGCTACATGACTCTATCAAGGCGTTCACAGTGGTGAATGGAGAGCCACCTGCACAACATTTTTTGACTACTTCGAGGGATACTTGTATGTGTAAATACTTCATTCGGTTGTCTGGAAGTTCTGCTTTCTTGAGTAAGTATTAGGGAGAGTGAAAGCTTACATTGCAATGGCGAATTTGCTTGCTTGTAAGTTCACAGTATTACAACTCACTCTCTCTCTGTACTCTATTCCCATTTAATCTATCTGTTCCATTAATTTACAGTTGTTGGTGAAGAGGACGGTTGCCACTTCAAGAGCTATGATGATCAACTAGACCAAATGCCGTCTGAAATCATGGTGCAGAGACAGCTTGTCACACATGGGGCATTTTACAGAGATATGTGAGAACAACCCAGAGGATTTCAATAATAACTTGCACATCTGAGGAGTCATGTTCTGTTTTGCTGGCATCTGTGAAACCATTTATTGACAGAGGGCAGGGACTTGTTATTTGTATAGCACCAACTTATTCCGCAGCGCTTTCAGGTAATTTATTTATTACCCCCAGCAAGTTGGGTACTCATTTTACCGACTTCTGAAGGATGGAAGGCTGAGTCAACCTTGAGCCGGGTACCTGAACCATGCAGGAATTGAACTCGCAACCATCAGTGACTTAACATTTCTTGGCTACTGGCAGATCCCTGAAGTTCTCAGCTGCCTTCTCTTTTCCTTCTTTGAGTGCCCTAATTCCTGAAACTTGTGATACAATTGTGAGAAACCAGAGAGCGGATAATTGCAAGGTAGGTTGTTGTAGTTACTTATCTGGTCTGAAGAACACTTACCAGCCTGTTAGCCCAAGGTGGACAGTCAAAAAAGTCACAAATTCTTGCATAATTCCATAGTTGCACAAAAATGTCCGACTTTAAGTAGATATTTACACATCTGTTAAACTCGTGCTAGTTGTGTCTGCACAACTTGCACAGTAAATTAATCCAATTCATTTGAATGGGTTCATATACATCAGCAATTTTATTTTTTCACTTGGACCCACGCTCCAACACTGAAAAAAATTCTGCATGTTCTATTTTCATGTGAGTATCACAACAGAACAGGGCATGTAATGTGCTATTCAATAGGAGTTGCATCCGAGTCTCGGGCACAGTTCACATTGCCCCATATAAACGAGGCCTAACAGAATGTGGCGCAAAATGGTTGATATATGTCTTGTTTTGCTTTTGAGTTTCACTGCTGTTTTCATTCCTGTAACCATTTTTTTTTCTCTTTTTCCACATTTCTGTGGTGGAGTGGAAGAAAGGGACTTGTTATTTATATAGCAACAACTTATTCTGCAGTGCTTTCAGGTAATTTATTTATTACCCCCAGCAAGCTGGATACTCATTTTACCGACCTTGGAAAGATGAAAGGCTGACTCAACCTTGAGCCGGCTACCCCACCATGTGGGGATTGAACTCGTAACCTTCAGGTTGTGAGCGAGAGCTTAGGACTGCATACTGCTGCCTTAACATTCTGCACCACTAGGCCCCTAGAAGATTGTATTAACCCTCTTTTTACTGAGGCACCGGGAGACAGTACACAACATGCTAGATGGGCTCTATCAGCATCCTACTCCTCAGAAGAAATGAATCATCAGCCACGTTATGCGGTTGCTGGAAAGGATGCTTGGAAGAACTTGAAGCTTAGGATCCTCCTCTGCCCAATTTTGTAGGCTGGCCAGCTCCTCTTGGAGTTTCTTCAGCTGCCTTTGCATGCTGCACACCTGCAGTGTGCAGCTCTGGAAAGCCTCCAAAACCCCTGGCCTCCTAGCAGGGGTACTGCTGTGGTATATAAAGTATCAGTAGTCCCCACCATACTCGCTCCCGTTATGGGCTCAAAGGTTAGAAAATGGGGAGCATTGATTCATACCCATCGCGTCCTCCGTTCTTGCACAATGCACATTTTTATTAACCGGGTCACAACCGCTTGTCTTTTAATGAACTGTGTTAATAAAAATGTGTTATAGCATTGTACATTCATTGTGCAGAAATGGGGGATGCGATGAGTATGAAACAGTGCTTCCTGTTCCCTGACCTTTGAGCCCTATAATGTAGCATATGGTGCTCAAAGGTCATGACAGGTTCCCTGTAAAGAGCTCTTAATGTGAACTTGCTCTCACACAGGTCCAAATCCTCTGATTTGCTTCAGAGTGACATACAGTAGATGTCATTGATAAAATTCTGCCTGCCTGCACTGCCAACTAGATGGCGCTCATGAGCTAACTGTATACATCTTCTATTGATGTCAATAAGAAGCCAGTTTGCAGAAAGTCCTAAGCTACCCTGAGTGATATGTGTGCAGGCTGCCAGAATCATATCACATTTAACCTCTTACTAATGTGCACCGTACTTGTAGAGTGAAGTCAAGTGTCATTGTATTGAGTGAGCTTGGGAGCCAAGTCCCCTCCGTGGTGGGTGTTGGCTGTCTATGACAGCTGGCACCTGGCAGCAATGGCCAAGATTAGAGATAACTCCAATTTCAGCTGCTAACCCTTTAGATGCCATTAAAATGGCCTGACAGAGAGAACGAGCTGCCTTTTGTCACTCAAAAGGTACCACTGCAACAAGATTGCTGGATGCCATTCAGTTACCATGAAGGACCCCAAGCCCACCATGGATGTTTTCCTACTAAGACATTCCTATTGACTAGAATACCTGCCTATGTACAATATTCTGCAATATTGAAGTATTGCAGTATGTCATACAATGCGGTCGCTAGATCAAGTCCCTTATGGGGACTGAAAGGAAAAAATTAGATTAGTAAACGGGTTTCTTTTGTTTGTTTTATTAGAACATTTTTAAATTATAAAAAGTTTGAAGGGAGTCCTATTTTTATGTGTTTTCAAATCGCAAAGCATAAGATGTTTATTTCCAAAATGCTCTGTTCTCCAGATATTGATTTCTTTGCTCTTTGGTTGTTTACAGTTCGTTGCCAGCAAAACCGACCACCTTTTCTATGGAGAGAAATACTTTCATCCGGCGGTGCTTGAGAAGTGCTAAACGGCTGTGGAGAAAGTCGCAAACGTTCGCAATCTTTCTCCACTACAAATTCATGCTCAGAACTTACAACCTTGCCCTCCACCATGCCAAACAAGTCTCCTTCACCTCTCTCGTCTCCTCACTATTGCACAACTCTAAATGGCTCTTTGATACTTTTCATTCCTTTCTCAGGCCGTAACTGCAGCCCTCAGTGACGGATCTCAGTGCTGAAGAACTGGCTGCTTACTTTAAAAAGAAAATTGATGACATCCATCAGGAAATAACCTCCCAATCCCAGACTAGCCCTGACCCTAGTCTCATCAATACTGCATCTAGCTTTTGCTCACTGCCTGTACTCCGACCGACGACAGAGGAAAAAGTCTCCAAATTGCTTTCCTCTGCTTGCTCCACCACCAGCGCTAGCGATCCTCTCCCCTCACACCTCCTCTGGTCCCTTCCCCCATTGGTTATCTCCCATCTCACTGCTATATTCAACCTCTCTCTGACCTCTGGCATCTTTCCCTCTTCTTTCAAACACGCCATCATATCGCCACTGCTAAAAAAACCAACTCTTGATACGACTGATGGTGACAACTAGCGACCCCTCTCAAATCTCTCCTTCATCTCCAAACTATTGGAATGCTTGGTTTACTCATGCATTATAAGCTATCTCTCGGAAAACTCTCTTCTCGACCCCCTGTAGTCCGGCTTCCAACCCTGACATTCAATAGAAACTGCCCTTACAAGGGTGTCAAACAACCTCCTGACTGACAAATTACGGGGCGATTACTCCCTACTGATCCTTCTTGACCTCTCCGCAGCATTCAACACAGTTAACCACAAACTCCTTCTCAGTATGCTTCGCTCCATCGGTCTAAAGGATACTGCTCTCTCATGGTTCTCCTCCTACCTATCTGACCGCTCCTTCACCGTCTCTTTTGCTGGCTCTACCTCTCCTCCTCTTCCCCATGCTGTTGGGGTCCCCCAGGGCTCAGTCCTCGGCTCCCTCCTCTTCTACATCTACACAGCCCCTATTAGACAAACCATCAGGAGATGTGGCCTCCAATACCACCTCTACGCCAACGAGACCCAGTTATACACCTCTTCCTGTGACATCTCTGCACCTTTCCTCCAAAACATCACCGACTAGAATACCTGCCTATGTACAATATTCTGCAATATTGAAGTATTGCAGTATGTCATACAATGCGGTCGCTAGATCAAGTCCCTTATGGGGACTGAAAGGAAAAAATTAGATTAGTAAACGGGTTTCTTTTGTTTGTTTTATTAGAACATTTTTAAATTATAAAAAGTTTGAAGGGAGTCCTATTTTTATGTGTTTTCAAATCGCAAAGCATAAGATGTTTATTTCCAAAATGCTCTGTTCTCCAGATATTGATTTCTTTGCTCTTTGGTTGTTTACAGTTCGTTGCCAGCAAAACCGACCACCTTTTCTATGGAGAGAAATACTTTCATCCGGCGGTGCTTGAGAAGTGCTAAACGGCTGTGGAGAAAGTCGCAAACGTTCGCAATCTTTCTCCACTACAAATTCATGCTCAGAACTTACAACCTTGCCCTCCACCATGCCAAACAAGTCTCCTTCACCTCTCTCGTCTCCTCACTATTGCACAACTCTAAATGGCTCTTTGATACTTTTCATTCCTTTCTCAGGCCGTAACTGCAGCCCTCAGTGACGGATCTCAGTGCTGAAGAACTGGCTGCTTACTTTAAAAAGAAAATTGATGACATCCATCAGGAAATAACCTCCCAATCCCAGACTAGCCCTGACCCTAGTCTCATCAATACTGCATCTAGCTTTTGCTCACTGCCTGTACTCCGACCGACGACAGAGGAAAAAGTCTCCAAATTGCTTTCCTCTGCTTGCTCCACCACCAGCGCTAGCGATCCTCTCCCCTCACACCTCCTCTGGTCCCTTCCCCCATTGGTTATCTCCCATCTCACTGCTATATTCAACCTCTCTCTGACCTCTGGCATCTTTCCCTCTTCTTTCAAACACGCCATCATATCGCCACTGCTAAAAAAACCAACTCTTGATACGACTGATGGTGACAACTAGCGACCCCTCTCAAATCTCTCCTTCATCTCCAAACTATTGGAATGCTTGGTTTACTCATGCATTATAAGCTATCTCTCGGAAAACTCTCTTCTCGACCCCCTGTAGTCCGGCTTCCAACCCTGACATTCAATAGAAACTGCCCTTACAAGGGTGTCAAACAACCTCCTGACTGACAAATTACGGGGCGATTACTCCCTACTGATCCTTCTTGACCTCTCCGCAGCATTCAACACAGTTAACCACAAACTCCTTCTCAGTATGCTTCGCTCCATCGGTCTAAAGGATACTGCTCTCTCATGGTTCTCCTCCTACCTATCTGACCGCTCCTTCACCGTCTCTTTTGCTGGCTCTACCTCTCCTCCTCTTCCCCATGCTGTTGGGGTCCCCCAGGGCTCAGTCCTCGGCTCCCTCCTCTTCTACATCTACACAGCCCCTATTAGACAAACCATCAGGAGATGTGGCCTCCAATACCACCTCTACGCCAACGAGACCCAGTTATACACCTCTTCCTGTGACATCTCTGCACCTTTCCTCCAAAACATCACCGACTAGAATACCTGCCTATGTACAATATTCTGCAATATTGAAGTATTGCAGTATGTCATACAATGCGGTCGCTAGATCAAGTCCCTTATGGGGACTGAAAGGAAAAAATTAGATTAGTAAACGGGTTTCTTTTGTTTGTTTTATTAGAACATTTTTAAATTATAAAAAGTTTGAAGGGAGTCCTATTTTTATGTGTTTTCAAATCGCAAAGCATAAGATGTTTATTTCCAAAATGCTCTGTTCTCCAGATATTGATTTCTTTGCTCTTTGGTTGTTTACAGTTCGTTGCCAGCAAAACCGTCTGTCTGCTGTCTCTAACACTATGTCCTCTCTCTACCTAAAATGGAACCTCTTAAAAACTGACCTCCTCGTGTTTCTGCCCTCTACTAACCAACTTTATCCCGACATCTCCATCTCAGTGTGTGGCACCACCATAACTCCCAGACAGCATGCCCGCTGCCTTGGGGTCATATTCGACGCTGATCTCTCCTTTACCCTCTACATCCAATCTCTGGCCTGGACAGGTCAGCTGCACCTCAAGAACATTGCATGAATCTGCCCTTTTCTTACCATGGACTTGCTAAAAACGCTCACTGTTGCCCTCATCCAGTCTTGGCTTGATTATTGCAACTCGTTGCTAATCGGCTCCCCCTGCTCCAGACTGTACCCCCTCCAATCCATCCTGAATGTGGCAGCCAGGCTCATCTTCCTGTCCAGCCGCTACTCAGATGCCTGTGTGAGTCATTGCCGCCCTACATTGCCTCCCTCATCTCAATCCATAACCCAGCCCGCATCCTCTGCTCTGTTAATGAAATCAGACTGAGTGTCCATTTAAGTCGAACCTCTCATTACCGCCTCCAAGACTTCTCCAGAGCAGCACCAGTCCTCTGGAATGCACTAAAAAAGGCTATCCGGGCAATCCATGATTCACAAAACTTTAGGCGTGCTCTAAAAACATACTTCTTTAGGAAGGCATACCATATCTCCTAAACCAAACCCCTCTGTATGCCGCATGATAGCATGCTCCCTGATCTACTGACTGTAATCCCTGCTAGCCACCATCACCTGCCCCCTGCAGTCACACAATTTCAGCCATCACATGGCTTAATGTCTGACCATTGTTTATGTGTATAGCATCCCTCACTCTCCACACCAGGCATATCTCCAGACCCTTTACCTTCTGTATCACCTGTAGCAACACGAGGGTTAATAAATATGCCAATGGTCACTTTCACTCCTCTGTTGGTTTATTCAACATAAGTTTTAGCAGAACAGAAACAACTGGGTCTCAAGAAAAATGATAACGTTTGCAAAGTCCATCAATTTAAGCCTCCAACAGTCCACAGGAGGAGCAATCAAGTCCACAACTCAGCCAAACAGTAACAAGTCCATTCCCCTTCACAGACCTGTAGTAGTCCAGAAGCGTCGCTCATCGCCATGCCGTAGTGTCTCCAGACCTCAATCCTAGGGCTAGAGTTCCCCAAGCATCCCGCCGTAACAACGCAGCTCTCCGCCTAGTCACAGGGTCTCTCTCTGCTTACAACAGGAGTCAGGTTAACCAGAAGTCTGGTCACAACACAAGTCTGGTTCTCCCAGACACACACACCTCCCTCTCACTTCCACCTGACTCTTTACATAGCTTGCTGGTTCAGGCGTAGGATCTGGCCTGGAGTAATATTGGACCGATCTATATCACAGAAGCTAACAACCTTTGTGACATATATCTTCCATTCCATACCATACCTGTGGGTGTTTTCCTTTTTCTCCGGCACCAGAATGCCTGTCTGTTGCCCCCTACAGGCCATTCTCTATAGTGCACCTCTACACACCTCATTATTTTTAGTATGTAAGCTCGATGGAGCAGGACCCTCACCTCTATTGTTTCCATCGACTGATTACTACAGGTAATTGTGGTTGTGTAATTTTTGTACTTTTGTCTTTCTGTATTTCCCCTAGCCTTGTAAGCGCTGCGGAATATGTTGGAGCTATACAAATAAAGATTATTATTAATAGTGATTTGCACTAATTATTATGTTTTGCTTTATTGCATTGAGTATACTACACCAGATGGGGCCCCCGTATTCTTTTTTCCCCTTTGTATTCTTGTCCCCGAAATTTTACTATATATATAAAAGGAAAGAAAACTATAATTGACACTATTATGTCACTCTTCTTTGGATTAATTTCCAGTACTGTATTTGAAAACAAAAAAAAATGCAACAAAATTCAACATGCAGACTGGTCCTGACCTGTGTGTTACAAAATGTTATATGATGGCATCCATTGAATTAGCTGTAGATGATTGAGTTCATGTACAAGCTAGATTTTTCAACTAGATCTGTGTAATATGTCAAATTAAAATTTTCTCTAATTGAGAAAAGGCTCAGTTTTGTATGTAGAATATTATATAATATGTGATGTCAGGATATCTGTTCATATAAACAAGGAAAATACTGAAGTAATTAAGCAACAGCTTTAATCACGCTGTGTCAGTCATTCTGTTAATTTACCACAAGTATTCTTTTAAAAAAAAAATGAGGTGTTGTACAGATGCCTGTAAGGTCACTAACATGCGCTATTGTGTTACTAATAGTACACGGCTGAATGGTTTTTGAATTGTATTTCTACTGTAAAGGCCTATTTACACTCAATGATTATCGCTCAAACTATGTCTTTTGAGTGATAATCATTGCGTGTAAATGCTACAGTCATTTACTTTTTGGCCAAACAATGATTTTTAGGTGAGCATAAAATCCATCGTTTGGCTGGAGAGGTGATAGCAGGGACCGCACGCCATGTTCTTCACAGGAGAACTTATTACATTGTATTCAGCTTGTAACCCCATGGCATAACAAAGAAGCTGTATGCAGAGAACAGACCACCTGCTGTTCTCTGCATACAGCTCCTGGAGGCTAATTTACATGAAAATGAAGGTAATAAGCTGCTAATGGGCATTAGTGCCCATTAGCAGCTTATGCAAAACGATGACTAAAATTGTCAATCTTTTGAATGAATTTTGAGCAATCATCCTTATGTGTAAATGGGTCTTAAGAGACCAGGGATAAACACTACATCCCTCAATATGCAGACAGCCAGACTGCTGGCGGAGCCCAGGGTGCTGGTGTGGTTCAACTATGGGGTGCAGGGCAGCCCGCTGGAGTAAAGGAGTTCACCCAGGTGGCTTGTAGCGGGTATGGGGATGTCCCTTTTGGGAGTAAGTTTAGAGGATAGGTTGTTCAAGCACATGTTCATCTGAGTTTTTTTTAAGCTTGGGCGGGATATGAAGGATACCTGTACTTTTTAGTTTAGTTTGTGCTTAATAGGGGCTGTCATTGGTTGGCAAAAATTGTTAACACAAATTGTTTAATAAATCCCGTCTTAGACTTTTCTATCATAATTGGGCTTATTTGTCTATTATTTAAATTAGCTGGAATTTACAATTTTGTGAAGATGCTCCCAGGCCATGGGAATAATGCGGAGCTCTGGTCTCGAGTAGAGAGAGGAGCAGTCTTGATGAAGCACTATGTTGAGCGTCAGTGGTGGCGTCATGACACAGTGTATCATAAGTCTGAGAAAGCAATAAGCAGCAGCCACCCTCTTGCCCAGGTTGAGGTGGGGATATAGGTGTAATGTTAGCATTTATGGGAAGGTGCAAGTGAGATGTTCAGATAAGAAAAATCTTTTCTGTATCTATTGTTATTTGGGGCATGCTTAAATGTTAAAAAGGATGATTGTTCTGTGAACAAATAAGGGGTAGAACATTGGGTAGAGAGGATATTTAGGATTATGTTTAATGTTAAATTAATGAGTCATGGTGGGAATGGGGATGCCCCCTTTTGAAAGTAAATTTAAAGTGAATAGGGTGCCGGAGTGCATGTCCACCCAGGTTTGTGGACAATAAGGCAAGCTCTACTTTAGTTGAGTTTGCGTTTAATAGGGACTGTCATTGGTTAACCATGTCTATTAACTCAATTTGTTTAATAAAACCCACCTTGGGCTTTTCCATCATAATTGGGCTTATTTGTCTGTTCAAGCATGGATCAAATCTATCAATATATATATATTTTTAACTGTGTCTTTATTAATCAAATCAGGATAAACATTCGGCTTTACAATAATTTTGCAGATTTTCTTCACCATGTATAAATGAGTTATCCCAACTTGCATTTTTTGTATCGATTATGTAGAACAAAACAAAAACAAAACATAAAAAAAAACAAAAAACATACATTAAACCAAACTCTTGACCCATTATGACTACGGATGTGTCTGGTCTACTGACCTGTATATTGGAGATCTTTAAAAATTATGGAGACCCTACACGGCTACGGCACGATCTGTGAGCCACCCTAAATAGGTGAATCTCCTACTGCCACCTGCTCTGGGAACCAACAAGTGTGGTAGAAGCAAATTCTTAGTTTTTCTTTTACCCTCTGCGGTAGCAATTGATCGAAGCTCCCCCAGGTTTCAAAGAAGGCTTGTGCCATTTTTTCCTTAAAAAGTGATCTCTCCGCCCTATCCATTAGGAACAAGAATGCAAGCTTGTCCAAGAACAATCTGAATGGGGGCCCTGTTGGTTATATCCACGTCTGTAAGATGGCTTTTAGTCCCGCTGCTGCTATGAAGTGTAGTAACTTTCTAACTCCTCTTAAGCAGTGGTATATTTTATGGAAATCTATCAATATTTAATAAACTAACCGGAATTTCTTTATTTCTTCACAAAATTTATTACAAATTGCATATATCTGTTACACCAATATAAAAAGCAAGCAGGTATTACCTATGTACAGACACTAGACTTTTATATACAGTATATACAGATAACAACCTCAATAAAATCAGTGAGCAGAATAAACATGTTGAAGCTGTTTCCACTTATACCATTTGATGTTATTGTATCTTCGCCAAAGTAATAAATACAGTTCTATATTTACAAATCTCATAAAAATTAAGTGTTTCTCATTTCAAAGTTACATATTTCTAATCACAATATTCCAAACATGCTTATAAAAATAAAACCTTGTGTCTATTTATAGGAGAGCCTTCAGGTTCACTTACATGGATTTTATACAATATGCTTCCTCGTTTCCTTTAGCCCTATTATATAGGAAGTAACATAAACATCATCACCGCAGCCTGTCCCCCTCCTCTTGTGACTTCTTGAAGATCTCTCAGTTTCAGTACCATTATATACAGTACCACTAGATTCCCATAATGGATAAACTGGACTTTAGTACTGAGGATGGGGCGGATGTCGGAGCCCATGCCACCTTCAGATTTTATGCTTATTTTAAAACATATGTAGCGATATACAGATTCTGGCTATAAAAAGTTGTATTGTAACACATGATCACATTCAGGGTAGTGATTAGTTTCCACGTTTTGTGAAAGAAGTTGATAAACTATCTGCCTAATTTCACTAAAACTTTGTACTATGATTGTCGGCTTTGTGCTGCTTCTCAGTTTAATATTAAGCATGAATGTAAATGATTTTGAGGGAATGTCCCGTTTTGGATGCAGCGGAGATCACCTGATTGAGAGGGTGTTTCTCCTGGAAGCCTCTCTGATCGGCTTTTATCACTGGGGTCAATTGTTGCTGCTCTTTAGTGAAAACTAGGCATAGCAGGGCAATCAATGTCCGTTGATTCCCTCAATGACTGCCACTTGCAGCAACAGACACTGCAGATTATGACTTCCACACAACTGTAGAACATTACAGTCAAATTAATAGGAAGATATAAGATGAGGCACAATATTGTAACAGCTTCCTGTAGATACTCATGAGTTTTATGTGTAAAATCCACAAAAGCCTCACTCCGACAGGCATATTGTACCCATGTCTAACAGTCCATATTCCAGAAGTAACTCCCGCTGTTGTACTGAAGAGGATTGATAACATCCTAGATCCCTACGGTTCAGTAAAGTCAGTGTTACATCTACATTATGGACTGCTAAATGTGGGTACAATGGGCCTCATCTATCAAAATTGTCTAAAAGGAAATCTGTAATTGTCGCCCATAAAACCAATCACAGAGCACCTTTCATTTCTGAAACTGCTCTCGTAAAATGAAAGCTGTTCTGTGATTGGCGGCAATGGGCAGTTTTTCTTTTGGAAAGTTCTGATAAATGCGCCCCATTATGCCCATTTGCATGAGGCTTAATGCATCTTAATTTCTATATACTCATTATGGAATTAGGGGTCCTTTAAAATCCATATAAACAGAGTTATGAAAATCTCCAGGCTTAGTGAGATGTGAAAAAAAGATGATATTGTAGATTCCACATTCTTGTGAGTAAAAGATTAATTAGAGCTCCGTGCCAACTCGCTTCTGATGGCTGGAATAGACTAGGACTTCCAACAATGAACAATAACTCAATAAGTTTCTAGGCGGTAACACACAGGCAACTCACTAACAAACTGAGAATTTTTCATGTTGAAATAGTGTCATGACTGCATTTTAGCTGGGCTCTATAAGAGGCAAAACTTATATTCCTATAATGTGTTTAAAGTGATTTGAGCCAAACAACGATAACTTGAATCATACAATCTAAATGATTAAAGGGGTTCTGTCATTAAAAAAGGAAAAATTATATACTTGTCTACTCCTCCCCATGCAGTCTTCTTACCGCATCTTCTCCTCGCCGATCTTCTCCTGGCTCCTCCAGTCCCTCGGGTCACATCACCTTAAGTCAGACAGATCCTCTTCTTTCTGTTTTGGAGCGTCCATTAGCTGCAGTTCACTTCCTGCTACGAGTGACACAGCGTTCAGTGCCTAGCAGGGAATGCCGAATTCTCAGCAGCCCGCTTTAGCGGGACTTCTCGACGCTACTGTTTCATATACTATATGAAACACTAGCGGCAAGATATTGCGCACGGGCACTAAAGCAGGCTGCCGAGGATTTGGCATTCCCTGCTAGGCAGGAAGTGAACTGCAGCTAATGGACGCTTTAAAATACGAAGAAGAGGATCCATTTGGTTCGAGTTGACGTGACCCGGGGGACTGGAGGAGCCAGGAAAAGATCGGTGACGAGAAGATGTTGTAAGAAGACGGCCTGCGGAGGAGTAGGTAAGTATTGTTTTTTTTTGTAATGACAAAACCCCTTTAAAGAAATTCTGTCATCTTCTTTTAGCCCTGTGAGTGAAGCTTATGGGCTGAAAGTAGATGACCCGCTGAGTCCGGAAATAAGTGTTATACTTACATCTCCCTTCATTCCCCGGATGTGAGCGCTGGAAGCCACCTCTCAGTGCATTGAGCGGCGCTGCTAAGTAGTCCGTCCATTATAAGATTAGAATGGCCGAACTACTTAGCAGCGCCGCTCAATGCATTGAGAGGTGGCTTCCAGCGCGGACACCAGAGGAACAACGGGGAAGGTAAGCATAACACCTCCCCGGATTCAGCGGGTCATCTACTTTTAGCCCATATGCCTAACTTACAGGTGACCGATTCCTTTAAGTGCTTTTATCCATGACAGGTGACATTTGAAGTGTATTTCCACTTCTTCCAGCTTTATATGGTAGAATGCTGGATGGAGGTTTATTTATTTCCATTTTAATTCTACATGCAAACAGTAAAATGTTTCTGAAAGTTGAGCATACACTTTACATGAAAACCTGTCTCTTTGCTATTAATCACACTGGACATTATCTATTAAAGTGTTCAACCATTAGCTGCAGTATGTTTTACTTGGTGAGAGTACATAGTGCAGTATTGATCTTATATGTCTTAAATAAAGGATTGTAAATACTCAATGAACTCCAATATACAAAGTTCTCAGATGGGAAGTCCCTTACATTTAGGGACGGATTACATTTCTATATAAACTCAATATAATATGGACCAAGACCAATTAATGCAGAAATGATTGACAGTTTAGAATTGACACATGCTTCATGATTAAGTGGTAATATGTATCCACATGGCATAGTAAGTGCATTGGTGTGTAGACATGTAGCAGCTGCCAACATGACTACCTACCTGCTACGTCTATAGCTTAGAGCACCATGGCACTCATCATTATCGCCACAGCATGGCCATTATCATTCACTTTGACTGAATGGCTCGCTACACAAATGGAATAGGCACGCTTCACTATCGTAACACAGTACAGCTCATGTTGGCGGCTGCTACATCTGTATAGAAGTTCAATTGTATTGAGAGATAAACTCAGTAATTTATTGTCTCTGTCCTTTATCCAAGTACACACAATGTTGCTTTATACTCGTAGGCTCACATGACGTTATCCTAAGGTTCTAGTAATTAGTGCCAATGGATTAGTAGGCCTACTTTAAGGCTGCTTTTTATGTTGCTCACATAATGCAAAATGGTTGTGTTAGGCCGGTGTCACACGGGCGTATTTCTGCGCGCAAAATGTATGTGTACAATACGCAGAAAAAAGAACCCATTGATGTCATTGGGTTCATTCACATTTCTGTATTTCGCTCGTGCATTTTGGTCACGCAATAAAGAAAAGAAAGCCATCCGTTACTTTTCTGTGCATTTGTGCACCAAAGGTCGCTATAGAAGTCAATCGGGGTGTGGTGAGGGGGTGCGAAAATTTGCACACATTACACAAGGAGATGCGTGATACACAGCGTAATGCCACTGGAAAAAGAACACATCTGGAACTCATTAGATGAATTAGCCATTTCAATCTGTGTGTCTTGGTTTGCCGTGCAGAAATGAACATGCTCTGTGTAAAATACCTTGATACACGCACAAAAAAAGCCCTGTGCAGTGCGCAAAAAAAGCTGCGCTAAAGCGCATACAAATACGTATACGCCCGAGTGACGCCAGCCTTAGACTAAAAAATAAGTCTGTTTTTCCATTTCCTACAGAAATCGCACTAATCTTGAACATGGATTATCTCTGGTATTGCAACCCAGCTCCATTTACTTAAATGGAGCTGAGCTGCAATACAAGGCATAACCCATGGCACCGTTTCTGGGGGGAAAAAGAATACTTTTTTCTAATTCTAAACAACCCTCTCAAGCCATTGTATTAAGTGTGGCCTAGAAGACACAAGTATTAGTATCATGAGAGCATGGATGCAACTATTATGCATGGACTTGCTCTCTCATACTATCCATTAGTACTCTTACACATATTGAAAGTCGTTGGCTCTAAGCTCATTTCCAAAAAGAAAATTCATGATCTCTGAAGCAAAACCATCACATATGATCATAATGGAAATGTGCTGCAACTAAGAATCCCGTGTTTTCTCATTGGCACTTGGAGGAGAGGTTTCTTGAGAGTTTATGATAAAGATCACAACAGCTGATCAGTGAAAGCACAATGGTAAAGAATTCGAGAGGCTTGGCTGGAAACAGATCATGCATGTGTTTCAATATGTTGAGATTTGGATCCAACAATCTTCTGTGGTTCTTTGTATTAGATTGTAAGCTCTGCATGTAATACATCTGAAGTCAAGCTGTTCCCGTTCTAGAGGCGGCTCTGCAGCATATTTTATGTATTATGAATACTCAAGTCTTGGCAGCTGTCAGTATATTGACAAAGTTCTGGACATACAGTTTTTGGTTTAATTAGGGGAAATGATGTGATGGAAAGGCAAAAGATTAATGATAAATCCCGAGTTTATCTTTTAGACAATATCCAAGAGAAATAGCATAGCTGATTGGTTTCATATGGACGCAGCAGAGACAAACTGATACTATTCTCCCAATAATAGCGAATAAGAAAAGGCTTGTGCCTTAAGGAGTACAGAAGCCAGTATGTCAGTGTGGCCCTGTTGTCAGTGACAAGACACGTATGTTGCCGCTGATAATGTACAGTTTTCAGTCATTTGGTATGAGGAAGGGCTGGATGGGTACTCGTATGAAATGCTAGAGCTTGCAAAGGTCACCAAGGCTTGAGTTGAGTCACAGGACTGTTTTTCAGCATCTTCTGAATTAATGGAGGACAGGCTGGTTTGTCGAGATCTGCTCCATAGCATATCCGTGCTTTTCAGGCCACCAATATCTTCTTTGAAATGTGGATTGAACAGGATGTATAAGAGAGGATTTAAGCATGCGGGCAGTGGGATAATGAGCAGAAGAATGGATTTAATGACTTCCGGACTAATAAATGTAAGATTTAACAGTGAAGAGAAGGATAAGAAGGCCACTGGACAGTAGAGAATGCAGTTAGTGAAAAGGAGCAAAGCGATATGCTTTACCATTGAGCAGTCCCACGCATTTTCCAGTTCCCCTTTTTCTAATGTGCAGTAGAGTTTGGTATAGGCAACTGTCATTACCAGGAAGCATAGTGAGTTCAAAAGGACTAAAGCAACCATGAAACCCATAGAGGAAGGATCACCAAAAAGCAGTGGGAAACACAATGGAGAGGTCCCATATGCATTACCGCTCAACAGTGGTGCCACGGCAATCACCAAGGAAAGAAGAAAGCAAAAGCAAACGGACAGCTTGACACTTATAAATGAAGATTTTAACTCAAACTTATTAGAACATTTTGCAGAAAGGCCTCGCTCAAGGGCAGCCACAGTCAGGAGGAAAATGGAAGTTTCTGCTGCAAACACCGACAGAAATCCAGTCATCTGACAACCAACTCCGTTTTCCCACCAAGCGCCATACTGAGCAAACTTTCCAAAGGTCAAAGCATCAACTGTAGCCAGGACCCCACTGGAAAGGCCCATCAATGTGTTCATAATTGCAATGAGGCCAATGAGAAGCTTTATAGATGGAATATAGGACAGATGTTTGAAGACTGTGGCAATCACCAAAGCATTGCAAATAAAGGCTAGGAGAACTATTAGCCATACTCCGATTCGGATCAACCAACTTCCAAACAGGTGATCACAAGGTCTGAATGGTCCTGTAGTAATGACAAAATTTTGTTGTATTACTTCTTACTCAAAACACCACATATAAATTATAAACTGCCAAAACGTAGAGTCAAATATATATTTTTCCTCTGTGTAAATTAATAATATTCAGTAATTCCTACATACATACATATTTTATATATATTATAGTTAAAGCGACCCTTCGGCTTCAGGTCAAAATTCTGCCATGGGACAAAAGGAGTTATAGTATTTGTAGTTGTTTTTCTCTGCCATCCCTCTAATCCACCAGTTTTGGATCACATTTTTGGCTGACGCAATCTTCAGATTACCTGATCCCACAGTGCATTTCTATAACTGCTCTCTGATTGGCCAGAACTGTTCACACGATCAGCATTAGCCAATCAGAAAACAGTGCACAATGTGCATTAGGTAGTTAGAACATTGTTGCGGCCATCTTAAGAGACCCGAAACAGGCAGATTGGATGGGCAATAGATAAGAACAACGGCAGGTAATATACTGTCTGCCCCCTCTATTCCTGGAAGATAATTTTATCCCAAAACTACTACTTTAAGCTCCATTAGTGAACACAACTATTTAGCATGCGCTTTTAGATTTACGAGGAAGCTCAGCAAATATTTGATATTTTTGACTAAGGGCGAGCACCCACTGGCGTTTTTTTACCTGCGTTTTGCGTTTTTCCTGCACAGGCATAGAGATAACATGTGTTCCTGTCCACTGGCGTTTTTTTTGCGTTGCGTTTGCGTTTTTAACATAGGAACTGTCAGTTGCATATGTGTCCTTATTTTTCTCCTAATGCACCCATGAATGTCAATGGAAATTAACGGAAAAGCCGCGAAAACGCCGCGAAAAACGCGCGGAAAAATCGCGGGAAACGCGGCGAAAACGCTGCGTTTTTCCCCCGCGAAAAACGCAATCGCCAGTGGGTGCTCGCCCTTATGGTGCAATATTACACTATTAAGTACCAGACTGTTGTACAATGTTACCTAGCATTGTGTGAGGAGATTCTATAGTCCCTGATTCTTTTTAGGCACTCATTAAAAACATGATGAAAATATTTTTTGTATCATGTCTGATGAAAAAATGCAAATGGATTTTTCATCCTATGTAGTTAGGCTGTGCACTCCTTTACTAGGCATGTAAATATAGTCAAGGCATTCACTTTGTTAGATCAATGGCAAGTACCTTTCTGAAAAAATGACCAATGCAGTTGTCATTTATGAGATGGTTTGCATTTTAAGACATCAAAAGATGTAATTTATCCTTAAGGCTGCTCTCACACAGGCGTCTGTAAAAACACAGCGTTTTATAACACATTTGACCACGTTTTAAATGCACCCCATCATTGTAATGGGTGAGGAGGTGCGTTAAAAATCGCTGAAACACACTAAAATTACAGCAGACAGCGTTCAAAAATCACGGCGATAGAAACGCTGCGTTCGAACGCTCGCCTGAAAAACATAATTGAAATCAATGAAGGCATTATATGGCGTTCAGCACGGCGTTTGAAACGCTGTGCTAAACGATGTAGAAAACACCCCCGTAGGAGTTGCCTAAAAGAACACAAATGTAATTACACAGGATGAAATCTATTTGAGGATGAGGTGGCTTTTTCTTCTTTGTAATGCATCTATATTATAAATAAGAGCGCTATTAGTAGTTGTAACATCATTTTACCTGGAGACGGTGTACACTGCACAGAGTGAAGAGCTTTTACATCTTCTTCAAAATCCAGAAGAAAATCATCAAAGTCGCGATCATCTGAGAGGTAAAGGAGTTTGTATTGATTTAGTGAAGTCTTCATGCCAATTTTCACCATATTACCATCAACCAATATTCCTACAATGTTTATAATTTCCCTGCTGGAACATTTGACATAACACACATTGTTTAATAGTGACAGGTAAGTGGCTAGTAATCTGGGGGCCTTCGGAGGTTAGCAAGCTGTTTAATCACTGGCGTAACTATAAGGAAGGCAAGGGAACACAGTTGCACCTGGGCCCAGGAGCCTTAGGGGGCCCATAAGGCCTCTCTTCTCCATATAGGGAGCCCAGTACTATGAATAAAAAAATTATAGTTGCGGGTCCTGTTAGAGGTTTTCCATTGGGGCCCAGGAGCTTTAAGTTAGGCCTCTGCGTTAAGTGGTTAAGAGAGGTTGGGGGGGGGGGGGGCAAGATAAACTTTTGCAACCGAGCCCATGAGCCTTTAGCTACACCCCTGTGTTTAATAATAATAATCTTTATTTGTATAGCGCCAACATATAATGTTTATTACATGCAGTGGAATAAATACTTTGTAATGTCATCAGAAGGGACACCATGAGTAGCAGCACTTGACAGAGGTAAGAGCTCTTGGGAATTTCTACTAAAAATCTGAACTTGGAGAACTTCTACATATTGCCACTTGGCACAGGGGACAATCACTCCATTTTCCCCCAAAGTTTCAGTTTGTAAAGTTAATCATGCATATAGCTTTCTCTGTATTCTGTGGTTATGAGTGTCTAAGGAGCAGGTTAACCGAGCAGGTCTTACCTTGTAGATGCAGCATTCCCACATCTTTTCGAGGAAACTCGTCAGCACTGCTGTTGTCATCTTTGCTCCATTGGCTTGACTGTTTGAAGACACTTTCGCAGACTGCAAAAGCACAGCACTGATAGGCATATGGCATTTCCATAACCCTGCCAATATCATAAGATAACAGGTTGATTTACTTTAGTTTCATAGCTAATTTTCAGAACTGTAGCAATAGTTTTAAGCTCATCCATTATACACAATGTACATGTGGCACTGTTCTCAAGAATAGGAATTCTATGAATTCTTAAGAATTTCTTATTCAGGGAAATCCTACAGAAGTGGTAACCGTAATAAATTAGTCTGGTTTATCTAATCTGTAACAGTGCTCTAATACACTGGTACTGAAGATTTGTAGATACAATCTTGGGAACCGTGGCTATATATCAGATGTGCTGTGCTGGTATATACATGCAGCCTATCGACTTGGTTTCAATACAAGCACAGACTATGGCAAAGTTTCAGCACTTTTACTGTTGAGTTACAGGATTGTCCATCCCAATAAATACCACATCAAAGGTCAAGGACTCCCCGCTTCGATTCCTCATCTCCTATATCAGATATGATGCTACAATATGTGAGCAGACCTTTTATCCTAACAGAAATAAATGAAAAACACAAGCAAGACAAGCAGTTGCCTAAAGAATATGTTTGGTATCGCATCTGATTATTTCTCAGCTTACAGAGTTCTGCAACTTCAATCCTTCATTACTACCCTAAATTAATTATACTCATGGCTTCTAGTGACTTTGGCTTTGACAGTGTAGCACAGTCAGTTTTATGGCTGTTATATAATTCTATTATTATTGTTATATATCTATATCCTCTTAAACATAGGAAACGTCTTACCCAGCTGTCCTACTGAATTAAAAGCTGAAGTTTCCTCACTTCCTGAAATAGTTAACTATGAAGAACAGAACTCTGCATGTATGAAAGATTTTGTTTCGTCAGTGCGTACTTTTTAGAAGGCTGCATGACTGTATGTGCTCCATACTTGCAGCAGCCATCAAATATGAGTATTTACTAAGGAGCAGCTAATGTGTGGGAGAGTTGGGTGTAGGAGGTCAGAAAGTGGCTATATTCACAGTTTGTCTTTTAAGGTACTGGTGCATCTTGTCTCCACCGGACGAATGGATGGAGACATGGGTTGGCCGGGTTGATTTGGAGGGGAGGGCGGGGCGATGCCCACAACAGCGCTCACATCTTCCCTGACAAAGCTGCCGCTGCTGTCATTCTCTCGGCTCCCATCGCCACCCTGCTGCTTCTGTCACGTACAATGAGGAGTAACATTGAAAAAGGTCTACTTTTTATTCTGACCATAGATTAATAAAGCTTTTCGCACCTTTTTTATCAAGAAATCGATTTTCTGCTCATGCTGCCACTATACTCAATTACATTCAAACTGCTGCTTCTGTCAAGTGTCCCCGCTAGCCGTGCCCTCATCGGCGCATGTGCTCCCAGCCTCGTTGCTGTTGTCAGTCTCCGCTGAGACTGTGGTCACCCCTCCCCCCCACGCTTTCCTAGCTCCGCTCCCAGCCCCGCAGTCAGTGTTCCTCCCCCGTGGGCAGCATGCCATGTGTCAGTTCACTGGGCCGCTTTCACTCTCCCTCGCCGCTACCCTCCCCGCTCAGCTGGGGACTGCCGGCACCTTACACCGCTCTGCTGCCTCCTCCATGCAGAGAAGGTGTGAGAGTGCCGGGGGCTTGTATGCAAGCCGCTGATCTGTCCCACTTCTCTTCCATGGTGCTGCTCCTGCTTAACACATCGGCAGCCGTCCCATGCTGTCACAGCCGAGGGCATTGCAGGGAGCCCGGTGGGGAAGCCGCTTGAAGCTGAGAAAAGAGGGCATGGCACAGCCGAGACAGGAGCCCAGCCAATCAGCAGCTGTGGGCATACCCTATATAGCACAATCCCAGGTCTCAAACCATGTTTGTGGTGGAGACAAGATACACCAGTACCATCCTTTAAATGCTATAAAGGAGACAACACCGCTGACTTTTTTCACTAGTTGCAAATAAATGGCTGTGTGGATTGTATTCAGCTTTTAATCACCCTGCATAGACTATATGCGTCTTCACAACATATTATAAAGTAGCTACTCTTTGATTCTTACATGGCTTCTTGACTTCTATTTGCCCTTCTTAATTGCAGTTATTTTATGTTATCTTTTCTTTTAAGAACTAATGCAATTACAGCGCAGAACTCTTATAAATCTCAGCTATCTTTTGCATGTTTTCAGCAAGTGGATGATTTAATGTTCTATTATTTATTCAAATGTATAAAGGCAGAGCAATAAATATGTCACAAGTATTGCTTTCCCATTCTGAATTATGGGGCATCACATAATTGCAACAAATGAACACAGGAAACATTTATTTCACTTTTACAAGCGCTCCATTTGTATATTGGACTAGCTATGCTCACATTATTTATCAAAGTAAATTGGAGGAACTTCCTGGCTCACTTGAACAGAAGTCAGCTTCATTAGAGTCAGGCTTCTTTCACACGGGCGCATATCAGCCGTCCGTTTTCAGGGCTGGACGGTATACGCTATGTTGTAAGAGGAAAATCTGGTGAACGGGCGCACAAATCAAACGTTTCTCATATCGCCTGGTGAGGCCAGCGCAAATGCGCCGAGCTCACTAGGCCATGGCCCATTTCCCCTCCCTCCCCATCACAGTCTCACCTATCGTTCCTCCCCACTCGTTCTGTGCGATGGGAGTGGTTGGGACGGGGGCAGAGCTAAGCGCCCAATGCATCAGATCACAGCGCATATCGGCCGGCCAATATGCGCTCATGTGAAATAAGCCCCAGTTACAGTACTGCTGCTTTTTCAGTTAAAGGGTAACCAATTAATGCCCTATCCTATGTCATCAATAGTAGACCGGTAAGGGTTTGCCACCAGGGACCCCCTCTCTCAGCCATTTGTCAGGACACTGCACTCATGCACGGAGCTGATTTCTGCAAAAGGCCGATAACTCCATTCTCACTGTAGTGACTCAGGTTGGTATTACAGGTAAAGTTCCCATGAACTTTATTGGCAATTTTACTTGTTCCCAAGAGTTTCCTGCAGAAATCAGCTCCGTGCCAGACAACCTGACCTAGTGATTAGCTGATCGTGGGGGTTCCGGGCGGCAGATCCCCGATCTACTATTGATGGCCCATCATGCGGATAGGTCATAAATAGTTTACAACAGGACAACTCCTTTATGTGTACTATTATTGATGTTATAGGTCTGGAGTGTTTATCGAAGAGCTCTGATGTTCTTCATTTAAACAGAGAAGAAGATCAAAAGAAGCCAAAAGTTACTCCACAGTGCAAGCATTCGATGTAATGGTACTAGGGAAATGCTTTTTTTTTATTGCACTCTCATAGTTGAGGCACATTAAAAAGCTACTGTGTAATAAAGAGATCAATGCTGTTGGCTTCAGCACACATCTCAAATTGATTGATCTTCTCCAGATGAAACTATGCTTGCTGCTTTTTTTCAGAATAGCATTCTTATTTATTAACCCTTTCACCATAGTCCATCATGTTTCTGCATGGTTTAATTGCTACACAACCTGCACTGTGATCCTCCTGAATTGCACACAAGTATTGTAATTAAAATGACTGCTCACCAATAACATTAAGATCCCACCCTGCCCTCTTACAATGCATCATTTAGCAACTTTCTCTACATGCTGGCAGTTGACTGGCCACTGCAGGGCAGCAATGAATGCAGCTGGTCAAAGGTACTGTATTACCAAAGCTTCAGCATTTAGATGCATTGTCTAGACTCTTAAGAAAATTGCTGTTAAAATTACATAATTTATTTAATTTCATTGTATGTATTATAATATTACACAGACTGTAAATAAATAAATGATAACTGAAGATCTTCAAATGTAGAAGAGTAAGGGCTCCCACACACTTGCGATTGCGTTTTTTGTTAACGTGATTCTCAATGGGACTTTCTATTATAAAAAAACGCAATGCACGCAACTGCGTTTTTGGTGCATTGCATTGCGTTTTTAACATTAGAAAATCCCATTGACAATCGCGTTAACGAAAAACGCAATCGCAAGTGTGTGGGAGCCCTAAGTAGTATATAGTTTGGGATTCTTTCTTCTTCTTGGTCCTGGGCTTCAATCCCATCCAATAGTAAAAATATGGCACAGGATTAAAGCTCCTGCAATCTAGTAGAAGCAGGTCGGGTCCTCGGCTGTTAGTCTTAGCTGAAGACACAGAAGAGAAGGTAGAAGCGTCTTTTAACTCTTTCCACCATCTCCTTTGCAGGCTACATAGTGTTCAATGAGCACTACCTACTAAAGAGAGAAAGTGGAAGTATTACTTTCACTATCTGACCCTGTGATCACCTAACTGCCAGATGCCCCCTGCCAAGGCAGAGCTGCATAGTCCTAGCAGACCCACAACATCTCTCTTAGTAACTATTGTTACTACAGAAAGGTGTTTTTCACTGTAACTAGGGCTCCTAAAGATTTCCCAGCTATGGTGGAAAAGTGTGAAAAAAAAGAGAGTGTGAATGACCCCCAGGAGGTCTTATATGATGTCTTGGGGGACATAAATAGTTTAAAAAATGAGTTAAAAAAATACACAATTAAAACGTATATATATGTATATATTAAAGAGAATGACCCACCGCCGACACAAATGTCCAAAATGAAATGAGAAACCCATTCCTGTACTTAGTTTTAGCGTAAATATACAAATCTTAAGAATAAAAAGTATACCTTAAAAAAAATTTTTTTTTAGCTTTATACCCCTAATAAGTAAAAAAAAGTTATCAAAAAATAGTCCTATATATGTTACGCATAAAAAAATATATATATTTTTGTAGCTGAAGAAAAAAAATAGGGCAGTAAAACCACCACATGGGTATAAAGTGTCCGGTCCATTAGGACCGAAACACCCTGGTCCATAGGGGCTAAAGAAGACCTGTCCTGTTCTCATGTTAAGACCGACTGCAGAGCTTTGCCGCCATGACTCCGCTGACCCCAACAAAATATTTGTTTCGTTTATATTCCCCACACCATTGTGCCATATGGGCTTTTCTTAGATTCCTCTCCCAGAGCTGTGAATGTGTCAAGTGAGCGGTCCCCACCTCTTACTGTCAATCATGTCTGACACATCCACGATATAGGAGCCAAATCTAAGGGGAGCTGATATGGGGAGGAAGAAAAAAAACACAAAGGACAGACAAGTTAAGTCAGTGGGTGCTGCTGACCTCGCTAACATGGCAGATCCCATTTAATTTGTTTTCAGCCTTTTTTAAGTGACATAATGAATATAATATTTCTGAAAATGCTGAGAGCCCATTTAAAAGGATTACTGGTAATTGGGACTGCACAACTGAATGTAGCAAAATATGTCAAAAGTGAACCCAATCTGGTGTTAGGACATGGCTGTTTGTAAACAACAGTTGTTAATTAAGGCTCCATGAAGCGAGTCTGGCAGCACTTCATAAAGGACCAAGGCTGTAAAATATGGTTATGATATTCTGCTAATGACATAGTCCATATAATTGCAGCCTTGTCGTTAGGCGTTTCTCCCTGGTTTCTGTAAATAACAGTACCTGTGAGGAGTTACTGGACGAGTACTCAGTGACATTAGCCTTTGTTTTACTAATGTGCAGGAATGTGGCTGATGGAAAGCTTTAGCGCCAGTGAGATTAATGGGAGGCTCTAGCGTGCTAGCTATTGTCTACCTTTCTGCTCCAGTACACAGGGTGGCGGACATATCTTCTTTATGCTATTCATCGTAATTTTCAATGAACGATAAATTACAAACATAGAAAGTGGATTAAAACAAAAGCTTGCTGTAACATGCCTTTCCAGTGATTTGTCTGAGGCACTCCATGACTCTTCTTAATTGTGCACGATAAATGTATGTGACAAATACAAGTATGCTTTATCATTTAGTACAATAGTATGGAGGTCCCGATGACAGTATAAATAGAATATCTGACATATGTAAGGACAAATGGAAGAAAGGACAAGATATATGAATGTTAAAAAAAAAGGGGGAACCTGAAAACTTATGGAAAAGGTGACCTTTAGGTAACATGATTAATAAGAAGTTACAGTTCTTGGGAGTAGATGTTCCCAAAATACAGGGTTATTACAAATGAGCTTCCCAATTTCAAACCCCCATAACTATCATTTAATGGCACTGCGATATATACATTTGATATTGATGGAAATAGAAACTCAAAAATGTTCATTTAGCAAAAATGTCGAACAGTAAGATGTCCTTGTTGCCCATAGCAACCAATCACAGCGCAGATTTCACTTCTCAAGTTACTGATTGATTGTTTTGGGCAACAAGGACATCTTACTATTGGACAGTTTTGCTAAATGAGGCTCAAAAGGTTTTATTCTGCTGTAGTCGTTGCTAGGGGGATGTGAGACAAATTGGCTGCCAACGAAGACAGGAGTATCCTTGATTTTCATGTCTACCAGTCTGTTATTAATGTGAAACGTCGTTTTCAAGCAAAATTTGGTGAAGATCCACACCATGGGCACACAATTCAAAAGTGGTATTCTAATTTTAAGGAAAAAGGTTGCATCTGTAAAAAAAAATCATCTGCCATCCACCAGTAAGCGAGGAAACAGCGGAGCGCGTCTGTCAAGTTTCACATGAATTCCTCAGAAATCCACCATCAGAACCAGCAGAGACTAGGACACCCTGCAGCCGACTGTGTGGAAGACTCTGTGCAAATATTTGCGTTGTTATCCCTACCGATTTCAATTCTTACCAACCCTGAAACCAGACGACAAAGCAACGTTTTTTCTGATCTGAGACAGTATGCAAATTCTAATGAAAACGGATGGTTTCATGGAATCTTAAGTGTTTATTGATGAAGCAGCCTTCTACCTTTTGAGCACAGATGACAAACGTAATGTCAGAATCTGTGGGAGCGAGAACCCACATGTCTACATGGAGTGTATGCACGACTCACCCAAGGTGAATGTGTGTTGCGCTATAACCTGTAGGAAAGTCTACGACCCCTTCATTTTCGATAAGGAAACAATAATTTTCACAATGAAGTCAGACGTGAGCTCAATTGACGACTACCAAACAGGTGCATTGGCTGAGCAGGTCGTAACGGTGGTGAACTTCTTCCTTGGCTTCCACATTCCTCGGGCCTTAAGTCTTGTGAATTTTTCTCTGGGGGAGTGTTACAGATAGTCTGCATGCCCTCTTACCACCCACCATGTATGATCTGCCAGTACACAACACAGAAGCCATTCCATCAGTCAGTCGTGGTACGCTACAACTTGTTTGGCAGGAATTTGTCTACAGGCTCCCTGTGTGTTGAGTTTAAAAGGTGGTTCACATTAACACCTCTGATGTGGAAAACATTTTTGATGTTGTACAACATAACTTTTTGAGTTTCTGTTTCCATAGATATCAAATTTATGTATCTCAGTGTCATTAAACGTGAGTTATGAGTTTTCAAAACCGGGAAAATCATATAGCGTCCTAGTGCAAGGTGCACAAACGTTTTGATCTATAGTACTGTATATTGTACTAGTTGAAGGAGCTACAATAATATTTTAGTATAATGTGCATTACAAACATATAACGCATTTAGTGGCCAGTTAAAAGTGTTTTTTTTATTTCAACTTCACAACTCTGAGTGAAGTAGCATTAGATAGGGACAATGGCTACAATGTTATTATAAGGCAACATCTAGCATAATCTAGCACTAATTCACATCTATGGGCAAACAAAAAAGAGATAATGCAGCAATGTTGCTGGTCCAGTACTGCAGGTTATGCATGTGTATTGCGGCATATATACAGGTTACAATGGACAATTCTTTGCTGTACCCTACAACTAGCATAATACAGCTCCAAAGTATAAGGTTTTAGAAGTCCCACACACAGTATAAATCACATTAAACAAGCCTATTGAACATTCATAGGTTTCAACACCTTGCATGCAAACATAATGGATTATGCATATGATTACACAAATACTACATTGACCTGCTCACCTGAGCTTCGGGAAATGTTCGGATGGAATCAGCTCTTGCAGAGCGGCATTTCCCGTCAATTTTAGATGCGTCAAACCATGTAGACCAGTAACAGGAAAGGAAGTCAAATGGTTGGAAGAAAGATCCCTTGGAAGATAGAAAACGTGGAAATCAAATCTAACTCATCTTATTGCTTCCCCCTTCTTAAAATGAATTTCCACCAAAAAACATAAAAATGGCTATACATTAGTAAATCAGTTTATGGTTTTAAGTTTTTTAATTAATTCTAAATATGGGAAAAGGGAAGGGGGCAATTTTTGCCCCAATAACCCTAATAATCAAAGGGTTTTTTTGACTCAATTTTACATATATTTTTTTTAGTACCCCCAAGGGCTCCATTGCAGTTGCATGGTAAGTATGCCCTTGTAAATACACTGTATACTGACATTGCATGTATTTATGCTACTGGTAATTTAATATCGAGCAGAGCTACATACCCATTAAGCCATCAGGTATTCATGGTTGATGGCTCTTTAACATGTGTCTCTGGGGCTATCAGCTGCTATAGACACTATTACTACCTGCAAAGACTTTACTTCACATATATCTGATGCTTGTTATATGCAGCAATAAGGGAGAGCGCTAGTTGCCAGGGCAAGAGATAAGCATTTTCTCTACCTAAGAGGGGAATCATAATGAGTTCCTAATGTGACAAGCACTCACATCAATTGCTCATTTAAACGATAAATTGGCTTTTCTAACTGGATCCTTAGCTTTCTCAGGAATCAAGATTAGTAAGTGGAAAGGTGTGAGTGCACTAGCATAAGTACAGTATATGTAGTAAAAATGAAAATATAAGTTCTGCACGCGGTCTGAGGCTAATGTCCCCTAAAATGTAATAATTCAAGTATGACTGTAGTAAGCCCCAATATTCCACTGCTTCCACTTTACACTCACTAAAGATACACTAAAGGTATCCAGGAAACAGCTCTATTTGTCTCTATTCTGATATGAAGAAAAACAGCCTATGTGTTTTTAAACCAGGTAAAGGAATTAAAGGGGTTGTCCCGCGAAAGCAAGTGGGGTTATACACTTCTGTATGGCCATATAAATGCACTTTGTAATATACATCGTGCATTAAATATTGGCCATACAGAAGTTATATATTTACCCCCTCCGGTGTTGGCGTCCCCGTCTCCATGGCGCCGACCGAAGCCTTCTTCTGCCTGGATTAGACGCGCTTGCGCTGTCTGCTTCTTCTGTCCCGCTGATGAGGCCGCTCCGTGTGCTCGCGACGCACAGGTCTTCTGCGCATGCGCAGAAGACCTCTGCGGCGCGAGCACGCCGGAGCGGGAAAGAAGAGGGCAGACAGCGCAAGCGCGTCTACTCCAGGCAGGAGAAGGCTTCGGTCGGCGCCATGGAGATGGAGACGCCAACACCGGAGGGGGTAAGTATATAATTTCTGTATGGCCAATATTTAATGCACGATGTATATTACAAAGTGCATTTATATGGCCATACAGAAATGCTTAACCCCACTTGCTTTCGCGGGACAACCCCTTTAATGCAATTCCTTCATCAGTTTTTTTTTTTTAAGACTCGTTTTTATTCAAGAATAACAAATTCCACTAATATAAACAACTGCAGTTACAATATATCAATATATCAAGTTTACAATAAGCATAGTAGGTGTAATAGATTCAAAATTATGAAGTATAATATTACAAAGATTACAATCCCAAAATACGGATTTGGATACCAATAGTTTCTAGGAGGGAAGGGGAAAAAATAAGAATCTGGAAAATATATTATCAGAGGGAAGATGGTATATTGCAAATTAGTTTCACAATAATAAACATGTTAGCTTTTAGGACACGTTATATTATTTGACAATAGCAGGAATTACTACGGTAGATGGTCTAGTAAGTACTGGCCCTAATGACATCGGATACTCTCTGTGGCATACTTTCTACTAATGTCTAATACACTTCAGCTAGTATTTCCTTCCTTAATTCTGTAAATGTCTGGTCTGTTCTCTGAAAGACAATGCACCAGCCCATCTACAATGGTGCAAGGAGTGTCATCGTTGGACATTTGAGCAATGGAAGAACGTTCAATGGAGTGACAAATCGCACTACTGCATCTTCAAATAAGATGGATGTACCTGGGTGTGGAAGATGCTTGGGGAATGCCTATTGCCTGAGTGGGTTGTGCGAGTAGTTAAGTACGGCAGGGGTTCTGTTGTGGTCTGGGGATGTTTTAGGTGGCATGGACTTGGTCTGATGGTTGTAGTGGAAAGAACCATGAACATGGAGGTGTACCATGACATTCTAGACAATAATGTGCTGGGAACAATGTGGCAATAATCTGGGAAATGTCAGCAAAACTTCCAACAAGGCAACACACCTAGTCATATATCATACGCTGTTTCATGTTGGTTTGAGAATATAGATGTTCCACGACAGGATTTGCCTGCACAGAGTCCTGACCTGAACCCTGCTGAGCATCTTTGGGATGAACTGAAATGTCAGCTCAGAAAATACGAGCAGTGTCCATCTTCTTTGATACAATTAACCAGATGTTTGCAGGATGAATGAAGCAAAATACTAGCTGAAGTGCATCACACGTTAGTAGAATGTATGCCATGGAGAGTATCCAATGTTATTAGGGCCAAAGGAGCCCCACTAAGTATTAACATATGGAAATAACTATTACTTTTGGTGCTCAAGTGGTGAATTACGTTTAGGAGGATAGTGTATGTAAAATGTCTTTGAACCCTCATTCAGTTGTGTGAAAACTGTAACCAAAATGTTGTCGCAGCTTTGATGGTCAGTAAGTTAAAAATTTATATTTTTGAATATTTGGATAATTGTAGATGTTCCCTTAATTTCATATAGAGGGACAGCAAAAGTATCTTTTCAATGTGAAGCCCCCAACTAAACAACTCACATTTCAACTTTCTTAAACCTTGTGAGTTAGAAAATAGTGGGGAAAAAACACAGTCAAAGCTTAATTTTTAGATTTTCAGTGAAGTTAGGCATTGTAGGGGGTGTGCCAGCATGCACTGCTCCCCCAGAATGTACAGCCTGGTAAAAAACATATATATATATATAGTCGGGGTAAGCTGTGGTCAGCCATACGCTTTGTCTGCAGAGGCCAATCCAGGAGATATATAGTATTACAGGACGACATACGGTCAACTAGAACGGGAGCCGCTGTTACTGGGCGTAGGGGGTGTCCTGAGCAGGGGCGCCTGCTCTACGAGTTTCATATGCCCTTATAGAACATATGAACAGACGTTTTGGCATAACCCTTTTAATCGTTATATTGTATTATAAAGAAATGCTAGTCAGCAGGAAGGGTTTATCTGCTGATTCTGATTCAATCAGACATACTGTCACTGGATTTGATAACTAGGGTCCAACTGACACCATAAGGGATTACCTCACTGGTAAAATAGCAATCAATATCTGTGACTGTTTTCCTCTTAAAATATAGCATCTGAAAAACAGATATTCGCTGAACAAATATTTAATTGGGCATAAGGAACACACAAACGATGGCTTTAACAACCGCCGATAAGGTAGGATTTTGTTACTATAATTAACATAAAACTTACAATTTGATAAGAGAAGCCACAGATGAAAACGAATGAGGATGGACATATGTTATTTTGTTCCAAGCCAAGTCCCTGTCAACAAAAAAGAAATGATAACAATAATGGTAATAGTACTTATACTAGGTTATATAAAGCTACTACAATAAATACAGTAGTGTGTTTACAGCAACTGTCACATAATATAAAACGAAAATAAATACATAGGAGAACATGGTGGACAGATCATTCACTAGGTTTCTTTACATGTTCTACCATTTTTTACATTAATATATCAACAATTTCAATCATTGTAAATCAGGGAGCATTGCTAAAGGCCCATTTAGACACAACGATAATCGCTCATAAGCCGTCTTTTAAGTGATAATCCTTGTGTGTAGCCGCACTGACATCGTGCAGTTTTTGTTACCCCATCGCTCATCGTAGTCTTTCAGCGTGCTAAAAGACAACGATGAGCCTTATCAGGAATTCACAGTGGGATACATCTGACACTATTGTTTAAGCTGTATCCCGCTCCCTGATGACAGCTGGGTATGAAGAACAGAGTAGTCCAGCTCTGTTCTCCATACCCGGCATGGAGCGCTCGCCTACATAACAGCTGGGCGCTCCGAGCAGAAAACATCTGGATGCAGAAGACAAGCGGGGACGCCCCGCTTGTCTTCTGCATCCTTTGCTCGCAGCGCAAGGTGATCGCTCATCTTGAGCGATCTTCTTGCGCTATAAATGACACAACAATTGTCGCTCAAAAGACATCTTTTGAGCGATAATCGTTGTGTGTAAATGGGCCTTAAGGGACGTCATTATCTGCTGATCTAAGTGTAAATATATTATATGTCTCACAGTAAAAGTCTATGTTTAGCCCCAGAACCAAAGATTTGAACTTGTTAAAATTAAAACACAATAGAAAACAAAGTCGATTGTGAGCAGATATGATATGTAATGTTTATTTACAAAGAACACCTCTTACTTAGAGATGAGCGAGTATACTCGCTAAAGGCAATTGCTCGGGCGAGCATTGCCTTTAGCGAGTACCTGCCAGCTAGAGACTGAAGGTTCGGGTGCCGGCGGCGGGCGGGGAGCGGCGGGGGAGAGCGGGGAGGAACGGAGGGGAGATCTCTCTCTCCCTCTCTCCCCACGCTCCCTCCTGCTGACAGCCGCTACTCACCGCTCCCCCACGCCGGCACCCGAACCTGCAGTCTCGAGCGGGCAGGTACTCGCTAAAGGCAATGCTCGCTCAAGCAATTGCCTTTAGCGAGTATACTCACTCATCTCTACTCTTAATATCAACAGTAATGTATAGGTTATGTAGCCAATGAACTGTCACAATAGATTACCAGTGTTTAGAAGAGTGTGTCCTTTTTAATATATGGCTAGCTTTATGGTATATCTAATTATACTGCTTAAAGGCCTTAAATAAAATAGGATCAAACAAGTCAAAAGATTTGGAAACCACTTACAAGGATCTCAGGACAGTCAGCTGCCGAAAGGTGCTGGATCTAATTTCATAGATTTCATTATGACGCAAATCTCTATAATGACAGATAAATTATAAGTGCACAGCTGAAGCGTGAAATTTCATAACAAGCCTTTCTGCAGAATCATCTCACCTTTAACCCAAACACGACGAAGCTAATGGTATTAAGCATTTCATGATTGAAGTGAGGTGGCTTAAGAAGCAGTGAAAGAACTAACTGTAAAACACCTGCACTTGTAATAAATACTCACATCTTCTGAAGTCGCTGACACCCTGAGAAGCTGGGCAAATCCTTGATAAGATTATAAGACAAATCTCTGTAAAAACAAAGAAAGAAATGATGTGTTTTAGTTCCAGAGTGATGCTACATATTTGATTAACAACCAATGTGCAGCAGGAAAATACAGTTATGAGTTGGAGGACACCGGCTAATAAAGTAAGGAATGACGGAAATATTAACTAAACAATCAGCTCAATTAAATACATGTATTTAGCCATGCTAGCCGGGGAAGCACTACAGTGAAATCCAATACAGGCACATCCAAGAAAGGCAATCAAATTACATACAGATGAAGCTCCCACATCAATAAGAGCTTTCTGTGCTTTTTCGGCAGCTTCAAAGCAAATTAAATTACCTCTTAAGTGCTCTGGTGCTACCTCGCATCATAGAAATTTACTATAGCACATAAATGAATATCAGTATTCCCAATTAATCACGGTTATGGAGGGCTGGACATGAGCCAGATATAATTGAATGCATGCCGGACACATCTGGACTGCTTTATGGTGGACATGTTTGGTGATCACATTGTTGGAGTTGTACTTATTACTTCATTGGATGAGCTCAAGCATTTACCTTTGGATTTAGGATTTTATTATTTTATCTTAGCTAACACAAGAGACAATATCCTCAATACATGTTCAGTAGAGATGAGCGAGCACCCAAAATCTCTCTCTCTCGGCGTGATGCTCGTTCGAGTAACGAGCACCATCGAGTATGCTAATACTCGAACGAGCATCAAGCTCGGAAGAGTTGTTTGCTCAACTCTAATGTTTAGCACAATTAAGTTCATTTCTACACATTATTACGTCTACCATACATACAGTCAAGCTTAGCAAAGCTGGCCACTTCACCATGAGCACACCGTGAGTTACTGTAGGTAAAAATATGCAGAGGTGGATATTTCATATTCAGCTTTGGACTGAAGTTTAAGCTAGGACTTCAGATCATAATGATAGAAGACTAAAGTTGCCAACAGAGTCATCTACAAAGAATGTAGCCAGGGGTGTACATAGAGGTTATGGGTTCCCAAAGCAAATCAACACTGACCCCCTTTCGTAGTACTGGTTCCACTCTCTGTCTTCTCCCAGTTATAGCGGACAACAATTTCTGGTACTGGCTTATCATACCCCCACGAGGTTTAGCAAACGTTCTGACTTCAGAAGTCGTTCATTCCTCATTAATGCCTGTTAAAATGATTCTTCCTGACATGAATAATACCTATACCCATTGTTTTCTGATGCTTCAAACCAGACACAATTCCAGTATTCTCTATTAGTGCACAAGATGGAGAGCAAGACATTCCCCAGACAAGGTCAAGGATTGTAGAACCTTTTTCTATCCTCTTATTGTTAGCTAGAAAGACAAAACATTTCCAGTGCAATGTCACTACCGTCATAAAAGATAAATGGGTTTGAATAATTCTTGATGTTGCATATTTTTATTCACTTGTTTGATATGGTTGCAGTGTCTTTGGAGAGTTAGGGTGCATTTACTGAAAGATGATTACTCAAAAAACACTCAAATGACACTTTGAGAAGCAGTTTTGAGCGATCATCTTTGCATAACTCTTAAGTAGCTAAATAGCTACTTAACGAGTTATGCAGGCAGAGCGGAACACTGCTCTTAACTCAGAGAACAAAGCAGCTGTTTTGTACATACAAACAGCTGCTTTGTTCTCGTGATGTCCCGCTGAACTGCTAGCTCCGAGAAACAGCAGGAGCGCTGACAGCTCCTCTGTTCTCTGAGCTTTCAGCTCTCCTGGGAAGTCCCAGCAGGATACCAGCTGAAAGAATGCTATCAGTGCCGTCCGCTGAGAAAATCAGCGTGCGGTGCTGATAAGGCTCATCGCTCATTTCTAGCTTTCTAGAAATGAGCGATGAACGAATAGTGCACAAACAGTGCACGGTGGCAGCGAATTTGGACACAGCAATTATCGCACAAAAAATGGCTTTTGAGCGAATTTTGAGTGATCGCTGTGTCTAAATGGGCGTTTACTGAGTGTAGCCATCATATTAATTGTAAAAATCTTTATTTATATAAAGCTTACAATGACTATATCTTGTGACTACAGATTTTTTTTCTTTTATCTAGTTACAAAAAAGAATAACACTTCGAGCTATTTCTATAAAACTTGACATCTGGGTGCTGGATGATCATAAAGAGGAGGATCTCTCACTGCACATTTATCCAGGCACATATTTCTCTACAAATGTACCCATGTGTTTATGGAAATAAACTTGCACAAAACAAACAAACTTCCATCAACAGTGTAAAACTGTGTCTCCAGACTAATAATAGAGAGAGTAACATAATGAATGTAATAAATATCATATAAATCTGTGCCTAATAATTTTCTTCTTGTAAATGCTCCACATTTTTGGCTTTCAGGACATCACAATGCGCTTAATGTTTCTGCAAGACACTCTTTGTTTTTTGGAACACTCAACTTGGATCTCATTCTTTGCACACATATAGGCGTAACAAACCCAAAACACAACATATCCATAAATATCTTTTTTTTTTCTCCTTTTAAAACACAAATGCGTATGGCATATTTGTGGAAAGTTTTACAACACTCACGCTGGTAATACAGCAATAAATTGTAATCAGTGTTAATACGGCCAAGTGAAGGAACACCATATGTATTCACAATGATCTAATAGCTGCTGTCATAAATTAGCATTTTTTTCCCCTCTGTAGGTTAAAGACACAATAAATTGGCACTCTGGGAGTCTGCAGCTAAGTCATGCGTGTCTAATCCTTATCAAGTGTCATTTGTACAAAATGATATACATGTATCAATTCTGTTTGGCTACTTGATACATCAAGGTTCCAGATTGGAAAGTGCTGAGCCTGATCCTCAAAAGTTTATATCCTTGCATTGATACAAACAGGATTAATCTTATTGCTATTGCTATTGAGTAGATAGCATCCACGTCTAGAGTTAAGCTATAAAGACAGGTTGCGGTGCCAGCCAAGTTTCATGTCATAAGCCTGGGAGAACATATTGGGTGACAGGGGTGTCCAGATTCCTTCGCAATCCGCAGCTGGGAAGCTTTATCTTGAGTGAATTTTAATTGCCAATTGTGAATAGCAGAGCCCAGGATGGCATGGCGTACAGAGGAGATGCTTTATGGTGTGCGCAGAACACTGTAGCAGTCAGTGATTTCCATACACAAAGAGCTTTGCACACACACAATATGAGTCAAGTAAATGAGCAGTTCGGGGCTCTGTGTCCTGCGCTACTATTTTTTTTTCCCCTCTTCTAATTGCTGGAAAGATAGAACAAACTGTGTTCTTTCATGGCTGCTCTCAATATTTCTTGGACCATTCACTACCTTTGAACCGTATCTTAACAAGCACAGACAAATTCCATAAAACGATCCCCCCTCCTCCTGCTAAGACATTACATACAGCGAGCTGTGCTCAGGATTTAATGTAGGGCAGCTATTCCAGTACTCTAAAAACTGTTAAATTCCTTACTAAAGCACACAGATAATCTGCACTGAAATCTGATTCTCCCTCTCCCATAAGAGTGCTGAACTCCCAGCATGAGCTGCCAAACGCAGCATTGAGATCAAACCAAGTGTCACATTCATGGCAAACTATACTTTGATTCGTATGATTTATTGTTTTTATTGGTAGCAAATAATTCTCCTTTAATAGCTGGTTACTGCATATATTTTAATAATCACTTGAAAATGCTTACATTACTTTTTATCGTAGCTACAGGCACATTTTTTACCCTGAATAAAACAACAGTTACTTGAGAAGAGGAGGATGTGAACTTTAATTGTGGTAAAGGAATTATTCACATACAGGGAATGGTTTTGTAATACAGGCTGAAGTGTGAATATTGCATGGTATGTATAAAAGAATACAAATGTATGTGGTACTTACAGCATCTGAAGCTTAGGCAGCTGATCACAGATTACACTTGGGAGACTGACCAGTTGTGCCCCTGTCAATGTTCTGTAAAGACACCGTTATATTCTAATCAGCAAAGGGGCATTAGAGATATTACACAGCAGGCATACAATAACTGAGGGCAGTATCATAGACTTACAGACTTTCCAGGCTTGTGGTTCCAGTTAGATCAGGAAACTCTGTAATTTGAGAGGCCCCGTTGAGAATCCTACAAAGTAGATAACAGATATGTCACATGAAAAATATAGTTTGTAGTTACATTCAGCCCATAATTATAAACACTTTTTGTATTTACACTTTCTAAAAAATTTTCTATCCCCAAATATTCCAGAACCAATGTTAGAATAGCGCCACCTGCTGTTTCCACCTCAGTCATTGTTTTAAGGTGATCACACATGCTCAGTCTTGCTCTACTGGGTTTGTGGAGGGATCCCTGGTGTGGTGAGTGACTGCTTCTGAAGCTGCACTGTTTCCTCTGATGTTGAGACAAAGAGATGTTGAGTGATAAGAGAGTGCAATAGTGTTAAAGGGGTTGTCCCGCGCCAAAACGGGTTTTTTTTTTTTTTTAACCCCCCCCCCCCGTTCGGCGCGAGACAACCCCGATGCAGGGGTTAAAAAAACAACCCGCACAGCGCTTACCTGAATCCCGGCGGTCCGGCGTCTTCATACTTACCTGCTGAAGATGGCCGCCGGGATCCTCTGTCTCCGTGGACCGCAGGGCTTCTGTGCGGTCCATTGCCGATTCCAGCCTCCTGATTGGCTGGAATCGGCACGTGACGGGGCGGAGCTACACGGAGCCGGCATTCTACACGAGCGGCCCCATAGAAGACTGCAGAAGACCCGGACTGCGCAAGCGCGGCTAATTTGGCCATCGGAGGGCGAAAATTAGTCGGCTCCATGGGAACGAGGACGCCAGCAACGGAGCAGGTAAGTATAAAACTTTTTATAACTTCTGTATGGCTCATAATTAATGCACAATGTACATTACAAAGTGCATTATTATGGCCATACAGAAGTGTATAGACCCACGTGCTGCCGCGGGACAACCCCTTTAAGGCTGATTTACACGCAAGGCTTATCGCTCAAAATTCATCCAAATTATGGCTTTTAAGCAATAGCCGTTGCATCCTACTGCCACAACAGAACAAAAGCTATGTATTTAGAGAACAGATCACCAGCTGTTCTCTAAATACATGCAAATGAAGCTAGTTAGCTACTAATGAGCTGATAAGCCCATTAGTATCGAATGCAAAATGATCGCTCAAAACTGTCAGTTTCTGACGAATTTTGAGCGATCATCTTTGAGTGTAAATGGACCTTTACTGCAGAGAAGGTAGAATGATTGTGTGCGTCCGCCTGAGAATATTTACTGTGGTGGACACAGAAAGGCTTTAAAAAAAAACAGCAGGTGGCACCATGTTAACATTAGTCCTCGAATATCCGGGGATATAAAAATGAAAACAAGTGTAAATACAAAAAATGCGTATAATTATGGGCTGGATTATAAACAATAAACAATATTTGCTATAAACAATATTTTTCATGGGGCTACCACTTTAAGGCAAAAGTGGATCAGAAAAGTCAAAAACTTTCAAGGTGAAAGTAATGTGAGCAATTCACACAAAGTACACAAATGGACATATTCCACAAGCCAGGCCCAAAGAGATGAGGTTTGTGTAGATCTGCACACTTTGCAAGTCCAAGTAAGTTTTCGTTTAGACCTGCCGATTTGTAGTTTGAGCAAATGATGTCAGAGTTCACTCAGGCAGCCTGTTTATGGCAGATACATCCTTGGCTCGTTTAAAGGAGAAATTGTTCAGTTGTTCACATTCACTGTATAAGTGAATGAGAGTGACTGCATGATCGGTATTTTAACCGAATGATTAGTGAATGAGCCATCAATGATTTTTATGCCTGCATGAAATGTACGATGAACAAAAAGCGAATGATTTCTCACTTGTTCCAATTATTGGCTGTGTTTGCATTGAACGATTATCGCTAATTTTCACTTGTTTGAACGATTTTTTTAAACAATAATCGTTCAGAGTAAAAAGCTCTTGATCCTATTGTGACAGCATCAACTGTTTACATGGTCCTCTTTGGGGCATGAAAAGATCCAGGAAGAAAAGGGGATACCAAAGTGCACAAGAGATACCAAATAGGAGCAGAACTGGTATCTCATGTCAAGGAGCTTTAGTCTCACAATTCCAACAATCTTCAGTCTGTAATGACCGCTTCTTTACGCCATTTTTTGTAAATGTGATTAGGAAGGTGCCATTTTGGAGCTACGGTATTTATAGTCCCTCTGCACCATGGAGCGCTCTTTTCTTTATTAATACATATATTTTCCTTTTGGGGAATGAAAGATAAAATGGAAGACAGAAACCATGTTTGTGAAAATGATATATTTCCAATTCCCAATACAGAGCGGTACAGTTTGGAAATTGCCTACCATAAGACCTAACAATTGTCTACATACCAACATGTATTATGGAATATATAATGTCACCAAACTGTTATTAAAGCGCTTGGCTGATATTCGAAATCCACTATATGCTGGCAGAAAATTAAACTAGCCAAATAGGAATATTGAAAGAAACTTGACAAAATTAGGAAATGCATTGATATACATTTCTTGAATATACATTAATTGCCCAGTTTGCTCCTTTTAGACTCTGCACACACAGCTCTACATTTGGTGCATGCACTGTGAAAACCTCCCCGTATATGTCTAACATATCCATAGGACCCCATTCACCAGAGTCCTAAAATTTCTTTGTGGCTTCCTTCGTGGTGGTATGCATTTGCAGACTATTTTTATACAGTATAGGAAAGTACAGCAAACTGTATGAAGTGGGTGAAGAAAGCATACAGCACATGGTACTTGGCATCAATGGGCGATGTACACCACTATATGCTTATATAGTGGCAGAGGTTCGAGCCTTCCATCACTGGGAAAGCTTCCTGACGTAGACCTCATATGAAGTCCTGGAGCACAGTGTGCATGGAGTCTTATGAGGCAGAGTGATTTACAGATGTAGCAAAGTTTAACTTGACATTTAACACATTATGATAACTTTTTGTGTCATAGTTTGCCATGTTGACTTGTGGCAGAAAATAATCACAGTCAAGGTAACCTTTCTAAAACCGTAGTCAGCGGCACAGAACAAGAATATCCAATGGCTGCTAACTTGTAATGTCCACTAAATAAAGATACCATTTATAATGTGTGTATTCTGCCAATAGACAGAGAAGTTCTGTTGGGATATGCTGATAGCCTTTAGAATCTTCTCTTATCTCTATATACACAATAAAGGCATGGTAAATTATATATTCACATGTTCTTCCCTATTCTGAGTAATCTCGTTAATAGATGTACAAATGGGAGTTGAGCACAATAAAATTGTACTTCCATTTATTAGTTAAATTTCGGCTGTAATTAAAAATAAATAAGGGAAAGAAAAACGTGAATACATTTCCTCTATGTATCTTCGTGTTTTGTAAAATACACATAACTGGAATGACAGGTACCGGTTAGCTTCAAAATACTGCATCCCTTTTATTACACAGGTTAAGCTTCCAGAAAGTGCTACATAAGTGAAGAACATGAGTGCTCTTGTCTTCTGCCATGCACTGTGGCAAGTCAGTAAGTTTGGACATATAACAGACTCGCAGGAACATAAAAACATGTCATGAACAAGATCTAAATACTTTTGAGTATCTGGTATAATATCCTATCAAAGTGAGTTTGACATTTAGAAGAAAAATCTGATTTTTTGAGAATACCAGCGAGAAATCATTATTCCATAGTTGTCTACACCCATCATCCTGATTATGTGGGAAGGCTTCATTGATAAACCTTGTCCATGACGGACTTGAGTGTCTGCTATAAGGAATTTTTTATTTAATGTCCTAACAACTCACAGTGTCCGCAGCTCTGGCAAGTGCTGAAATGCAGATCTCCCAACATGCTGAATAGGGTTGTCATAGAAGTGGCTGTAAGAAACAGAATGAACGTCAATGCAGGCATTTACAACATCGGCTGTGAGAGCGGGAGATGATGCTGTACTCTTCAGCTAGGGCTACACCTACAGTTTTTGTACTAAGACTTTTTTCAATAGAGTAATCCAAACCTTTACAAGTGATTTGGAATAGATTTCCAATTTTTATGTTACATTATGGAGAAAAAAAAGTAATTGCTACTTTTTAAAATCCCTCTACACTGCCAGCATTCAGTGATTAAAAAAACATAACAAAAACAAAACAAAAAAAACTACCTCAAAGGGATTGTGTCACATTGGAAACATATCCTCCCATCCACGGGACACATGACAGTTATCCGATTAGTAGAAATTAGAAAGCTGGGACCCCCGCTAATTAAGAGTATTGGAGTCCCTTGTGCCCATGAATGAACTGAGTGGTGGTAATAAATTTCTATGGGACTGTCTTGTGAAAAACTTTATAAACTTAGCGCAACCTCTTTACGAATTGTAAAAAATGAAAATGACCTGCAAGGGTACTTTTACACAGGATGACAGTCGTCCAAGTAATTGCTCAAAAGACGGACCCAACAGTGGAAATGAGCTCACTGGTCCGAGTTGCTTGGTTTTCGGCTCACTTATAAACCAAGCGATTGCTGGCCTGTGTACATAGGCAGTCTCACCAAAGGGTGCGTTTTATAGCACTTTTAAACCGGAGATTTGCAATACATTTTGCGAGAAACATACATGGCATCGCTGCATTTGCAATTCTCACACACGTGAAAAATCACACTTTTTTTTAATAAAAAGAAGAGCATCACTCTTGCATAAGAGTGCATTTTTTCCGGGCTCACACAAGAAATAAGAAATTGACCAAAAATAGGACATGCTGCAATTTTTCTATCTCAGACGATTGGTCCAAAAGACAAATCACTCATGGGAATAAACAGATTTATATTAATGCGTTCTTTTTTACATGCAAGCTCTGTCCATATCGCAATTGGATGGAACTCGCACATTAAAATCACCTGTGTCAATACACTCCTACTCTGAAATGTAGGCTATTAGGCGGAAGTGCTCTCTGGCGCACTCCGCCTCAATTCAGGGAGCTACTAATCGCTCCTCTGTGAAAGCATAGAAGCAACAGTGGATCTGTGTAAAAGTACCCTTAGGCAGCTGCAGACATTTTATCAGATGAGTATCCTGAAATTGTATGTCTAAGGCCTTATTCACACGACCCTATACGAGTAGATGCAGCTATTGTAGCTGTGTCCAAAAATCGCGACAATAGGAAGCATTGGATTCCAATGTATTGGTTCAGATGAACGATTTTTTCACGCATAAAAAAATTGCAACGGGAAAAATATGACGGCGACCGACTTTATATGGCGCGTGAAAAGATAAGTCTTGCCCTATCTTTTGCTGAGATACTCTGGAAGCTCCCATAGACTTATATGGTAGTTGAAAAAAAATGGAGGGGGAGGGAGTTTAGTTGTGTCCAACGCTGGGAAAAAAAGGCAGCTGGCTATTTAAGCATTAGCAGTCATTCCGAGGCTTTCTGACGACCGACGCATTTCCGCGCTGCAGCATATTTTTTGCCATCACACAGCAGCCGTCCATGTGAATGACCGATAATATGCTAATTAAGATCGGGACTTGATCGTGGCTATTCCTCTTTCATGTGATTTTTCACCACGTACGGCCGAGTGTAAATAAGCATACGGTCATGTGAAAGAGGTCTAAGGGTGCTATTACATGAGTTTCTCTGTTAATTGACGGGTTGCACCAGGTCATGCAACTGTTTCAAGTTGCAAGTCTAGGTGCAGACTGGCAATTAACTATAAACTGCAAATGCTGCCCCTGGTAACACATATGCGATAGCCCAATAAGTTGTGTATTTCAGTCTCTTTCCATTTCCATCTCTCTGAATGTACTTTAATATATATTGATACAGGCTTTGCAGGCTTTTTCTAAAGCGTCACATAAGGATCACCCTAGAAAGTGATAGAAAAGTAACTTCAGCTGTCACTTTTTTCACAGCAGCATCATACAATCCTGTAGTGGTTACAATATGGTATAAATTATACAGATAAGCAGCGTCCACAATTTTAGATAGAGTCATCCAATAATTGGTCAGTAACAAGTTTAAAGTTTTAGGTGTTATTGAAGGGGTTAACTTTTATAATTTGGGTGTTCTGACCCTTGGGGTTGAGCTTTTCAACATTGTGTGCTGCTCAGCATCTGAATTACAATTGTCTTCTTTGATATACCAGCATTGTGAGCTGTTTTATGTCTTGCTCAATTGCCTAATCATTCCAGTGTGGAATGTGGTTTTGGTTATAGGATTATACAGCCACACTGTGGTGAATTTTGTTTTTTCTTTAAATGGCCCTTACGTTGTGAAACAATCGTCTCGGTTCAATCCCTGCAAAGCACAAAGCCTGTATCTAATGTGATTATGTAGAGCTGGAATATGTCAGTTTTATTTCCTATTTTGTTTTACATTAATCACATTCTTTTCAGCCCCGCGTGGAAATGACAGCTATTTAAATGACTTCATCTTCTACATGTTCCTTTGCATCCTTTAGATGAGGCTCGTGGTCATCTAGTAAACATCTAGTGGGGTCAAGCCGCTATTTAGCCATAAATCATATGCAGGTGATCCTAGTAATGGGATATTTAACACATTAATGACTTTAAAGATTTCTCTAGCTGATCCTGGATAGTGACTAGAACTTGGATGCGGATATCTGAGCTTATCTGATATTTGACTACCTTGTCATGTATTCCTGAGTTAGGTCGTTCTTACTGTTATCAATATTAGCATCCTTCTCATTAATCTGAATAATACATTGACTATCATGTAACATTTAGGCCCAATGTCCACGGGCGGATTTTATTTGCGGAATCCGCGTGGATTTGAGCCATGGAAATCCGCACGGATTCGCCGCCCATAGAAATGAATGGAGCTTCCACAATTGATTTTAGGTCCGCGGATTTGATTTTATGGTATTTATTTACTATCCGCGCGGATCTACAATCCCAGCATGCTCCATTTTCATGGCGGATTCCGTGTGGATCTTGCACCATTGAGGTCTATGGGAGTCGCGGATCTGCAAATACATTTAAATGCATATGCGGATCGCACGTGCTGATTTGAAGCCTGGTGGGTGGGGAAAAGGAGTTTTCTCAGAAACATCTGTCGGCCATTTTGTTTTTCATTAATTTCCACGCGGAATCTGCAATTCAAATCCGCGTACACCCGTGTGGAAAAAACACAGAATCCGCGACCACCCGCAATTGTTAAAAAATCATTTTTAACACGATCCGCAGTGCACCCGCTGCGCATCTGAAGCTTAGATCTGCAGAGGGTGCACTGCGTGCCGTGGACATGAGACCTTGATCAAATTGATCGTCACTAGAATGTGTTATTATTTGCTAGTCTTTCAGCGGTTCATATGTTTGTTAGTTTACATTGATGTATCACATTTTTGGAGCTCCCATTATGAAGAATTAGTCCGATCACATTCACAGTTCTAGAGAAATTACAGTATTCTAATACTCACAATATGAACCACAAGCTTTACATTAAGAATGACATATACTCTGTCTACTTACATTGTAATAAGGGAAGGATTCCCAATAAATGCATGTTCAGGGATAGACCTGATATTGTTGCTATGGAATCCCCTAAAACATGAAATGTGAAAAGCCTTATTAAACATAATCATATTTTTAATCCATGACAACAGAAAATAAAATATTCAGGAAGGATCAAGTATACATTTCTTAATTTGTTTCCCACAATAACAATCTAACTATAATCTAACTATATATACACAGCGGGGTGTCTTATGTATGTTTAACCTGCTTTATTGGCATTGGGTAACATAGTCATACATTGTACGATGCAAAGACTTATCTTGTTATGCACAAATACAACGCCCGTATATTTTGAACACAGCACATTGGTATCTCATCAAGTCATTGTGAGTTGTCTAAAAGTGAAAACTTTGGGCTGTCTTACGTAATACAGGCAGGCATGCAGGGTCCTCCAGATAGAGATGCACTCTTTGTAATCTCCACTCTGGCTAGTTAATTATGGTTCTAAATGGACCCCTCTGCTAACCAAGAATTCACTGGTAGTGTATATGAAAGTGTACAGCAGAATTGGCTTTGGACACTAGTGTGAACATCACCATTTACTATTTATATACTAGTGTCCAAAGCCAATGCTGCTGTATGAAAGCAATGCTGATATCCATCTTAAAGGGGTTGTCCCGCGCCGAAACGGGTTTGTTTTTTTTTTCAATAGGCCCCCCGTTCGGCGCGAGACAAACCCAATGCATGTGTTAAAAAAAAAAAAACGTTTAGTACTTACCCGAATCCCCGCGCTGCGGCGACTTCTTCCTTACCTTAGCAAGATGGCCGCCGGGATCTTCACCCACGATGCACCGCGGGTCTTCTCCCATGGTGCACCGTGGGCTCTGTGCGGTCCATTGCCGATTCCAGCCTCCTGATTGGCTGGAATCGGCACACGTGACGGGGCGGAGCTACGAGGACCAGCTCTCCGGCACGAGCGGCCCCATTCACCAGGGAGAAGACCGGACTGCGTAAGCGCGTCTAATCGGGCGATTAGACGCTGAAATTAGACGGCACCATGGCGACGTGGACGCTAGCAACGGAACAGGTAAGTGAATAACTTCTGTATGGCTCATAATTAATGCACGATGTATATTACAAAGTGCATTAATATGGCCATGCAGAAGTGTATAACCCCACTTGCTTTCGCGGGACAACCCCTTTAATGTTGTATAGAGGAGCTCTGCTTCTATTTCCTCTCACTTAAATGGGTTGTCTAGCTAAAGAAGAACACTTTCAAATATACCAGCAGTGAATTCTTGGTTGGCGGAGTGGTCCATTTAAAACCATAATTAACTAGCCAGAGTGGCGATTACAAAGAGTGTCTCTCTTGATCTGGAGGACCCTGTATGCCTGTGCATGACATAAGACAGCCCACTGTGTTCAAGAAGAGCTGCGTAATGCTTTATTACCTCTGCGGCGGCACTGCAGGTATATTATACGGTTATACAGTTACTGTCAATAATATGTGTGTATGTATATATATATATACATATAAAATGAGATACTGTGGAGCAACACTGCTTATACTACAGACACTATGGATCCTGTTAGCTCGTTCACTTTCATTCAGCCTGTTTATACAGAGAGACACATCTTAGGCTCGTTCAAAAGAGCATTGATCAGTCTTTCACATTTGCTGTATTATGGACTCCTTCTCCGCAGGTATAGCATCTCTGGCATGTACCCCCTTGCATACAGTATATTTCATAACAACTTAAAAATATATGTGATATAATAATGTTTTCTACATGATAGCCGTGTTCACACAGCATTAAATTAGCCCCTTTACTGTAATATTGTACAATTACTTACAGTTCTTTAAGGTTTCTAAGGGTTTTGATAGCAGCAGGAAACTCATCTAGATTGTTGTAGTTCAGATCTCTAAGCCAGAAGAGAAAGTACACCTTAAACACATAATCCCAGCAGAGGGCGCATTCATGCAGACAATTCCACACCGCTGAACACAACCTGGTGCTTGGAAAGTCTTACAAAACCGAAAATGCTAAACAATTGTCAATAGCAGCCCGAAGTATAGAGAACCATTTAGCGCATTTAACATTTACAATTATTACATTACAATTATTAGAAGTATTTAGCATTTTTTGAGCAATGAAAATCATCGGCAATGATTAAAATCATAGTTTTGTGAGGAATTTTTAAACACATTACACATTACAAAACCACTGTGTAATGGTGCCATTACCTTCTTTACGGGTTCTACTATGCAATTATATTCAGCTATTAAGACTTGTACCATAAGTTAAACCTACAAACAAATCCTAAAAAAGTTTGCCTCCTGGCTGCAGTGTTGAGATAACGCTGAAGGAATTTGCGACACAAAACTGTGGCACAACCTGCTATATCACGCGGAAGTATGGCCTTGCCAGTGGGCCACTATGTAAGTCTAAGTCACCATGCAAATCAATGTCCACATAATATATTATGTTGAATAGGGGTAATTGGGATGAGGATTCTCACATTAATTCCATTTAAGTGAGATGCAAGTGACCATGCCGTCATTGAGTAGTGGAGCTACGGGACAGTAGCTTAAATCAATGGCATCTTCATATAGGAATGAGGTATCTTTAATGTGATGAATAGGGTCTCTAATAGAGATGAGCGAACCTACTCGGTTTGGGTGTTTTTGAACTCGAGCACCACTTTTTCCGAGTAACTCACTACTCGGACGAAAAGATTTGGGGGGCGGCGTGGTGGAGCAGGGGGTAGCAGTGGGGAAACATAGGGGAAGTCGCTCTCTCTCTCCCCCCCCCCCACTCCCCTCTGCAACCCCCCGCTCACCCCCGGCGCCCTCCTAATCTTTTCGTCCGAGTAGTGAGTTACTCGGAAAAAGCGGTGCTCGAGTTCAAAAACACCCGAACCGAGTAGATTCGCTCATCTCTAGTCTCTAAGATGAGATTATCATTCTTCTTAAAGAAATGTATAGAATTCCGATTTGTGCTTTGAGTTTAACTGAACGCACCAACATTATTGCACTGTGTCCAATCTTCAGGCCACAATATGCCTATAATAAGACAGTATGTATGTAAATTGTAATAATGCAAAGTACATGGTAGTAGGGAGTTAATTATACACTCGTTATGTATGGTAAAGTCGGAGTGAGGCCCCGCTCTCTGCCTAGTTGTATTTTGTACGTCTGCCGTTTTTGATGTGCACATTTCAAGCTTGTGTGGTGCAGCGAGCACAGATCTCTCTACGGCTAAATGAAAGGCCTTGCCCTCGGATCTGCAATCTTCTTTTTATCACTATATTATTTGCTAAGGAGGAAACTACACTTCATCTCTGGATTTAAAAGCTATGTTATTATAAACACAGTTAAAAAATCACTTTTCAGAGTCTGCGAGAGGCTTTTATGTGCATAATCCTTGTAAAAGAAAGCTCTACCGCTGAGAATGTGCTGCCAAAAAAACAAAAATATGTACTGTGTATAAGCCTTTCTAAGCTGGCTGGTGCCACTTCAGAGTTAAAGACAGTACAATTATTTCAGGAGACAAAGCGAGTTCCACTTCCACCTTACCTAGACCACAATTGAACATAACAACGTTTGATAGTCACCCTAACCACTCGCCAGAGAGGAGAACAGGACTGTGAACAGCTACTATTCAAGCAAGCACTTTATTCTGACGGCCATTATGGAGTCAGGAAGGAATTTTTTACCCCAAAGTGGGGTCAATTGGCTTCTACCTCATTGTTTTTTTTTGTTTTTTTAACCTTCCTCTGGATCAACATGGTGGATGGAAACAGGCTGAACTGGATAGACATTTGTCTTTTTTCAGCCTAACATACTATGTTATGTTACTATGTTACTTGTTATACAAAGGAGGATATCCTGCATGTTACGTGATTAACTTACTCATTTGCATAAAATTATTTCAGCAAGGAACATTGTCAAAATTAAAAGTAGTAGTTCTGTATCCTCCAGTTCTTATCAGACTAATGTTTCTATAAGCTATATGTCAATGCTTGTAAAGCTTATGTAAAACAGAAGCAACACCTATAACTGCTTTTACCCCTTCATGACGCGGCCCCCTTTTTTTTCATTTTAGTTTTTTCCTCCCCCCTTTAAAAAAAATCGAAACTCCTTTATTTATTCATCGACGTTGCTGCGTGAGGGCTTTTTTTTTTGCGGGACGAGTTGTACTTTTCAATGGTGCTATTTAATATACCATATAATGTACTGAAAAACTTTTAAAAAATTCTAAGTGGAGTAAAAAAAAAAAAAGACACTCTGCCATATTTCAGTGCGTCTTGTTTGTACGGTGCACAAATTGCAACAAAAATGACATGATAACTTTATTCTATGGGTCGGTGCGATTACTGCGATACCAAACTTGTATAGGTTTTTTTTTACTGTACTACTTTTTCAAAGACATTTAATTTTTTAAAATTATTTTCTGCTGCATCTTCTGTGCGCATTAACTTTTTTATTTTTCCATCGGCATAGTTGTACGAGGGCTCATTTTGGAATACATATGACTTTTTGATCGCTTTTTATTGCATTTTTTCTGGGAGACAGGGTGACTTACAAAAGTGCATTTCTGGCGTTCTTTAAATTTTTTTTTTTTATTCGGACAGCGTTCACTGTGCGGGCCAAATAATGTGCTACTTTGATAGTTTGGACTTTTACAGATAAATCGATACCAAATTTGTATTTTTCTTTTATGATTTAGATTTTGTTATTATAGATATGGCAAAAGGGGGTGATTTATACTTTTAATACTTTTTTTTTTACAATTAATAAAACTTTATTAATCTTATTTTCACTTTTTTTTAAAGGCCCCCCTGGGGGACTACAACATGTGATGCTTTGATCACTCCTGCAGTTTGACGTAATGCTATAGCAATTACTCATACTGCGATTTGACAAACAGTCTATCAAGCCACCCCACGGGGATGGCTTGATAGTCAGTCTCCTAAGGCAGCCCTGGGGATGGCTTGATAGTCAGTCTCCTAAGGCAGCCCTGGGGCCTTTCAGAAGGCCCCTGGATGCCATGACACCTGTAGGGCTTCCTGCAATCTCACGTACGGGACCCCCGAACATCAGTCAGGGGATTTAAATGCCGCTGTCAGAATTGACAGAGGCATTTATAGGGTTAATAGCCACGATTGGCTGCGCAGCGGATATCAGCTATTGCCCACGCGTGTCAGATGTAATAAACAGCTGGCGCCTGCGTGGTATAAAGAGAGGTCGTCCCACGACCTCTCTTCATACATACCCCGACACTCCAGGATGGAAATGTACATCCTGGAATGGGAAGGGCTTAAAGAGTAGAACAGGGCTCTCCTAAAATTAGTCTTATTAGCATCCACAATAGGTGACATGGATCTGATGGGCATCCCCTTCCTCACAGGCACTGCAGAGAAGTCCACATTTTCTACCAGCTTTCTCATCTATAAGGGAGGAAGTAGAGCAGGAGGATAAGCCACTGATAGACACCTTTGGCAGCACCAATCTTCAGTGGAAAAGAAATATTTGGCAAAATTAAATCTAACATGTCTAATATTGTTTCCTCCCATGTCTGCCTTTTAGGGGCAGTTGGCTTCCTTAAAGCCTCTCAGGCTTTGTTCACATTACCGTTATGGCCCCAAATGGAGGTTTTTAAAGGTAATGTGAAAAAAACTCTTAAAGAGGTTGTCTAGGAATAGGAAAATGGATTTTGTATTCCAAAAACAGCTCCACTTCTGCTCACAACTACCGGTATATCTGGTATTGCAGATCATCTTCATTCAAATGACTGGGAATGATGTGCAGTATCAAACACAGACCTTGAACAGATACGGTACTGTTTCAGCACAAAACAAAATGTGTTTTCTAATTCCGAACAACCAGTTTAAAATATATTAAAGGAGTCATTCAACTTAAAAAAAAATAAAATCAGCTGTAAATGGTATAAAATTAGAAGGAAAAAAAAAACACTACACACGTCTTGCTTCTCCCGATGTTCTAGCACTAGTGCTCCCACGGTCACGTGCCAAAATATCGTCAGTATGACTCCCGGCGCTGAGCGGTGAGGATAGTAGTATGGCACATGACCACTGGGGCTACTAACTGGCGGCAGCGGTTACATACTGGCTGCTTGTAAATAAAGATCAGAAGGACCGCAGAAGCCAGAAGAACCAGTGCTGGATTGCTGGGAAAACCAAAAACTGAGTCTTGTTCTTTTTTCTAATTTTAAAGGACTTACAGCTGTTTTTATTTTTTAAGTGAGCTACCATGGATCTAAAAACCCTTGTTAAAATGCCATGTTTTTGTCATGTTAATAAATCCGACAAAGATGAATAATTTCACATTTATTTTCATCTTCAATGTGACCAATTATCTGTATAATTCCATTAAAAAACAAACTGAAATCTTTTAGAGTGGAAAATAAAAATAAATAAATAAAATAAAGTGGTTACTTAAATATACACCCCCTAAAATTAATACTTTGTTGATGTACCTTTTGATTTTATGACAACATTCAGTCTTTTTGGGTATCGTTAGGTGTCTACCAGAATGGCACATCTTGACTTGGCAATCTTTGCCCACTCGTTCTTGCAAAAGCATTCCAGATCTAATAGATTGCGAGGGCATCTGGTGTGTCGCGCCCTATTCAGGTCAACCCACATATCTTCAATGGGATTCATGTGTGGACTGGGTCATTCCAAAACTTTTGTCTCCTTTGGCCATTCTTTAGTTGATTTGCAGGTATGTTTAGGGCCGTTGCCGTGCTGAAAGGTGAAATTTCTCTTCATAGTCAGATTTTTAGCAGATACCTGAAGGTTTTGTGCCAAAAAGGACTGATATTTAGAACTGTTCATGATTCCCTCCACCTTGAATAAAGCCCCAGTTCCAGCAGCAGAAAAACAAAGCATAATGCTGCCTCCACCATCCTCACTGCGGGTCTGGTGCTCTTTTGGTGATGCGCAGTGTTGGCTTTGCGTCAAACATAGCTTTTGGAATTATGGCCAAAAAGGTAAACTTTGCTCTCCTCAGACCAGAACACGTTCTCCATCATACTTTTAGGAGACTTAATGTGGTTTTGGCTAAAATAGCCAGGTTTGTATGTGTTTTTTTGTAAGAAAAGGCTCCTGTCTTGCCACCCTACCCCACCGCCCAGATATATGAAGAATATGGGAGATAGTTTTCACATGCACTACACAACCAGTACTTGCCAAAAACTCCTGCAGCTCCTTTAATGTTGCTGTAGGCCTCTTGGTAGCCTCCTGGACCAATTTTCTTCTGGTGTTTTCATCAATTTTTGAGGGATGTTCAGTTCATGGCAATATCACTGTTGTGCCAAATTTAATCCACTTCTTGATGATCATCTTCACTGTGTTCCATGGTATATATAATGCCTTGGAGATGTTTTGGTCCCCCTCTCCTGACTGATACCTTTCAACAATCACATCACTTTGATGTGTTGTAAGCTCTTTGCGGACCATGGTTTTTGCTGAAAGATGCTACTAAGAAAATGACAGGAAAAGCCGACTAGAACTTAATAGAAACATAGCATTTTAACAGGGGTGTGTAGCCATTTTATAGCCACTGTAGTTTAAAGCCAGAGGTAATACATTCAAATATGAATAAAGAATTGTAGCTGTGTAGAAGACCTTCCACTTGAGCTTCTCATAGGTCTCCTTTTGCATGAGTAATAGCTTAGAAAAGGTACGGAAGGCATTGTTGCCAGATACAGGATTTGTTTTATACAGTCATCATATGAACAATTGCACTAAACACTTGGCAATTAGGCAAGCCAAAAAGCATGTTTGGCTTTTGAGCTATTTTTATTCTTTTTAGAATATCAATGAAAACAGTGAAAGGACTGAAACAAATAAGAGGTCAACTCACAAAGTCTCCAGACTGTGGAGCCCGTCAAAGCATTTCTTTCCCAGGGAGTCGATCCTATTGTTATGGAGATGTCTGCAGGGGAACATTAAAAGCACAGTCAGGATAGCATGCTGCGCACAGTGAACCTATGCAAACGTCTTCAATGGAAGTTTCTAAAGAAACGTGTTTTCAACCATGCACTTATTGTATACAAGTCAAGCACTGCCAAAGAATTTATTGGAGGGCATGCTCCTGAGACTTTCACTTTCTTCCTTCGAAAAGAGGGGCAGCAGTTATAGAGTTAAAGAATAAGTTGAAGATGTGCAGTATTGCTACTTCTGTGTGCCTACTGATTTTGCCATACAGATGTGTCAAGCAGAAATGATATAATACGTTATATTCCATCGATGTTGTCATGGAACTAAATGGCGATGTATCGGACAATAGTCTCAAAAGGTGCAATTCACAATAAACTTTGACAGAAATGTATGTCAGACACATTACTATGTCAACATTAGCTTTTCTGCAATAGAAAATGTATCATGAACCCGCACATTTGGGTCTGTTTTTAGAGTTTAGCTTCCAGTATTAGAAACTTATTATACTCTAGTGTAAAAGAAAACTCAATAACTTCTTTAGACCTGTAGAAGAAACGCTATAACTCAATGTTAATAAGCAAAACGTTCTTATGTGTCTCATGAGGCTCCTGCAACTTAAAAAACAACAATGTAAAGTCTGCCTGCGGCACATTTTACTTTGGGAAATATTTCCGCCAAAGAGAAATGGAAATTCCTGCTGGCATACAATTTCCTGAAAGGTGTATTAAAATGCAGCAGTATAATGTGGAAACCTACAAGTTTCCAACAAGATGGCCCATTGTAGTATATATCTGTCCTATTTTATTGCTGAACAGGATCATGAATTTGTTGTAAAATGCATGCTTTTAATAGACAAGGTGAAGGGATTTAGAAAGATTCATGACGATCCTACCTCCTGTATGTTTTATTCAGTATGCATTATGAGCAAGTCAATGAATAGCAGTATCCCATAAGGTTTTTTTATGAGCAAGCCAATGAATATCTCTCCCCAAAATGTTTTTGCACAAATACTCTGATGCTCTTGAATTTCTACCTATGTGTCTTGATTAAAATGGACGCTTATAAATATTAATCTTTTAAAAATACATAATTTGTTTCCGCTACAAGCTAAGTGGCCTGTTATGTGACCTCTTATTCACTTCTGTGTAAAGGCTCATTTAGACACGATTCTCACTCAAAATTCGCTCAAAGCCATCTTTTGGGTGATAATTCAAATGCACAGACATCGTGCAGTTTTCATGCACGATTCGTTCCTCGCTCAATTCTAATTTTCTAGAATTGAGCAATGAACTGTTATCAGCGGTGCAGGCTGTTATCACAGTCGGCAGCGCCGATAAGATTATTTCAGCGCATGTCCCGCTGGTGGTTCACAGCGGGACCTGAGCTGTAAGCGCAGAGAACAATGCAGCTGTTTGCTTATGCAAAACAGTTGTGTTGTTCGCCGAGTGATAGAGGTGGTGTCCCGCTCCGCCTGCATAGCTCTTTGGTAGCTACTTAACTACTATAGACTATGCAAGGATGATCGGTCAAAACTGTCACTCAAACTGTCGCTTGAGCGATCATCTATCAGAGTAAATGGGGTCTAACAGACACTGTGATTGGGCACAGACTGAAGCTATAACATTTAGGGTAAATTCACACTGGATTGAAATGCTGCAGAGTTTACCATCCAATTTGCATAACACAGTAGCCAGCAAGTAGACAGGATTTTACAAATCGTATCCATATGCTGTGAAAATCTCCAAACAAAAATTGACCTGTGGTAAAATCTCTAGCGTGACCATCTCTGTTGTGGAGTTCAATTGCAAATTTCACCCCTTTCAATGTAGCAGGACGTAAATCCAACATAAATCTCCAACGGGAAAAATATGCTCTCTAGAGACGTACATTTATACTTATTTAGAGTGAAGAGTAAAAGACCTCTAAATCCTCCTATAAATAACCATAAACTCCAAAAACTGATTCTACTAGTGAATGGATAGTAACTATTTGTGTCCCACAATGAAATGTACATATAGATAAACTCACAAGACCACAAGGCTGGAGAGGTTCTTGAATGCATGATCTGGTATGTGGTGAATCTTGTTTAATGCCAGCGTCATGGCTTGAAGGGCTGACAAACTTTCCAGTGCCCTAACTGGAATTTCACTCAGAGAATTGTCATCCAACCACAGGTGACGAAGTGAATTTAGGCCATTAAAGCAGTTTGGTGGTACATAGCTGATATGGTTGGCATCCAATCGCCTAAAGGCAAAAAATAAAAAAGAATAACTTGTTATTGGAGAATTATGCTGTCACTCAGGTTACTGATCCATTACTGTTACCTTCATCACTGCCGGTTTACTGTGAATGGAGGAGGGCAGGCTGGAACAATCTCCAGCAAGGTCTGCCTCTATTCACTGAGCGATGATCGCTCCTGTGTAAAAAAACAGGAGCGATGATCGCTTGGACGGCTGTTGGGTGCTTTTGTGTCCGACAGTTGTCCTGTGTAGAAGGCTCTTAACTGATGCAAACTGGAAAGATTGTGTATTTTGAAGGATCCATTAAACAAATCCATAAAAAAGCATACTTTGGTTCCATTTGCAATAATTTCTTATCTATTATGAACAGTTTTTAATGGATTTTTTTGTTTTCGTTTTTAGTTCTCGTTTTACGACTTCACATACACAACATATTTTAACGGATCGGTTAATCAGATGCCCAAACAGAAACAAAATGAATAGTTTCCATTTGTGTCTGTCACCCATTATTATAAAAATGTAGGAAACACAGATATAAAGATTTGTTCAATGTGTGGTGATTAGAGATGAGCGAGTATACTCGCTAAGGCTAACTACTCGAGCGAGTAGTGCCTTAGCCGAGTATCCTCCCGCTCGTCTCTAAAGATTCGGGGGCCGGAAGGGGTGGGGAGCGGCGGGGGAGAGCGGGGAGATCTCTCTCTCCCTCTCTCCCCCCTGCAACTCACCTGTCACCCGCACCGGCAGCCGAATCTTTACAGACGAGCAGGAGGATACTCGGCTAAGGCACTACTCGCTCGAGTAGTTAGCCTTAGCGAGTATACTCGCTCATCTCTAGTGGTGATGTAAAGAAAAAAGCACATGCTTAATATTTCAGTCTTTTACTCAGCTTGCCTTTCTCTCCCCATTTATCAAACATTAAGTGTCTCACATACAATTAATAAAACTCCACGTTATCTCAACAGATCAAAACCAAACACCTCGTCCATATTACTACTAAAATTATTGCAGAATTAACAAAGGCATTTTCTTATGAGGTGCTCCGAACTCTTTTGGATGAGACCAAAAAAACTCTAACACTTTTATGGTGCTTGCTGTGAGTAGCACTGTACTGTGGCATTATCATTAGAGAGACCTTCTTATCTTTCACAACACACAAGTCAGAAGGTCATTTTCAGACATCTTAATGACCTCCTTCCTATTCAGTTCTACATGCAGCAATTTGTTTCCATAAGACCTTTTTACATGCTCTTTCTTCACAAAGCACGGCACTAGTGACTTCTGACCTGGACTCCGGACCTTCACACAAAAGTAGCTAATTATACGATAACGGTCTACCTGGGCTGGAACTGACCAGCAATTGAGACATCAGGGATGGATGCAATATAGGGAAAACGCATTGTGGCAGGTCTACAATTATAAAATGGAACATTCCTTTTATGTCTGTAGACGTTTTAATAACACTTTCTCTTTTCTGACACTTTTTGGTTTGGGATGCGTGACATGTAGTCAGACATATGTCACAGCAGGTATGTCAGTTAGGAGTTACTGTATAAGAACCGCACCTGATGGAACTATTTGTTATAGTTTCCTCTAGCAATGTCTAATGTGACAATAATACTAAGGATCTGGATTATTCCACAGCACGATTGCTCATCTTTTGCTCAAGTTAATGGAATGTATTTCTTTTCATTAAAACAAAACATTTAAAGATATAAGGGAGTACATTTGGCTTCACACAATGATCTAGTAAGTTTTACTATTTATTAAGTATGGCCATCAGCTAATTTGGGATCTCTCTGGTTTGTGCATTCCAGAGCATCAGAAGCTGACTGTAAATTATGATCTGGAGATTGTGCTGATTGCAGTTGTCAGAATATACTTTTTTGCATGTTGCATGTTTGGCGTGGTTACAATATGAATTATGGAATTATGTTGCATACAATGAAGCAAACTACTGAATGAATGCCATTCAAATACCAAGGACTAGAAAAATAACTCCCAGCAAAGTGCATAGACATGTAGAAGACACAGTCTGCCTGCGCACTCCTCTAATGCCGTACCAATGCAGAAAACACAAGGTCTTTGTAATGGTTTAACTCTACATGTCAAAATTCTGACAAATGTTTGCAATGAAAATGTAGATTATAAATCCAAACAAGTCAAACTTCTATCAACAAAAGGACAAAGCTGAAATGTTTACATGCTTCATCCAGACGTACCTTGAAGGCAAGAATTGTTTTAGTTTACTGGTTGGAACACTGCACATGATTTTGGAGTGTTCAGTTATCTCTTCACATGTATGGACACAGAAAAAGAATACGCATATTAATGAAGCCTGCATATAAAAGTGACAACAAGGCACTCATTAGTCCTTTGACTCATACGTCAAAGGAGTTAGGAGTCTGTTTTGCTTGTATGTCGGCTGATTACTGATCCCTTTACATGGGGCGCAAAGATCAGGGAAATGAATGTTTGGGCAAATATTTGTGGCTGATCATTGGCCCCTGTAAAATTGCCTTAAAGGGATTGTCCAACATTTTTTTCTTTAAAATCAGAGTCCCCATCATAGAAAACAACAAACTAGCATATACTACCCTCGCTTGGCTCCCTGCATCACCCAAATTGACAGCTTCAGTGTGACATAATGTTTATAGACTGCAGCAGTCTATGTATGGGAGGTCACAGGCTGCTGCAGCCAATTACTGACCTCAGTGATTGAGCGCTGTACTCGGTGAATGGCTGCAGCTGACGGCAGCTTGTAAACAAAGACTGGGCACATCATTTGGAGTTGTGGTGCAGGAGATGAAGGGAACCAGGAGAGGTAAATATATGCCAGAATGGTTTTAAAGAAGAAAGAAAAAAACATATCAGGCAACCCCTTTAAGACTTGAGATCATTGGCTATCAGCCAATCAAATGTGAAGCAGACCTTAAAAGTCCTGAAATATGGTTCTCTCTCCCGTTTCCAGCTCTTCTGGTCACTAAGTTGTCTTATGAATAAACAAAACTAAATGGCGTTCATGGAACATCTGCCAGAGGTGGAACCCAGCATTAGGCAAAAGGTATTACTACTCATTCATAAATACTCGTAATTAATACTGTAACTCTAATGCTAAGTTCACAGTGCCATTTGCAGCCTCAGTTGGCAGCACTTATTTTGCTCATTCATAAAACAGCTTAGTAAGCTAATGAGAAGCTTAAATTACCAAGGGCATACAGATTTTCAGTATTAAGGTGTCTTCATGGCTATCTTTGTATTTTTCTTCCGTCAACTAATTGATCTTATCCATCTGTAGAACATCATATTTTTCTGAATAAGGGTACTTGCACGCAGACGTTAAAAAAATTACCCTCGAGATGTTTTGGAGAATGCACATTGACAAATGCTATTCTTGTCCAAAAATTGGACAAGAATAGAACATGCTGCGATTCGAATGAATGGGTGCCATTTTCACCCAATTCCCTGCGGATGCAAGGCGTTTTTATGTCAACAGCCTCACATCACTTGGGGGCTGTAGACATCATCCGTCGTGGCTGTCAGCCGCGGAGGAGGATCGCAGGGTTTCTCCCATTGTTTCCAATGGGACACCTCGCATTGCACTGTGTGTACCTGGCACGTGGCGTGATGCTGCTGCTGGCCCTATTGAAAACAATGGGCGCTGCAATGTGAGAGGACGCAGAAAGATAGAACATGCTGTGATTTGTTTCCTGCATCGCAGTGCAATGCAGCAAAACATCGTTCATGTGTATGACTTCATTCAAAAGGATGGGGTTCATATTTGTGTGTCTCGCAACGCACAAATCTTGTGCGATGTTCTCGGGGGCAGCCTTACTCAGATACTTTGAGCAACCTATTTCATAAATCTGCTGATTATACAGCATCCTGGTAAGCAGGGAATTGGGTTACACTGTCCTCTTGGTACATACAGTACATAATGTTTTTTTAAAGTATCACAACAGGCTGTGTCATTTCCATCTGAAATGAGTATTAGGTCAACAGCAAGTGTTTCCCCTCAGATACAATGTAGCAGTTTTCCTCTCCTCTGAATAGTTAGGAGTTCAGTTCCTCTCAGGAATGTATCCATAATAGACAAATACAAGTCATTTTCATTGTGAACAAAGGACAAGATAGCAGTTGTGATAGTGAGTTAACTACCGTTTACCATTTCTCAGCTGCTCCTGCCTTTAAATAGGGGGTTACCTGATCTTTGCGAATTCTGCTACACAATGGATACAAAACATTACCTGCTTCAAATGCAGATTCTAACAAAAGCCTCCATTTGGGGGGAATTTCTGTGAAGGTTACTTTGTTGCCTTAAAGCTCTTAACCCCATCCACTGTCCTCCTAATTGATTAACTTGTTTCAGAAGTTGCATTCCTTGTTCAAATCCAAAATGCAAGAGGCACCTGGTGAGCAGCATGAAACAGGAAACTAAAAAGTGCCCACCTATTTGTGAGGGGCACAAACTAGCTTGAATGAACAAAGCAATCCAGGCTTCAACCAATATTCTTCCTTTTTGCCATAGTACCTTTTCTGTTCTATTTCTTATCATTCCATCTCATGGCTGCTACACAGCTGTTTAGAAGTGCCACTACATACCGTCACTCTGTCTAATGGAGTCACAAAGCAAAGTCATTAAAACACCATCATTGTCTGTTTTCATTACAAATATTTTATGATTTTATAGATATAGTAACCCATTAGGTAATTCCTAAACAGGTATTCCCATCGAGGCATTTATAGTATATTCAATTCTGGGACCCATATCTATAGGGAGAACAGGGTCCTTCAACCTCCATTCACTCATTTAAACACTTAGACTATACCACTTTCACCATTATGCTTAATGGAGATCATACAGCTATTTCTGTAACTCCTATGATGCCACACAACCAGCACTCTATTGAAATGGATACAACAAGCAGCTCCTTTGCATAAGCAGATCAGTGGACCCTTGTTATTTCCATTATCAACTACACTATCTCACCTGAGTAATTGGACACCTGAGCAAGAATCAAAAAGTAGCATTTATTTACATATGTTAATACTTAGTGGGGTCTCCTTTGGCCCCATTGACATCAGATACTCTCCGTGGCATACTTTCTTCAACTATCTGATACAAGTAAACTGGTATTGCCCTCCATTCATCTTGCAAATGTCTGGCGTCCTACAATGGTGAAAGGAGCGTCATCATTGGACAGTTGAGCAATGGAAAAATGTTCTACGGAGAGATGAATCACGCAAGTCTATCTGCAAATCAGTTGGATGTACCTGGGTGTGGAGGATATCTGGGGAATGCCTTTTGCCTAAGTGTGTTGTGCCAACAGTTAAGTGCGGCGGAGGTTCCGTTATGGTCTGTAGAGGTTTTACGTGGCATGGTTTCAGTCCATTTCATTGTCGTGAAAAGAACCGTGAACATGGAGGTGTACCTGGACATTCTAGACAAGAATGTGCTGCCGACAATGGGGCAATAATCTGGGAATGGTCAACAATATTTCCAACAAGACAACGCGCCTTGTCATACATCCTACGTTGTTTCATGTTGGGTTGGTGATATGGATGTTCCACGATTCGACTGGGCTGCACAGAGCTCTGTCTTGAACCCGACTAAAAAGCTCTGGGGGTGAACAGAAATGTTGGGTCAGGAAATATGAACAGTGTCCATTTTCTTTGAGAGAAGTCTCCAGACAATTGCAGTATGAATGGAGAGAAATACCAGTAGAAGTGTATCATCCAATGTCATTAGAGCCAAAGGAGGCCCACTAAATATCAATATATATATACATAAATGCTACTTTTGTTTTCGGTCAGGTGTCCAATAACATTTGGCAGGCTGGTTCAAAGTAGCCAATAATAGTTTAGATGAGAATACTGAAGAACCAATATTACTTTGGTGGGGTACAGTGCATTATATAGCTATTATTGCATAGTATAAATGGTGATGGTAATGAATTCAAAATTATTGGTTAAAACAGTGATTCTAATGAAGAGCAATGATCCCCTACCCATAGCTTATCCAAGTCATAGTTGACATCATTGATATGACTTTGATCTTACTATACTTACAAAGACTGAAGGTTGCGAAGGTTATGGAAGGCATCACTTGGAACTTGTTTTAACTGGTTGTTCTGCAACATCCTAAAAAAAAGAGAAGAAAGAAAATTGCATCATTAAGAAAAATGATTCAGAAAGGAGAACTTATATTCATGTGCACTGCCTAAACCTTTAACATTAAAGGCATCACATGAAATGAACATAAAAAAAACAATGGAATTAGTTTCATTCTCCAATATTTAACCACCAGTCTAGGCATTCTCCAAAGGATTCCGGGATCTAAAGAAAAACTGCAGGAGGATGCATCAACATGCAGAATCCTGTAGGTCGCTGGCAGGTAGTCACCTGTTTAGAAACAAAATGAGTTCAATAGCAGTTGCTCGTTACACAATGGCAATAATAACACACATACAGACATATTTACTCAGCTGCATTTTCAAAGGAAGGTATTCTCATTTTAAAATCTGCATAAGTCACGGGAGAAGGACAGTGGGTTCACTCAGTGTCTTACGGTCATTGTATAACTTGTTTACTGAAATGTCAGACTGTCTGAGATTAGGATCCGGAGTTGGTATATGGTAGCTGCCACAATGTAAACTAGAGACCCATGTTCAATGCCAGTACACAAAGACAGGAATATACAGTTGGGTTGAGAAGTATTTGGACAGTGGCCGATTGTTTACAACTTAGCTTCTGTACATCACCACAATAGATCTGAAACAAGGCCATCAAGAGGGAGTCTATCAGCTGGAACATGCTGTCCAAACTGCAGGCGTCATGTCTGGGCTGAACAGTCCAATGGGCGGTCCAATCAGTGATTGAGAGCTCTCTGCGTATGTTTGGTGCCAGAGTTCAGTTCCCTGAATGGGTCTGATCATATTATGTAGTTCTATCCTCTTTATCCCATAATGTTTTGTTGTTGTGCAGAGTTAATTGAACTACCTGTGTCTGTTGATATGATTGTATCCTTTTAAAGGCAGTGTGTTATTATGCTGCTATTTGGTATGTAGATTATGGATTGATCACTGCTAGCGGATGTATGTATATATATATATATATATATATATATATATATATATATATATATATATATATATATATGCTATGGTTGTGGGCATGTACTTTTACGCCGCCTGTCCGCAGGCATTGCGTTTTACCGCAGCAGATTTTCACCGCAGCAAAACACTGAGGTCACGGCGATTTTCCGCGATGAACCATTATGATAGGTTTATCACAGAAAATCGCAGCATGATTTTTAATTGTAATTAAATATCAATCTCATCTACCCATTGGTGAACTGGGGTCTGTATACGTGTCACAATGTCATTTATTTCCATGTCTTTTTTGGAAAAACAATTTAAACATTTTGTAATAAATATATTTACTCTATAATTCATGGCGATGTCTCTATTGTGCATATTGGTTTCTAGTGTGCAAAAGTAGTAATAATAAGAAACTATATACATTTGGTATTGCATCGCTAATCCAGAGACTAATATCATCATGGTTATTTTTTAGCACACAATGAATGCCAATAAAACAAAACCCCAATAAACAATGGTGGAATTTGTGCGGTATTTTTTTTTTTTTTTACATCCCCCACAAAAAAATAAAAGTTTTATAACACATTATATGTATCCCAAAGTGGTGCCATTAAAAAATACAACTTATGCCGCAAAAAAGAAATATTTATTATTTCTACCTCATTCACATTTGGACTTTGATTTCCATTTATAACAGATCCGTTTTAGCAAAATGAAGCAGATAGGAAGATAGAAAGCAAGCGGAAACATTTCCATTCATGTCCACCACCCATTGACTTCTATGTTAAAAAAAAAAAACGGAAAGGCTTCTTTCCGTTTGATTTCTGCAAAAGTCGGATAACATCTTGTAGTACGATTGTGCGATGCCTCCTGGTCGTCGATGTGCCAGTTATCGCCACTTGTTTCACACTGACAGGGACAGAATCCTTGAACTGAGAGACATTAGTCTATCACCCCAGCAGACAGCTACGTGCGTAGGCCAAGATGTTAGCACTGTTCAATGTTGTTTGTCCCAGTGGCTGGGAGAACAACAACAAACTCAAATGACAGCAAAAGGGGGGCATAGAGGTGAGCCTTTGCACAGACAGATCATCAGATTAGAAGAATTGCGCATAGTGATCCATTCTGTACTGCGAGTGAAATTAGACATCAAATCCCAAGCCTAGAGTGTCAAAATGGTTTGCATGGCCAAGTGCATTCCGCGTGGCAGAACATTCCTCAGGCAACCAACAATAACCTCACTGATAACATGTCAAGGCGTGTAAGTGCATATATTTCTGCGCATAGCACTTATATCAATACTGAGTAAATCAAGAGGTCTTGAATATTTTTTTTCCATATTTTTCAGCATTTGCATATCATTAACATGTCTGTCAATCCCTCAATTTCCATAATTCCTTGACTTTTTCTTTGTGGTGCTGCGATTTCAATGTTGAGGAGCGTATTTTCTGTATTTGATGATGAGAGTGGCCATTTTACGGAGCTGCTGCTAACAGCATTCAGATATATACTTTACAGCAGTCGCTTGGATCATAGGAATCTAATCTGAAGATAACTCATTGACCCCTGGGGTAGAGTGTGGTGAGCGTGCTCTGTGACCTCTGCAGGAAGGGGATGGAGGTCAGCTGTGCTCATCAACTATTGTAAATTGTCAGATCCTTGGTTATCTATATATAGGTGTTACCGTACATTTTATTGTAATCCTGCCTGTGATGATAATGAGATGACTGTAGAGAAGTATACAGAACAGGAAGTGTTAACCTATTACGAGGTTCAGTAGCCAGGATTTTTCCCTTACTCCTTTAGTGACCAGTAATTTGTTGAATTTTCCGTTTGTTTTTTTTTCATTCCCACATTTCAAGAGCTATAACTTTTTCAATTTTCTGTTGACACAGCAGTATGAGGACTTGTTATTTGCAGGATGAGTTGTATTTTTTATTTGTACTATTTAATGTACCATATAATGTATTGATAAACTTTTAAACATTTTAAAAGGGGTGAAATGGAAAACTGACATTAACTTTATTCTGTAGGTCAGTACAAATGCAACAATTTCAAATTTATACAGATTTTATGTATTATTACTTTAAAAAAATAAAATAACTTAAAAAAAATTGCTCTCTGCCACTATATCATAAGATTCATAGCTTTTTTTGTCACTGTGGGTATTTGCTAGTTCTTTTTTTAAGGGTGTTCAGTATTCTGTATTGGTACCATTTGGGGGTATATAAATCTTTTGATCATTTTCTTTTCAATTTTTTTAGGAGACGAGGTGCCAAAAAACCCACAACTCTGGCAATTCTCCACTACTGGCTCCTACTCTAATAGCCAGTAGTGGAGAAACCTTAGATCCTGGCAGTTTAATCCCTTACTCGACAGACTCATTAGTAACTGCAGAATGTAATCAGATGACAGGTGGAGGGGGCTCCTTCTGTTACTTATCGGTACCACGTAATGCAAACCACAAAGCACCAATAGGTTTCCATGGCAGCCCAAAGCCTGACAAAGGCGTCCATGTCTGCCATGTAACTCAGCTGATCAGGCCTCACCTCCCGCGGAGTCTAATAGGCTTCTGTCATAGGCTTAGTCGAATACACGACATAAGTAATGCAGTGTAATATTCCAGTGTTTTAATAATCACATCCCAAAAAATGCAATAAAAGGCAATCCAAAAGTCACATGTACCTAAACCTAGTGCTATTGAAAACCACAACTCTTCCTGCAAAAAACAAGCCCTCACATAGCTCCACTGCTGGAAAAACAAAAATGTTATGGTTCTTAGAAAGTGGCGATGCAGATTCAATTATTTTTCTTTAAAAACATGTTTTCATTGTGAAAAATAGTAAAAAAAACAAAAACAAAACCCAAACTATATGAGCTTGGTATTGCAGTAATCGTGCTGATCCACATAAGAAAATGCTGACGTTATTTTTACACAATGGTGAACACTGTAAAAACAAAACCTCAAAACAATGGCAGAATTTCCAAAAACTGTAATAAAAGTTATAGATCACATTATATGTATCCCCAGAATGGTAGCATTAAAAAATACAACTTATCCCACTGAAAGCAAGCCCTCATATAGCTATGGCTCTTCCAATCTAATGATGAAAATCACTTGGTCCTTAAGGCACAAAATAGACGGGTCTCTAACGAGTTAAATGAAAAATGGATTATTTTCAACTTTTAATATTTAGAAAAAACGTGAACTTGTGTTTACTGTATAGCAGTATATTGTACATATACATAATAGGTTCAATATTAGTTTATTAATCCCTGCTAGTGGTAGGCATTAGAGATGAGCGAGCATACTCGGAAAAGCACTACTCGCTCGAGTAATTTGCTTTATCCGAGTATCGCAGTGCTCGTCCCTGAAGTTTCGGGTGCCACTGCGGCTGACAGGTGAGTCGCAGTGGGGAGCAGGGGAGAGTGGGCGGGAGAAAGATCTCCCCTCCGTTCCTCCCCGCTCTCCCCTGCAGCTCCCCGCTCCGTGCCGGCACCCGAATCTTCAGACCCGAGCACAGCGATACTCGGATAAAGCAAATTACTCGAGCGAGTAGTGCTTTTCCGAGTACGCTCGCTCATCTCTAGTAGGGATCAATAGTTTGCAATGCATGGTACCTCTGAGAGCAAGGGGCAGTAAGGCACTGGACTGGGCCCCCTCTGGCTAGCTGCTTGGTTGCTGCTACATCCAAAGAATTGAACACCGTGGCAGGTGGGTGTCAGCTGTCAGAAACAGTTAGCACATACCGGGTATGAAGCGAGCACAGCTCCTGAGCTCACTCTATACACTGCCTGCAGCACAGTAACGGTGGGTCATCATTAAGTGGTTAATGCATATAGCGACATGGAAAACGAAAAATTAGATCACCAAAAATTAATAAAATATATGTTTAACAGTAAAATAAGTTAAACAATAGGTCATTTTCGGATTATACATTCATTTTAAGAAGCTAATGGGTTCCTTTTGTGGTATGTTTGAGTCCTTATTTATCTATCTATCTATAGGCGAAAACCCTCACTCACTGACTCACCACTAATTCTCTAAACTTGAAATTTGCCACAACCATTCTTTAGGTCATAAATAGGAAAAGTAAAGAGGCCACAACTTGATTATTCAATGCTATGTTGGTCCCAGCTGTACGGCTGTACTGCTGCATCTGTATATTGCTGCTTGTGGGACCAACATGGAATAAAGTTCCTTTTATCTGAAATGGACTGCCGTGGATGCTGCCTCTGATTATATGTTTATTTTGCCATTCTTGGAGCGGGTATTTGATCCAACCCAAACGGAGGCGTGACATCATACTATTGGACCCATACTGGAGTCGGATAAGTGATTGCTGCTGTGTTTCTCTATATAGCTGTATTTGATTATTCAATGCTAATTGCAAGAGTAAGTGCACCCCTGCAATGTACCTAATCTAATTCTCTAACTTCCCGGTGTTGTACAAACATGAAATTTGGCACGACCATTCCTTATGTCCTAAATGCAAAGGGGTCACAACTTGATTATTCAATGTTAAGTGTAAAAGTAAGTGCACTCCTATATTATGTAACTTTGCGGTGTCATACGAACTTGAAATTTGGTATGACCATTCTTTAGGTCCTAAATAGGAAAAGTAAAGGGGTCACAACTCGATTATTCAATGCAAAGTGCAAAAGTAAGTGCACTCCTATGGTTTGTAACTTTCCAGTGTCTTACAAACTTGAAATTTGGCACAAGCATTCTTTAGGTCCTAAATAGGAAATGCAAAGGGGTCACAGCTTGATTATATAATGCTTAGTGCAAAAGTAAGTGCACCCTTATATTATGTAACTTCTGGGTGTCGTACAAATTTGACATTTGCCACAACCATTCTTTATATCCTAATAGGAAAAGTAAAGGGGTTGCAACTTCAATATTCAATTCTAAGCATGAAAAACTGTGAAAATCCACGATACATGACATTGTTCTTTTCTCAGAAACCATAAAGCCTAGGGAAATGATTTGCATACTGAGGAGAATCTACGTCACCTCTATGTGCATATACTGAGGAGACTCTAACACCCCTCTATGTGCATATACTGAGGAGAATCTAACACCCCTCTATGTGTACATACTGAGGAGAATCTAACACTCCTCTATGTGTCTATACTAAGGAGAATCTGACCTCTGTGTGCATATACTGAGGAGAATCTACTTCACCTCTATGTATATATACTGAGAAGAATCTAACGCTCCTCTATGTGTATATATTGAGGAGAATTTACCTCACCTCTGTGTGCATATACTGAGGAGAATCTACCTCACCTTTATGTGTATGTACTGAGAAGAATCAAACGCTCCTCTATGTGTATATACTGAGGAGAATTGAAACGCTCCTCTATGTATATATAATAAGGAGAATCTAATTGATCTCTGTGTGCATATACTGAGGAGAATCTACCTCACCTCTATGTGTATATACTGAGGAGAATATACTAAAAGGCCGTAAAGTACATAAGGAAGCGGCCATGGACTGCAGTGATGGAGCATGCCTTTAAGGTTAAGAAGGGGCTGCAACCTCCTATCTAGGGTTAAATTTGAATAAAAAGGTCAATTACCTTTAAAGGTAAAAAGTGAGGAGAGTGGGAGGGGTGGCACATTCTGCAAAGGGACATCAGTACATGCAGTCTGAGGAGAATCTAACGCTCCTCTATGTGTATACATGTTTTATTCCTCGGTTCCTCTGAAGTAACCATGACTTCATAAAATGTTTCATGCAAACGACACGTAAACACCTGTACCAAATTAACTCAGGCAAACTCTAGTATATCAGCTAGTTCATATATATTGTGAAGCGCCATGCTATCATTTTTCCAGCATTTGACTGAATCCAAGCAGAAAGTATAGTTCTATACATCTGCTACATCTACCCACAATCACATCATCAATAAACTCCAATGACACAGTTACATTGGCAACCATACATGCCACAACACTGCATCCATCATGTTTGACAAATGATGTGGTATGCTTTTGATCAAAGGGCTCCAGACTGGAGAAAAAAAATCTCTTGGACGCCTTTTCCCCCTAAATTTAAAAATTTAGGAGCCAAATTATATTTCTCAGTCACCAAAATGAAATCAATATTACTACATGCGAAATAAAGAAAATGGTTACACTAGATTGTGGATCAATAAAAATACAGTTATAACATTCAATAGTCATGTACCGCGCGTCGTAGGTTAAGTAGGAATAAAATAAACATTATTTTAATGTATTAGTTTAAGATAGCTAGCTAGTTAGCTGATAGATAGATATTAGATAGATAGATATTAGATAGTTAGCTGATAGATAGATAGATAGATAGGAGATAGATAGATAGATAAATAGATAGATAGATATGAGATAGATAGATAGATATGAGATAGATAGATAGATAGATAGACCAAGTAAAACAAAAGGAAATTACAAACATAGCTCCTGAGATTTATCAACCATCTGAGAGAAGCACAAGAGTCTACAGAAAAATAGAAGTAGAAAACTATGGCATTCGTCCAGGTATGCATTGATTATAAGACATCCGGTCTTTCCATCTAGATTTAAATAAAGATGTATTGCAAATGTCTGGTTGATTAGGATGACCGTTTCTCCTATGTTGGGGATGTCAGTACTTTTCCAATGTCCAAGTATAACTAAATTTGATAATGCCAACACTTTAGAGGTCAGAATTCGAAAAAAGTTGGCAGGATCACATGAGAGTCAATATTCATCAAAGCCAACAAAGGAGATTTGTGGACCATGTAACCAATCAGAAACGATAATAACCAAAACACAGAGTCCCAATACTGTTGGAGAAAAGGGCGACTCTACAAAGTATGCGACAATCCTCTGTCGCCACCATTTCTCCTCAAATACGATATATTTGAGCTAGATGAACTGGTGTATAATAGCATCTTAGCACGATTTTCATTATTGTCTCTACATGTGTACTATAACTGACACCCTTATGAGTCAAACAAAAAGCTTGCTTACATTCTGTCACTGAATCTTTGGCCTAGCTCTCTTAGATCTCCTGCACATGGGCGTATTTGCATTGCGAGTCCGCGGCGGGCGTTCGCCTCCAGACTCCGCAGCAAATACACTCCATAGTATTAGGGCTCCCACACACTTGCGTTTGCGTTTTTTGTTAACGCGATTGTCAATGGGACTTTCCAATGTGAAAAACGCAACACACAGCACCAAAAACGCAGTTGCGTGCGTTGCGTTTTTTTACAATAGAAAGTCCCATTGACAAACGTGTTAAGAAAAAACGCAATCGCAAGTGTGTGGGAGCCCCTCAATGGCAAAACGCCATTTCATCTCCATGAGCAGAAGTCGATTGCGATTTTTCGCTCGCGGATAATAAATCGCAGCATGCTGCAATTTTGTGCGGGTTACGCATGGCCGGCTTCCACTGAAGTCAATGGAAGCAGGCCGTCCCGCGGCACTTCCACAGTGAGCACTGCGGAAGTATCAAGGGACACGGGTCACTCCAGAGCGCCGATTGCTACTGCGCAGCGCTGTGCAGAGCCGCCGGACAGGTACGCAGGGGTCACCGGGACGAACTCCGCTGCGGGAATGGGAATCCGTCCTGCCTCTGTGCAGGAGGCCTTAGTGGGTACATATTTTGGAAACAAGCACGTTAGTGTATGTGAATATATATATATACACACACACACACACACACACACACACAATTCCTTTAGAAAATATTCTAAATATATTTAAATTGCCCCAGAATAATAGAGGTTTATGTGCATGTAAGAAATGCTGTATTTGCAAATATTTGTACTGGTCTCCTGGGATCAAATGATATTGAGATTTTAGTTGCTCAAATTGGACAAGAGAATAAATGTATGAGTGCAAGTATACCATACGATCGCCACCTTGAAATATCCAGATATGGGATGGCAAGTCTAAAGTAATGTATTCTTTCAGGAAAGAGCTTTGGAGTTTCAACAAGTCATGGAATTTTTTTCATACCTTTAAAGATGTTTGAAGAGAGGTGGGATGGCAGAGGAAATGCCACAAAGCAACTAGAAGTAAGGATTTAAATGGGATAGAAGAAGCTACATGGTGCTCACTATGGACCCAGTGTTTCTGGTTCTCGGGTCTCCACATGGAGATAATTGGGAGACAAGTGTAGCTATATAATATTCTTGAATATCCGGGAGGCTTAGACCTCCTAACCATCTATCCTTTGGAAGTATGGTGCTGGCCACCCAAAGTTCATATTGCGCCCAAACAAATTGAGGTACGATTCTGTTTATGTCTATAAAAACACATTATAGTATGAGTAATTCAATAGGGAGAGTACGAAATAGTTATAGCAGTTTTGGCAATAAAAGCATTTTAAGAGGTGTCGAATACGTTCGCTCATCTCTAGTGTCGATCTTTCCCATGCATGATATCTCAAGTTTAGGTACCAAGATATTATTATATCAAGATATTTTATACCTTCATTTTGCCAACCAAAATGATATTTCTTTTGTAGATAATGTAATAAGTCATTATACAGAGGCAAGATTTGGGATTTTTGTGCATTTATTTTGTAGTAAGATACTTGTCCAAACTCTTTTATGATCCCCAATGCGTTATCAAGAGAGGGTATGGGATCAGTTAATGTCAAGTTGATATTAGCGGCATATAACGATACAAGGTGGAAACACTCTCCGATTGAGATCGTTTCTCTAAGGGCTTGCGCTAATGGATACAGGGACAATATGAAGATCTGCGGGGACAAAAGGCAACCCTGCCTGGTGCCATTTCTAACTGTGAAATCATCTCCTAAAGAACCATTAGTAAATGTGTGCACTAAAGTTTTTGAGTATGGGAATATGGCCTCCAAAGCCATTTTATCTAGAGTTGCAAAAGCAGAACACCAATTTATATGATCAAATGCCTTTTTTGGCGTCCAGGTATTTTTCTCGATACGATACAATGCATAAGATTTAGGACCCTTCTAGTGTTATCCGATGCTTGTTGACCTTTCACAAATCCAACTTAATCTTTCTTAATCAAATATAGTAAGAAAGTTGTCTGTTTACTTAGCGTTTTGAGAGCCTTTATTTTGTCAAGTAAATCATTCAGGGTTTTAATTCTCTCTTTTTTCACATGGTGATCTATTTTAACCCATTTACGACCAGCCACTGTATATATACGGCGGCTGGTGCTGGGCTTAAAGGACCACCGATCGTAAAAATACGGCGGTGCTCTAAGCCTCCTGCCTCTGCAATCAGTCAGAGGCAGGAACGGGTTATCAGCTGTTAGTGACAGCTGATAACCTGGAGCAGAAGGCAGGAGGGGTTTTTAACCCTTCCTGCCTTCTGCTTCCCCGATATACAGAGCTCAATGAACACTGTCGGGGCAAAGTGAAAGTAAGAAGTTCTTTCACTACGGGAGCCTCGGGGGGTCATGTGACCTCCCGGGATTCCCTGCTACTGCAGAGCTGGAGGGTCAGACTTAGACCCTGGCAGCTCTGCAGGTGACTAATGTCACCACAGGGGTTGCTTTCCCCTGTAACTGAGGGTCCTATGGACTGCCCAGCTACAGTGGGAAAATGTCAAATAAAGTTTAAAAAAAAAAAAAAAGTGAGTGTCCCCCAGAGGTCTTACATGACGTTATGGGGGACACAGATAGTAAAAAACACAATTCCATACATAAGTAAAACAAAACAACAGAATAAAACAACAAAACATACATAAAAAAGGGAATAACACAAAGCAGACGCCAACAAAAACCTTCACCGTATGCGCCCTATAAACCAAAACCGTACATACTATATGTCAAAACGTCCGAAATAAATAGAGGAACCCATTTCCATATTTTATTTTAGTGTAAATATAAAAATAATTTTTTAAAAAACTATAAATGTTAAAAAAATCATTTTTTTTTAGCATTTTACCCCCAATAAAACTAAAAAACGGGAAAAAAAGTCAGTGAAAAAGATATTAAAAAAATAGTCCTATATGTCACGGAAAAAAAAACGCAGCAAAAATAATTTTGGTAGCTAAAGGAAAAAAAATAGAGCAGTAAAACCGCCACATAGGTAAAATCCCTAAAAAGTGTCTGGTCCTTAAGGTACAAAACAACCTGGTCCTTAAGGGGTTAATAAAAGAACATTTTATGTATGCTTTGTGAGCTTTCTATAAAACAAAAGGAGGGATGCATTGTGAGTAGAGATGAGTGAGCATACTCGCTAAGGCAAACTAGTCGAGCGAGTAGTACTTATTCGAGTACCTGCCCGCTCCTCTCTAAAGATTCGGGTACCGGCAGGGGGTGGGGAGCGGCAGGGGAGGGGAGAGCGGGGAGATCTCTCTCTCCCTCTCTCCCCCCCGCTACCCCCTGCTCACCGCCGCAACTCACCTGTCACCCGCGCCGGCAGCCCAATCTTTAGAGACGAGCGGGCAGGTACTTGAATAAGGCACTACTCGCTCGAGTAGTTTGCCTTAGCGAGTATGCTCGCTCATCTCTAATTGTGAGTAAAATAGTCCTCTAAATCTATCTCCATATTATTCCTATGTTCCACCTGCGATAATAAAGAGTCATTACTACCCCAGATATATGTTGGTAGTTGGTTGGTAGTGTTCTGCTAGGGTCAAGGAGATTGGGCATGGTCATACCACGTGATCGTTTTAATTATCGACCCTTGTGAAAGTAGTAGTAAAGTTCTAATAACTGTGATGAACAATCGAGTGGAAGGAGTAATCCCTCTCAGAGCTGAGCATTGCTCGCCATACATTGAACAGTTCTTCCTTCCAGCATATGTCACTGAGGAATTGGGCTTGATTGTGCAAGTTGGGGGTGGTATCAATGTTATCTGAGAGAGACAAAGCTTGATATAGTGCAGGTAATGAGCCGATTTTCCTGTCCGCCTCTAACAGCTTTTCTTTAACATGGAAGAAGTGAATATAAGCATAAACGTCTCCTGCTACATGGTCTGCTAGATGTTTAGGCCAGGGAAGTCTGCGGGCCCTATTATAAGATCTGCAAGGGACACTCCGGTAACAGCGGTTTCATGAGATTTTGCTGACAGTGCATCAACTCAAGTTTGGGTTAAAAAGCTCGTTAGGCAATGGCTCAGAGCTCGATCTTCACCTCGACTCCTCAGATTCTGCATGCTCTGGCAAGCGTTCCGCATGTTCAGATACAGGGGAGCTTTCCCCTGTGATCTTCTGCCCGTGGCATCTTTGTCCCGCGCCGGGGACTGAGAGAAGTAAAAATGAATCAGCTATATTAAGTATTATTATACTGGGACCATATGAGACGTATTTTAGATGGTCGCTAAGAATCTAGTCCTGTCCATTACTGAATTATGCATAGGGACTTCTTTTGTTCTGACAGCATTAAATAAAAGTCTTATACAACGGGAAATAACTCACTTTGCTTAAATATCGCCTTGCAGACATGTAAGCAGAAGCAACGGTACTTGTACTGTATCATTAAATGCAAAATCCATAAAAATGGATTCACTGAGAGATCAGTTTGCAGTTGCCCATAAAAATCTATGGAGAAGGGAGGTGGAGGAGGAAACAGAAGCTTGCTCCCCTATCTCTCTTTCTCCCACAGACATACATACAGAAGCAGCAGCACGGAGGTCATTATACAGCTGTACTGAGCAGTGCAGTTGTGAATACAGTAAAAACACTTAGTAGAATTAGCAGCAATAGCGTTTTGATACATCTCTTCGCCTATCACTCTCCAGCTGCACATTTTACCTTGCTACAGGGGTTAAATCTGCAGTGAAAATATGCAATAAAAATTGGCATGTTGCAGATTTTAAAATCTCCACCACAATTCCTATTGCACAGCATTTGAATGAGATTGGTAAAATCTCATCCTCTTGCCTGGTACTGTATTTGGCAGCATATTTTACTTGTGCGGATTTGCAACAATTTTGTCTGGTATGGACTTAACCTTAGAAAGACATTTTCAAGAGTCAACTAAAATACAAATATAATTGTGATCTCCATGTAAACATAGAAGACATGCCTACAGAAATCTTCCCCAGTGATTTGACAGACCACTAGTACCGATGCGTTACACCAAGATGTAAAACTGTCTTGATCTCAAGTACACATGCAATATTGAACAGGACAGGGTATCCAATCACAGCACACACCATTAGCCAGAATACAAAATCACTTCGAAGATCAGGTCTTGCACAGGGGGACAACTAGCATCCATGCATTAAACAGATACCTATGGATTTCAAGGGCCACCTCACTGCAGCTGATTGTAAAGGGGTCACAGTCTGGAGACTTCTGGCAATCATAGCATCAATAAGGAGGGATGTTCAACTCAATGAAGAAAACTCATATGGGTAATGTAGAAACTACTGTTTGGTTGAGTCCATCATAAATCTTTTCCTGCTGTTTTTTAGGAAAATACAAGCTATCATCACAAGACTTTATTGACTACCATAGCATTATCATCTTTTTGCAGTTGATTTAGAAGACCCAGCATACTCATTTCTACATTTTACCTATAAACTAGGTACGGAGTTCAAGAGCTATAGCATGTGCTCTGGTTTAAATGCTCAAGTAATTTAGGCAACAAAAATTAGTGGCCTAAGGCAATTAGGAACAGTAATAACAAGCGTTTCATGTACTTACAGAACTTTGAGACTGCTGAGTCCAGCAAAAGCTCCCTTGGGTATGTATGTCAAGTCATTTCCTGCAAGACGTCTGCACAGATTTGAGAAAAAAAAAATAACATAAGTAAATCCATTTCTTATCATGTGGAACTCATTTAAGAATCATCTTAATGCAGAACAACTATTCAGTAAACAGACCTGCCAAGTGTAACTGTCTTACCATCTAGTCTTGTTATGACAAAACAAAGTGAATAAATAGGAGTAATCTCTATAAGGGTTTTCTCAAACGGGCTTTTTTTTAACCGCATATTATACGTGCAGCTTTTGTAAGTAACTTTACATTACTTTAAGGGCGCCCACCCACTGGCGTTTGCGATTTTCGTGCGTGAAAATTTTCCCGCGTTTTTTGCCGCGTTTTCGCGGCTTTTCCATTAATTTCCATTGACTTTCATGGGTGCATTAGGAGAAAAATAAGGACACATATGCAACTGACAGTTCCTATGTTAAAAAACGCAACGCAACGCAAAACGCCAGTGGACAGGAGTACATTCAATTCTAATTGCTCTGCAGAAAAAACGCAAAACGCAAAGAAAAAAAAATCGCCAGTGGGTGGGCGCCCTCAATTGCACACTGCTGTATGCTCCCCGCACGCAGGAGAAAATGCCAATGTGAGCAAGCCCCAAGCTGCAGAGATATGGGTTTCCTTTTCTGCTCAGTTCTCCATTGGTATCCAATGGTTGCGTCCTGTAGGCTCCGCTGTCTTACTGGTCGGGCATGCTCAGTGCCTTCGCATTCTGTAATGATGACAGACGTTTTGTACAGCCGTGAATGCGCACTCATCAGTAACTGGTAATGAGGCATTGTGGAAGATGTCGTTTTTGCCATTTTAAATAACAATGTGAAAATCTGAAGCGGTCCGGAAAACAGTGGGGACACAGGCCAGCAAAAAGAGGTACTGGAGTTCAGATGGATGTTTGTTTGAACTAATGGCAATAAGTGGAAAGCTTAGGGAAATTTAGAAGATTTCACCCAGCCTCTGGAATACCCCTTTAAGACTACTCTATAGTACTGCTCAACGGAGAACACCTACGTTAATGTTATTGCAATTAAAACTTTCAAACATGTCACTAAGATTTCGTGCATGTGGTTATGTTAGTTGTCTGCGCTCCAGTTTCGTGATCCCAAGCATAGCTTGCTCCATTGCTTGTGATCCTGAACTTTGTTTGTGTCTCACTATACTTTTGAGCCTCAGTCTTCTAAAAAGAGGTCTTTACTCGAACGAGCATCACGCCGTGTTCGACCTCGCCCCAGTTTTTGGCTCCTCCCTGCTGTGACGTGCCTGTTTTGACCCCTCCCCGCCGCGACGCAGTATGCGTCATTGGCAAATTTTTTGGCTGGCAGGCAGGGAGAGGGAGAGAACCTAGGGGGGGAAAAAAAAAGCTCGGCACCCGGCGTCCCACATACAAAAATGCTCGAGTCTCCCATTAGTCAATGGGGCTCGTTACTCGAGTAGAGCTCTCGAATTTTACGAAAAGCTCAACTCGAATAACGCGGACTCGAGCATTTGGGTGCTAGCTCATCTCTACACATGATTTTTTTCTTTCAGGGAATTCACAAAGGATGAGAAGACATTAAAGGGGTTGTCTCGCGCCGAAACGGGTTTTTTTTTTTCCATAGGCCCCCGTTCGGCGCAGGACAACCCCAATGGATGTGTTAAAAAAAAAAACATATTACTTACCCGAATCCCCGCTCTGCGACGTCTTCCTTCTTCTTCCTTCACCAAGATGGCCGCCGGGATCTTCACCCACGATGCACCGCAGGTCCTTTCCCATGGTGCACCGTGGACTCTGTGCGGTCCATTGCCGATTCCAGCCTCCTGATTGGCTGGAATCGGCACACGTGACAGGGCGGAGCTACGCGATGACGCGTAGAAGGGGGCGGAGCCAGAACGCCGCTCGCGCATGGACCTAGGAGAAGGGGAGAAGACCGCACAGCGCAAGCGCGTCTAAAAAAGCAAGAAGACATCAGAATTAGACGGATCCATGGAGACGTGGACGCTAGCAACGGAGCAGGTAAGTGAATAACTTCTGTATGGCTCATAATTAATGCACAATGTACATTACAAAGTGCATTAATATGGCCATACAGAAGTGTATAACCCCACTTGCTGCCGCGAGACAACCCCTTTAATTTATGGGTGACAGAAAGATGACTTGGGCATCTATATAGGAAAGGGTTCTTTATAGTTTAAGTAGTCAAGCTTTGGAACACCCCATTCCAAGAGGTAGCAATGGTAGACACTACACCGAATGGCCACTTTACTAGAGATATCTGCACTTTCACAATTGGAGCTTTCCTGTATGGAAATTATACATGTGACCCCAGAGTGCATGATAAAATAAAGTAAGGACATTTTCTGTGGATCAGTTATAGTGTGAATCGTCATGAGAATGTAAAAATTGAGCGATCTGAACAACTTAAGAAATGAGGCATGGTCATCGGTGCTAGACTTATCGTGCAAAAGTGATGAGTATACAAAGAATGGTGTGATCAGGAAACAACATCAGCAAAAGGGGATCCTGTCTACATAAAGGAGGATATCAAAAATCATTCTCATGAACAGACAATACACAGTGAAACAAATTGTAACAACACTGGTCCTCGAAACAACATGACCACAATCCAAACTCTTCATTCCGTAGCATCGATAAGCAATAACAGCTGACAACCAGGTCAGGAAACAGAAAGGAAAGACTACAGTGGGCAAAAGAGTGCAATGGAAAAATATCACGCGGTCAGATGAATCCAGCTATCTGCTGCAACATGCTGATGGAGGGTCAGACATGTAGCATTCACCGCCGTATTTGCTGTCATTGGTTTTAATTTTCTACTGGGCAAATAAGGAAAAGTATTCTATAGAAGCACCACTTCCATGGGAGAATAAGGCATCTAACAGAAGCAACGTACAAGGAGGTTAGCAAGAAAGATTCCACATGCCATTATCCTGACAGGGTAATAATACCAGTATGAAATAGCTTTTTTTTAAATGGCAACATTTATTCAAGTTCTATTTTTTTATTTAAACTCCTTTTTTAGCTCAGTTTGGAAGTGGTCCTCGGCATGTGTTTGTACTGCAGGTAAGTAATTAAGGAATGTGCACTGCACAAGCTGTGTAGGAGCTGCCTGGACTGCTACTTCAGGGATTTCACAAAGTTAATCACTTTCCCAAACCTCACTTAATCACTTTCACTGGCTGTTTGATTTCAAACGGTTTACACGGAGGACCATTAGGATGAAAAGGGGGAAATTCTTCATGCCACATGGACTGCCTGTGAAATTCCAGTGGTTTTGACACTGGGTATAAGTCCAAATTTTGGAAGAGCACCAAACATATTGTTTTCTTCAACCTAAAATGACCTTAGCTAATAGGGGGAAAGATTGGATGAAACAGCTGCCCAATTTACTGTATAGTAGTGTAGTGACAGAGAGCCAATTTGATGTGGCAATCAGTTATGGTAATAACTCTTTGCACTACAATACCTGGCCGTCCGCCAGTGTTGGAGATTAACGCTTTATAGATCTTGGATCTGTCTAGCTTTACCTTTTAGGTTTTAGAACAAAAGTAATGCTTGTCTTGATGCTTATAACATGTGTGGCTTTTCATTGATATGTTTTTCTCATTCATTTCAATACTATGTCATGGACTGGTAGAAAGTGGACCTCATATTAAACCTGAGGGTAAAAATAAAAAAAATGGCTGATACTCATTGGATCACACTTTTTATTTAGGACACTTTTGATTTATCATCTAATGTGAATAAGGGTTCACTCACATGGGCCTATGGGTGCTGCGTATTACGTGTATAGGTTTAACGCGCATAACACGCAGTCCTAAAATACCATTGATTTAAATTAGGCAATTAAAACATGTGTTCTCATGCACGTATTACGTACGTGAAAAAAAAGCGCATTACATATAGGTATATGCCCATTATACTCTATGGAGGTTTAAAATCCGCAGTAAACACGCATGTTACATGCGTATTTAACTGTGCACTGCGTGAAAAATACGCACGCCCCATATGCCTGTGTGAGCCAAAAGAGAATCTGTTAAAGGAAACCTGTCACCACCTATGAGCACCATAGATTTAGTTATGTTCACAGGCCAGGTTCCAAGGTGTCTGTGGGTGTCATTTTCATTCTCACATGGCTCCATTCTCGTGCTGTCATCCATTCAAGTTGTCACCAGTGGACTCATCTCTACAGCTGTGCATGCACATAGGGAACAGAGCTTTGCAAGCTGGGCATCCACACATACACTGTTCTCTATGAGGGCCCCTTTCCACTGTCGAGGAAATCACATATTTTTCGTGCGATGCAAGAGTGAGTGAAAGCGCATGATTATGAAACCAATGAATTTCAATCGTTTCATTCTCATTTGCAATGTTTTCACTAGCAATGCTGCGTGGGGGGGGCACATTGAAAGCAATGGGAGAGGATCGCTATCCCCTGCTGCAGCTGCGACAGCTGCAGCGGGGGATTCCTTGGATATGAAACCCCTTGATGCTGTCACATCTAGGGGCTTCACCTTGTTGTCAATGGGGCCGGTCCCACTGAAAACATAGAGAGAAGATCAAGCTCCTCTGCCACTGCTGTGACAGCTATGGCAATGGATTCCTTCATCCCCGGCAGGAGTCCTCTAGTCACTGCACACTGTGACAGTGATGAGGGGACTCCCTGTGAAGATGAAGGAATCCCCCTGCCACAGCTGTCACAGCAGTGGCAGAAGATTGCGATCTTTTCCCATTGATTTCAATGGAGCAGGCGCTGCTGCCGCCCCACTAAAAGCAATAGGACAAAGGGAAACCCCACAGGGATGGAGGCCCTCACATGAAAACGTCTTGTATCCAGGGGGTTTCTCATGGATTGCGAGAGCGATATCAGGCCGTGAATCACGGCCCAATATCGCTCTTGCCAGTGTGCAGGAGGCCTGATAGTGTGCACACAGCTGTAGAGGGGAGTCAGCTGGTGCCAACTTCCAGGTGTGACTGCATGATAAATGGGGCGACATGTGAGTATAAAAATGGCATTCTCGGAACCTGTCACTAAAGTAAAAAAATACTTCAGATATGCAAGCTGCAGTGTAGTAATGCTTGATTCCTCGTATATACACTCCACGCTGAATAACCGTCGGCTCAGGTGTGAAGACAAATATTAAGAGGAGAAAAAGTTCCAGGTCAGGGACATGAAATCCAACATTTATATTAGAATAGTTTAAAAAACATCCCAATTGGCAAGCGGACCATGGTTCACATGTTAAAGGGATAGGTCATTAAAAAAAGGCCAATTATATAAATCACATTTTTGTGTTAATCATATTTTTTAGGGATTCTTGGTGACTTTCTTTTTAACTTTCATTCACAATCTGTATTTTTTTAAAAATCCTAAAAGAAAACAGCATTTTTCACACTGACCACAGAGCGTAATACTTGTCTGTCAATCCTTGATCTGTACATAAAGCTTTGCAGCAGTCATCTCACTAACATCACAGGCAGGGTTTTAACTAAAGGCAACACCTATATGTAGATAACACAGGATCCACCATTCACAAGAGGTATAAGCTCCCTGCACAATGACCTCTGCACGGGTCACAGAGTGTGTTTAGAACAGTCTCCCATACAAGTCAATGGGTCCCCTTCTGTCCATAGTGTGAATGGTCCATGAGGCTGCCATAAAGCAACTCTTTAAATGCTGTAAAATGTAGCTCCACAAAGATGGACACCATCCCTGCTGTGACGTGTCTATTTTGGCCCCTCCCCGTCATGATGCAGCGCGCATGTCAACGGTAAATTTTTGGCTGGCAGGGAGAGAGAGAGAGAACACACGAACCAAAAAAAAAGCTCAGGACCGAGCGGCCCACATACAAAGATGCTTGAGTCTCCCACTGTAGTCAATGGGGTTTGTTACTCGAGTAAAGGTCTCCAATTTTACGAAAAGCTCGACTCGAATAACGAGGGCCCGAGCATTTGGGTGCTCGCTCATCTCTTATATTACACTCTGCACACTGGATGCTATATACTATGTGATCTGTTCTGCAATTAATAAAAGATTTGATGTATATTGTCTGGTTAGTATTTGAGGTTAATGATAGGGTGCGGTTAGCTACTTACTTCATATTGGCTCTGTGCACACCTAAAAAAGCCGTGCACAGATAACCAATTCCCTGATTGATTTTATTGGTGTATTTAGACAAGGAGCAGAAATCACTAGGAGACAAAATTTGGTCAAGAGTTTTTCCCCAAACTTTGCAACCATCCTACAACCATTTCCAAGTATAGAATTCAACTTTTCATCTTGATACAGTGTGGGTAAATGTTTATAAAAAAAGATGTTTGATATGATGATAATTAATGCTATAGGGTGTGGAGACAGTATGTATAAATCCAGAGTTAGACCTGGTCACACTTAGAACCTAGTCTATGAGCACCCTAACTTAGTTTATGGGGCTGAGAGGTGGTTGCAAATTCCCTTTAAGAGTTTTGATGTATGTCTTTCTGTAGGCTACCGGTTGACTACCAAGCCTGGCCATACACATAAGATAGATGCATGTGGAAGGGGGTGAAGACAGTGGGAGAGGTTTATTTTGGTAGAAGAAAGAATCAAACATGTTCCCCATTCACCCAACATTTACTATGGTAGTCAATATGCTGAGTATTAGTGGGATCCACTAACATTAATATAGTGAGTATGACCAGCAAATTATTCTTTATAATTGTGATAACTTTAATAGTAATTCTCCATTATTAGCATAAAGGGACAAACATTTCACCTGCCCATCTGAAAGTCTTATCTGTGACTGAAGTGTCTGAAGAATACCTCACATCAACATGTACATGTGTTAAGTACTTTGTCCTCAAGTACTCCATAGTGAACTTTAATTATACCCAAGTGGCCCAGATACAAACAAACACAGTCCTAAACACACACTCTTGCCAGGCAAGTCGCAACCATAACTTTCAGACACAAAATGGCAAAGTTTTAGGCCTCATGTCCACTAGCTAAATGGAACTGTGGATTCTGCAGCGGATTTTGCCCATATGGAATCATGGCCATCCGCGGTCCATTAAATTGATTTTTGCACCCGTGGATGGCATTTTAAAAGAATTGCGTTTTTCACACGCGGGAGAAAAAACGCAGCATGCTCCATTTTGCCGCGGATTCCGCGTGGATCGGCAACATTGCTATCACATTGATAGCAATGTGTGCGGATATCTGCATGCAAAAAAAATACCATTAAAAGCAAATCCGCGTGGAATCCGCTGCAGATTCTGCACGGATTGTATTTTTCTAGTGGACATGAGGCCTTATGCTTTTATTGACCTAAAACTATTGCGCTTCCATAGAACAGCCATGTAATTTAACAAGGACGACGGGTCATAAAACAAAACCACAGCCATATTAACCTTTAATGACCATGGTATCTTTGGTCTTTATCATCAGGTACAGTTTATAGATCTTTAGTACATGCTGGTTTGGCAGCTATTTATGGTTTATTTATATGGCAATGTTTTGGCCAAAACGCATAAGCTGACGGGCCACAGCAAAGCCAACGTGGCCCGTCAGCCTATGCGTTTTAGCCAAAATGCAGAACTAACACCCGTATTTATTACTATGCATCAGTATTTTTTGTATAGATTTTGAGGGAACCCAAGATGTCAGCCAGTGTGGCCCACTTTGGAAATATAGGGCAACCCACTGCTTGTCAGTGAGAGTTGCTATCCTGTATGGTGGGGCACACGCATCTTTGGCTGGCTTCTTTGGTATCGTTCACATATGCAGGTTATGTTTGTTTGCAGTCGCTACTCCCTAATCTGGGCTGGGTTGAGTGGGTGGCTGCCCATTACTCTGGACTGAACAATTTGCTCTTGCATATCATAGTCTGGCTGACTGCATTCTATTAGGGTTTACGGCGATTGCGTCTGCCCTATGGCGAGTGTGCCTGTGGCAATTGTGCCTACCTTATGGCGATTATGCCTGTGGCGACTGTGTCTGCGCTGCAGCCTATTAGGTATTGCATTTTTGGGACTTTTTGAGTGAAGTTCTTTTTTAACGTCTTTAATTCTGAATCACCTTAGGGCTCATGCCCACGGCCATAATGGGTGCTGCAAGCTGAATACCGCAGCGGAGTCCGTCACGGGCCCCCCCACCCCAAAAAGACCCCATACTCACCTCCTGGATCCGCTGTTAGAATTTCATGGTGGCCAAATCCACACCTAAATGGTGCGGATTTGACCCCATTTTTAGTGGCTGAACAGCTGCGGAATTTAATCCTGGTATTGTAGGGTCGAATTCCGCAGCACGATTCTGCAACATGATTATACATTTTGTGGAATTAGATTACGCAGTGTTTTTGAAAGATGCTGCTGATTCGTAAAGGAAAATACCCACACTATGTGAAGGAGATGCTGCAAATCCTGTACTGTAAATGCTGCCTAATTTCTGCATCAATTTCACTATTGGAAATTCTGCAGCGTTTTCCATGTGAGAAGGTGGGCTAATGGTTAACGATTTATTGCTTACTGAAGTCAAAGGCATCCATTCTTTACAAGGAGCTGCAACAACGTGTGAGACAATCCAAGCATCTTTTGCATGACTTCACATCACAGAAATGTGATATGATGTTGTCATGTGTCAACAGCTTTTGGAGGAGAAGACATATTCAATGGTATGTACTATCTGAGGTCTAGTATGTGCATGTGAGATGTTGTTAACTTTTTAGGAAGCAATAAAATGAGCAGCACCTAATTAATATGGACTGAGGTTTCAATGACATGTCATGCAGTGAAATCTGACAATGTGGTTGTTTGCTCACAAAACCAATATCCAAACTATCGATTAATTAATAGATTACTCAATCATAATGAAATAGTTAAAATATGGTTAAATCTTCAGTGTGTAGTGAAATATATCGCTAGAATACGCCCTTTTCCCACCGTGGACACCCTAAAAACGCTCACTGGTGCCCTCATCCACTCTTGGCTCGATTATTGCAACTCGCTGCTGATTGGCCTCCCCTGCTTCAGACTCTACCCTCTCCAATCCATCCTGAATGTGGCAGCTAGGCTCATCTTCCTGTCTAGCCGCTACTCGGACGCCTCTACCCTGTGCCGGTCACTGCACTGGCTGCCCATTAAATACAGACTACAATTTAAACTTAATACCCTCATCCACAAAGCGCTCCACATCACCGCCCCGCCCTACATTGCTTCTCTCATCTCAATCCACCAGCCGCCCCGGGCCCTCCGCTCTGCTAATGAAATCAGACTAAGTGCCCCTTTAATCCGAACCTCTCATTCTCATTTAAGACTTCTCAAGAGCAGCACCTGTCCTCTGGAACGCGCTACCAAAAAATATCCGGGCAATCACTGACACACTAAACTTCGGGCGTGCTCTAAAAACGCACCTTTTCAAGGAGGCATACCATATTCCCTAAACCAAACCCCTCAGTACTCTGCCTGATAACATGCTCCCTGTCCCACAGACTGCAATCCCTGCTAGCTGTAATCAGCCGACACCTGCAGTCATCCCGCTTCCACCACTATACGGCCTGACCATTGTCTGTGTGTATAGCATTCTCCACCTCGCCATACCGTGCACATCTCCAGCCCCATTATCTGTAGTATGTAAGCTCGTTGGAGCAGGATCCTCACCCCTACTGTTTCCAATAATTGATTACTTCATGTAACTGTTGTCTTGTGTTATTTCTCCTGTACTGTAAGCGCTGCTTAATATGTTGGCGCTATATAAATAAAGATTATTATTATTATATATGCTTTAATGCCATAACAACTGTTCAAGGTCTATATCACAGCTAAGCTTACATAAAATAACTAGTAATGACGAGTCTACTGAACGGAACATATTTGAGGCCTATCTATCACACTTTGCACACCAGCTTTCCGGCATACAAAAGCCGCAATTTTGGTGAATCCGCCAAAATTGTGCCTTTATACCTGTTGCTTCTGCAAAAAAGTGGGTGAGGCCAAGAGCTAGGGGGTGTAGTCATGTGTGACCCAGCAGATTTACTATAATGTAGGCCAGAAAGTAGTGAAAAATTATAGAAGAAGCCTACATCAACTCCTAGCTGGCGCCGATTTCAGTCTGAAGCATAAAGGTTGTGCGATAGTTTACTAGACTGACATGTGACACATGGATCTAAGTATCAATGGGATTAAAATGTGAAAGTGGAGAAGATCTTTTTGTCTATACGGCCGGGTGTGCAAAGGCCCAAAAACTGCAATTGTTTTGTTGTCTCCAGGTAAAGAGCATGCTATATTGGCTACCATTACAAATATACAAAACTTTTCTTTTCAGGGTTGTGCACCTTTACAAGCCCACCACAAAATTCTATGAACTATTTTATATGCCTCAAAAAATGTGCTTGTCTTTTTCCAGGGCACGGGCTGCTCTTGAGAATAATCCTTCTGTAACTGTGACAATGAGTAATTGCCAGGGAGAGGGGTCGCGTACAGCTGGATAAAGCTGTGGACATCTTACATGCAGCACTTTTATCATCACAGAGTGTGAGATACTATCTGCTTGTTCTTCACTAGCTTGAAAAGATGAAGTCATTCGCTGGACTCCAGAGCGCTTCATTCATCTCGCACAAACTATCTGGAACATATTTCTCAGCATTCAACAGCCCTGTGAGATTCCCGACATAAAAACCTCTTGATTTGTCTGTGTGAGATGATGGCTTCTCTTCTGACACCTAATGTATTTTAATAGGAGTACTGACATGCTCTAAGAAGCCTTGGGGCTAGATTGTATTTAAAGAAACATTTAAAAGATGCTGCAGTACGAGAATTTATACTGCGGTTCGAGAAAATATTAAATATGTTGCATGTTACTTCATTTTGGACCTGGATTTCTCTTTTGGGCAATGAATAACATGGTAATACATTTTTAATGGTTTGTAACATAAAGCCTCCTTCTAAATATTAAATGGCTGTAGTAAAGGAGAAATGGAAATGTAGAAACTAAAAGGATACAGTATTCAGATCTGGCAGACATTAATCAGTTTTTGGGGCGTTTGACTTGATTCACTGCAACTGTTCTATTCATATGTTCATCTAATGCATGCCTGGAAAAGATAGCAAAGCCCGAATAACCCCAATCCAATCAGATCTGATATTTTCAGAGCAGCGCGATTGTTTAATGTAAAAATATGTGTGTATGATGATACTTAGTACATAGGAAACACTACTATTTTCTTGACGGATACCAATAGAAGCACCTACATTATGGCGATTTAATAAATCTAATGGCTAAGGCTACCTACACACGGGTGAGTGCGATGTTGGGCTGTGAAACTTGGCCTGATAACACGTTCGCCAACGTGCAAGATGTTTTTATGTCAAAAAAGCCTCCCATCACCTCTGGGGAGTAGGGATTCTCTGGGGTGACTTTCAGCCACGCCAGAGGATTGGTAAGTGTTTCCCTTTGTTTTCAATGGGAAACATTGCATCACACTCGTGTGCACCTCGCACACCGTGTGATTTGTTTTCCTGTCCCATTGAAAACAGCAAGCGATGCGTTCCGAGAAATGTGAAAATGGAGGCCATGCCGCGATTTTTTCCAGCACAGCAATATGGTGTGGGAAAAGAACAAAACGTTCATGCATGGGGTTCAGATTTAAGTCTCACAACGCATAATTCTTGCGGGAGTTTCTTGGCTAGATGAAAGTGGCTTTAGGGCTTACACGGGAGTATGTGGCCCGCAAATTTTTCATGCATATAATTTGTGGTACTAAAAGTTTATTTATTTCTATTGGACCACTTACACCTACGTTTTTCACCAGCGTGAAAGAAAAAAAAAACGCAGCATGTCCTATTTTGGTATATGTATATGTATTTGTAATATGCACCAATACAGCCTATGAGGATTCAACACTTGCAGCAAATACACATGTCACATGTGTCTTTCATACACCCGTGTGAGTGATGTTTGAAGCAGTTTGTGTGAATATTGGTTGTGTTCAGCCAGTTGTTTAATGCCTGAGCAGGACACAATTACATTTTTGAACACTTTGTGCACTAGTTAGTTATCCATAGCAAGACAAAAAAAAAGACGCAACATTTTTCTGTTCAACACAGGGAGACATCCAGGCGTCAAAATTGGTGTGCCGGATGCCATCAATAATCCCACAGAAAATTATGGGATCTATTTTGTCATTAGCTTCATGCGGGCATTTCCTTAAATCCATGGAGGGAAAAAACAATGGATGTTTGGACATATGAGAACCAGGCCTTACAGGAAGCCTTTTATGACAATAGGTTTACAATTGTACTGAAAGCATTAACCCTTTCCAATCTAATTTGGATCCTCGTTTTCCTAGGGGGCTTGCTCTTTTTGTGCCGTTATACAACGGCGCTATATGCTGGCTAAAGCCAGTACTGCATGAGGTGACACGTTGGATAGGCTCCGGCAGCAGAGGGGCTGGCAATATACAGTAAAAGAACCCCGACGGTCGTCTTCCAACATCGGAGCTGTACAACCTTCAATGATAATGTCTTTAGACGTCAGACAGTGGATTGGAAAGGGTTAAATACATTGCAAGTTCAACCTTTCCCATTCAGCTATGCCCCCTATCATCCCATAGAAAATAGATAGATACTCAGCAGCATATGAAGACCAAAAAAGCCGTCTTCCGGTGTTCAAAACCTTCTCTAGGCGAGGAGAGAAATGCACAGCCAGACCAGGTCTGGATCAAGACCCACATCCACCAAAGTATAAGGTCAAGGCAGCATCAGATGAATTAAAAAGTCCTATTTTATTCCTCCATAGTAAAATATCCAGCGACGTTTCGACCTACATACACAGGTCTTCATCGAGCTTGATAAAGACCCCTATCATCCCATGGCGTTACATTCTCAAAACCATTTGCTTGCTCTCCTGACATTTCCTCGTGAACAGGTGTTTACGTAATCTGTGAAGTATTCCTGGCCACATTACCATTTATATAGAGCAACATGGAAACATCTATAACTAAAGAATTTAGCAAATCTCTTAGAAATGAAAGACTTCAATTTCAGTCCAGCTGCATTGGCTCTGGGTTTAGTGTAAGGCCTCTTGTCTCCTTCAATCTGAATAAAAAGTGTTATTGTTAACTTAAAGGTAATTTGTGTAGGGATCATCGATAACACCTACATATTAGAGCCACTATATTCATGTGTTTTCACTTTTCTCCCTTGTTCCGTGAAAGCACCTGCTCCCCAAGACTGCACAATGGTGATGAGGAACACAGAATCACTTGGCAGTTCTCCAGCGCTGCCCTACCTTTGTATGAGCAGAACAAACTCTTTAATATCTCAGAAGAAAGTGGATATGTCCCCCTTTGAACAATGATCAACTGTTTTTGGCAGCATATCCTTTTGGCTTTCTTCATTAGACTTCACAGATACTCTGATTCGTTTAGTCAAGTTTTTTGTAGGCAACATTTCAAAGCTTGAGTTACTATCAGAAACACTCCTTGCCTGTTTCCATAGTCTTTATTTTCAATGCCTTTCTTATCAGACAGGATATCTGCGCTTTGTTTAAACACAGGAAACATAGACTTGTATAGAACTTGAGATGCTAACAAACAGGTACACTCCATTTCTGCCGCAGGGCCTACAAAACAGTTCTTTGGAGTTAGTGTCACACCTGCTATTCAACCGAAGTAGGAGAATAGGATACTGACCCAGTTTTCCTTTATATTCCCACTAGTAATATAATAACAACCATTATAAGTGCCAAAGCTATTCATCAGCAGCTATGCTGATAGTAGTTGGTGGCGGAAATGCCTTAGGAGAGCTCATGTGGATGAGTGTACATACTCCATGCACTTTTATGAATACAAGTACAACAAGATTATTCTAAGAATAACATAATCAAAGACTAAAGATTAGCAAGAAGGTAAGAGCAAATTCATTAGGACAGTTTCAGAAAGTTGTGATGCAGCCAGGGAACGCACTTGCACCTTGGCCTGTGGGGATGCCGCAGCGGCACCCGCTGTATGCCTTGTCTAAATCAGTTTAGCGGCCTTGCAGGACCTGAAGGCGAAGAAGCACTCCAGCCAATCAGGTACAAGGGGCGTCACCCCCCTGTTAATCTTGACTCCACCAGGAATTCCTGGTGGAGTCAAGATACACTAATACCAGTTCAAACTTCAGGGGTTCGGTGAGCCAGCCTCAGAGGTTTGGCAGAGGTCAAGACACACACCCTAAATCATAGCATACCCTCTTATGGCTAAGAAAGCCCTAAGATACTTTGGTACAACGTATCTTTGTAAGCAATCCTTTTTGAAATTGGTAGGCATAAAAACGAAGAAAAGGAACAGACTGTTGCGAAAATGATATGAGTGTCGCACTTGCCAAGGGGAAGCCGCACATTTCTAAACTTGTCTATGAAAGGCAACAGCAAAAGTCAAATTCATTTGCAGCAACTATTCATTGAGTTCATTGTGTACAACCAAAGCACAGTTCATTTTGTACACTAATAAAATATAAACTTATGTTTTGAATTTGAAAAAAATCATATATTTTATTTTTCCAATGGTGAATGCACGTATGAAACTTGTGGGGCTCAGCACCTCCAACAAGGTTAAAAACCACTGCTGTAGTTCTACTGAACCAAACGTAGATCACTATAGGTTGCTACGGTTATCTAAATTTGCTTCAGTAAACCCATGGGTAGTCTGAGTAGCACGGTCACATTATGGCCCTCTCAAACAGGCCTTCCATGTCAATAAACTTCTGCAGTATAAAAATGACATTTACCAACTTTTTGAAAACCTGACGCTATTATTTGCTATTACAAATGACCTCTTCGGCACTGCCACGAAGGAAATAATTGGGGGGGTGGGGTTGTCATGAAATCCTAACTTTAAACTGAGAGACAAAATGAGAATAAATTAATTGAAAAGATGGCCATACACTTTGATAAATGTTAGTGATTTAGGTGGGATTGGCCGACTATATAATGTGTAAGGAGGAACAGCTGTTAACCGAACAAGTGTATCTTAGCTGTATGGCAACCTTAACCGTACCCTGTATTCTTTAAAAAATGTGCAGCCCCTAAAGCTGGATTGTTCAGGCATATAGCTGTGGCCAAGGAGATGTACCAAAAACTAAGATTTTTTACTTTTATTCGAACAACTGTACAAATAAATGTATATACTACACCTGATCATAGCCAAAAGGCTGAAGCACACGGTAGATTATTCTCCATTCTACTATTCACAACCGAGATCGAAAAAGTAAATACATATGCTGGATGAAATCCGGGCAGTTAGAACAATAGAATACATGAACTTTTGTCCATTTTAGTTTTTTCTATAGACATGTAATACTTTTACCGGCATGATGTCACCCAATTTACTATTTACTGTGGCAAAGGCCAATAATAATGAACATGTGTGCCATCATGTGGATCATGTCATTCAGTGTCTGCCAGCTCAAAAAGCATTACTACCCCTTAATATGTATTTCACACCATCTCAGGTTTATTTATGACATCCCAAGCCTTTAACACAACTGTTTTGTTCATATAATAAAGCCAGGTAATTATAGGTGTGGGTTACTGTGTAGTTTGTACTAAACTTGCAGAACTCCATGACCTAGACGTCTATGTTAACACTGCTAGACCTATTTGGCCTTGAAAAGGGACAGCCTAATTCCTGAAATGATATTTGACAAAGCAAGAATAAATCCAACTCCTCCGGTTGGTGATTATAGATATCGGTATTACAGGGTTCACATTTCAGAGAAGAGCAAAGATCTGTTTGATGTCAATGTGCAAAACGCCCAGCACATGCTTTTAACACACACCTTTCAGTTGTGATATCACTTTACATTTAATGTATACATTTATATAACTGCTGGTCTTTTACATTACATACATGTAGAATGAGAAAACAAGGCTGACGAATACTTTTGTTCCATGAACTGGGGCAATTTTCATTGTGAAGAGTGAAATCAGAGTACATTAATTAACTAACTAAATTCATTCGTTAGCGCATAAAATAAATTATTATTAAAGGGGATTTCCCACATAAAAAAATGTAACAGCTGTACATGGCATAAAATAACAAAAGAGATGATACCTCTCTTCAGCCCCCCAGTATGTATGTCTGGCAGACACCTGCCAGTCTAGAGGGGCTCCCATGTCCTATTCTGCCTGCCACTGCAGGGCTCGCTTCTCCCCTCATAGTGACGTCACTGTGAATAGAGCGCTGGCCAAGCATGTGCGGTCGGCGCTCCATTCATTTCATACTCAAGTAAGTGCTATCTCTGCAGTCCTACTGAAAGTGAATGGAGCGCTGGTGCAACCAGCCCATTCAGTCTCCTTCTCACTGGGGGGTGTGCAGTAAGGCTTCCTGTCCACGGGCGATTGTTCACTGCGTTATCCGCGGCGATAATCCGTCCGCGGGTAATGCGGTGAACGCTTTCCATAGCGTTGCTATGACAAGTGCAGTCCCCTGTCCACGAGCGGAGACTCATAGCGATTCTCCGCTCACGTGATTCAAACCGCGGCATGCTGCGATTCTCCGCGGTGAGCCTATCTGACAGAGACTTGACAAGTCTCCCCCCTCGTGGACAGGGGGGATACTCTGCAGTGAGGAGGTCGGGAGAAATGGGACCCTGTTCTCAAGATTGGCAGGGGTGTCAGCAGCGAGATCCCCCATCGATCGTCGAGTTATCCGCTATCCTGAGAATAGAGATACAATTCCTTTAAACCTGTATGAAAGCATGCACTGCATGGTAACTGAAAAAATGTAATATGTATTTACACACAGAAGCGTGCTAACACATACTGTAGAGCAGGAGAAAGAACTCCAACTGATAAAAGGCGCTACTCTGCAAGTACTGAAAATTAAAACATCAGACTAGTTTCTGATTAAAGTTCACTATTTTATTAACTTAAACGGATAACAAAAACATTAAACACTGAGAGAGAGAATGAGAATCAGTATATGAACATATATCTATATATTCTGTTTACTTAGTTTACAACATTATAAAGTACCCTGTTTTCTGAGCTTTCAAAAGAGAGTAAACCATAACTCCACCCAGAAACTGCCCCCCCCCCATCCCGTCCATCGGTTGTGTTTGTTAAGGATATGTTATACCAAATCATTATCGTTCATCCAAGTGAACCAGCAAATGATGTCAGTTTGCTTTTTCGCTCGGGTGGTCAGTTTAGACACAAAGAGAAACAGTTTTTTTGCTTGTTTATTTCTTAAACAGGATCATTCAGTTGTTTAGTTCGCTCTACGAGCCAACGATGATTCTTGTGCTTGCATGAAATGAATGAACAGCAAACCAATCATTGTTCATCGTTCCATCATTGACACTAAAAGATTATTGTTCATTTTCGACTTTTTGAACCATAATCGTTCCACATAAAAGGACCTTAATGGCAGCTCAGTCCTCTTCAATCTAAGGGCTCATGCACATGTTTGCATAACAGCTCCTCAGTATGGAGTCGTAATCAAGTTCCCATAGAGGTGAATGGGGCCTCTCCTACACCTTTTCATGCCTTGTATTTCATAAAAAGATTTATGGAAATTTTTGTCTGTTGCATGCTGTGTACTCTGTGGCACGCTCCACAAAATTGTGGCATGTTCCATTAGATGCCATATGCATAGAAATATTCAGGCATGGTGCCTGTAATAACAAGAAACTGAGGTCACACTGGAGACTGCAGACTAGGAAATTGTATGGCCTCCGTCGCCTGCCAAAACAATCTCCATGCACACGGCTTTGTCACAAAGATGCGTCTACAGTACTCGGAACGGAGAAACAGGGGAGTAGTGTTGCTTGTAGCCTGCAACCACATAGATGAAGACACATAGTCTGCATTAGAGCTTAGTACACATTTGAAGATTTTTACATTAAGACTATTGTCAAGGTTGCTTCTTCATTGTAAATGAATTTTCCGGAAAGAAACAGTTGTAACAATGTACCCAAGTTTTAATTACTTTCAATGCCACCTCATTTGATAAGTATTATAGTAGCATATCTGAGTGCAGAAGAAACACAAAGATGTATATTTACCCTTTTAAATACTTTAGTTACTTAACATTTTCTTAGGCTGCCAAAAGTATCTTTAACCACAATGATTCCTTTGTCAAGTTGTGTGCATAAAGCACAACATGCATTTCTCACAATGTGTCTGGAACAGCACGTGGAAAGGAATTTGAAATTCTCATAAAAACATAATTTAAACATAGCTATTTCTGAAATTCCTGTTTGGGACTTTGACTACTGATGCCCAATCCTCAGGTTAGGTCATCAATAGTTGATTGGTAGGGTCTGCTGCTTGGGATGCTCGCCGGTCAGCTGTTTGCAAGGCCTGCTGTTAGTGTGGACAGCACTGTCCACATTGCAGTGGACAGGGCTGGTATTTCACTCAAAGTATTCCAATAGATAGACCAGCACTCAGAGGTTTCTTAAAAAGCTGCGACGTTTCGACTCTCCAATTGGGTCTTTTTCAAGCACGAAAAAGAAGAAACCTCCGAGTGCTGGTCTATCTATTGGAATACTTGGAGTTACATGAACGGGGTCATCAGTCCGGACCCACTTAGGACCTTGCACCTACTTCTCTATTGTTCGTTTTGGCTCTCACTTTGTGGAATATCGGTTGTGCTGCTATCCATACATTTACTACTCGGACCAGGGCTGGTATTACAGGCACAGCTCCTATAGTAAGTAAGAGCATGAATGTAGTGGCGGGTGAGCATGCACGCTCCTGGTTCATTCATTTCAATGTGTGTGCTGGAAATAGCTGGGCTTGTACTGTGGGAATGCCCTTTCTCATGTGCGTATTATAAATTTGTATATACATGCCTGGGGATTTGCTTTACTGACACTACTTTGTTAAATCAGATGCATGAGCACTCCAGTTTGGCCACATTTGTTGCATATACACAAGTTAGAAACACATTTTCCTTGCTAGTACAGAGAGAAATAAATCAAGGTTTCAAAAGATAATAATGTGTTTATACAACCTTATGTGCCATCATCTCTCACAGACTTGACAAGGAGGAAGAACTGTCAAGGATATTTGTCAAATAAGAATACGATCTGAAAAACGTTGCTGCTGAAAAAACCCTGTTTGTTTCCAACTTCGTACACTTTGGCTGTGTTGCTTTCTTTTTGACACATTTGTTTAAAAAGAACAACTCCATCAACATCACCCATTCCCTTCAGTGGTGCTATACCTTTTGCATCTGTTCTATTAGGATTCTATTGGATCTGTCAGACAACTACTGTACAACATAAATATACACTAGGCCTCAGTCACATAGGCGTATCAATGGTCCCGGTAAATGCATTATATTCAAAGCCAAAAAGTGAATGGAAACCCACCTAAGGGCTCAGTCAGACGGGCGTTTTGCGCATGCGCATGCGTTTCGCGCATATATGGAACCAATGGTTCGCTATGGCATCGGTCACATGTCCGCTTTTGCGAAAAATTATAGGACACGGCGATTCACAAATCGCGCCTATCGGCGTTTTGCGATTAATGTGCGCACCAAAATAATTTTTTTCGCCGGTCAGACGAAGTTTCATGCGCATTTTGATGCGCACGGCGATTTTTCTCCGGTCAGACGGGCGTTTTTCTGCGACGATTAACGCGGCTAGGTGCAGATTTTTCCCGCGATTTTTCGCCTCCGGTCACGCGATTTGCGCATGCGACATGCGATGCGCAAATCGCGCGAAAAAACGCCCGTCTGACTGAGGCCTAAGTAAAACATGGGAAAACATTTCTTAAACCACCTTCATTACAGGCATAAAATATATATCACTCACAGGGAGAGTTTAATATAGCAGCTTGAATGAAGCCTTAAAGCCCCCATACATATTAGAGTTTAGACATCCAAACCCGCCGATAACAGAAGAGCCGAATGACTCTCTATTGTATATTCAACTTTCCCACAACAGATGCTGTTGGGAAAAAGAAGGATCGAGCACACCGAATTTCTAGACCCGGTCCTATTGTTCGGCAAGAGATAAGCAGAGTTGTTTGTCTGCAGCTTTAAGGCTGATTTAGACACAACAATTATCGCTCGAAATTTGCTCAAAAGCCATCGTTTAAGAGATAATCGTTGTCCATCTTGCGCCCGTCATGCAGTTTTCGCTAAACATTCGCTCATCGTTCTCTTTCAGTCCTCTTAAAATCCATCGTTCGGCCGTTTGCTTTTCGTTTGGTCAAAATGACACCGTCCAGTCGTTCAACGATTTGAGGGGAGTTGTCAATGCAGACATTACGCAACGATAAAACAACGACTGAAAAGACCGACATTTTCCATTGATTTTCGTTAGGTTAAAAACGTCCGTCTCTAAAAGCAAAACCATCGCTCACTTTTATCGTTATAACGAGTTTCGAGCGATAATCTATGTGTCTAAATGGGGCCTAAGGGAACACAGTCATCAGCTTTTAGCTCCATAAACTAAGTTATGGGACTCAAAGTTAGGGAAATGGGGAATCCGAGAAACGGCGGTTTTTCATATTCACTGGACTCCCCATTCCAGAGCTGTGTCCCCACAACATTGGCACGCGCCAGCAGCTTGACTCTTGAATGGGAGATGCATACACAAAAAGGGTCAAGCTGCTAGTACACTAATTCCGTGGGTACATAGTATTGTAATAGAGCGCCTAGTGAGTATGAACCACAGCTGCCTGGGCTCCCTGTTCCCTGACCCTAGAGCCCCATAAAGTAGTTTATGAGGCTTAAAGGTGATGACAGTTTCCCTTTAACTCTCTAAAGAGTTGAACGTTTTTGCCTAGTGGAAAATAAAACCGATAAAAGCAAATATGGATGCAAACACAGAGGACATACTACTGACACAAGAATGCAATTTCTTCTGTAATATTTCCATAAAGGTCAGATTACACAAAACGATTTATCCTTTGAATGAGCGAACGATGTCAGAGTTCGCTCATTCGCTCATGCAGCCTGCTTATACAGGTAGATACAGTGTTGGCTCGTTCAAATAGGAGATCGTTCAGTCATTTATATTTGAATGCGAACAACTGAACGATTGGTAATTAAACCCAATAGTTAGTGAACGAGACAACGATGATTTTTATGCCTGCATAGAATGATCGATCAACAAACAGCGAAAAATGTACCGTTTGTCGTTGGCTCGCATTCATACTGACCAATTATTGTTCACTTTTACTCATTTGAACAATTTTTTGAAAGAATCATTCCCTATAAAAGGGCCTTAATAAGGATTTGTATTCCGGATGTATACAAATGCGCCCCTGTGAAACTAGCCTTAGTGTACCAATTAATGTGTCAGGCACAGAAACCAAGCAGGTGATTTAATTCCAGACCTTCCATTGTCATTATGGGCCACACAGACTTTTGTGTTTGCCCCGGTCTTACTTTATAAATAATGCCATTTGTCAAATACACAATGATTGGTTAGAACCAACTCTGACATTTTACGGGTGAGTGCCCTTGTGCCACATTCCAGGACTCAGTCTATGCCAGTTACTGCAGACTGACATCACTGTAGAATGAATGCCAGTATAAACCAGTTCAAAGACAAAGCCTAACTATTTTACAGGTTCTTTAAATATTATAGTTTGAAAGGGAGTAATGAGTACGGCAGTTGTAAAGAAAATCGGAATGGCCCTCAGCTATGGCCACAATTCAGTTAATAACATGGTGATTTCCCAACATGCAATTCTCCAATACTTATATGCTTCAAGTCAAAACATCGCTTTTATGGTAGACATATTGCTTAATTTTCAGCTTTCGTGGTTTGCTAAATAATTTAAGGTCAATTTAGAATGCAAAGGCTACGGACATATTTGGGGAACAATTTTTTTTTTCACTTGAATGCATGTAGTTTGGCCTGACAATCTTTTTTAGTGATGGGCTTAATTAAAAAATTTAGCACCACTTGTCTTCTGCATCCTCTACATATCACTGTATACAGACACTACAGCCTACAGGTCCTTTAACACAGGATGACTGTCAGGCACTTAAGCACCTCAGCGAGAATCGCTCACACAGGAGCAATGATCGCTCAGTGAATGATGGCAGAAAATTGGCCCGGAGATCGCTTCCGTCCACCAGCTTCCATTCACAGTAAGCTAGCATTCATTCATGTTGAACGACTGCCTGCTTACATAGGCTGATTTCTGATTCTTATGCTTAAAAGGAATGATGAAGATAAGCTGACAAACTATTGTTCACCATTCAGTCACTGGCAGCACTTACACTGCATGATTATCGTTCAGATTCCCACGTTCCAGCAAGAATCTGAATGATAATTGTTCCATGTAAAAGGGCCCTAAGTCTGCAAAGGAGATATGTCAGTGAGGCTGGACTGCTGGCTGTGTTTTCAGCCTTGATCTCTCTCCTCCAGCACTTTTTATCAGCCAATTTATGACTACAACATAGAAACTTTTTTGTGGTCATACATTAGTAGTTAAGAACTCTCAGTAGAAGAGAGAACAGAGTGAAACTAAAGGCTCATTTACACACAAAGATAATTTTTCAAACGTTTGAAAAGTTGAAAGTTTTAAGGCCCATTTACACGCAAAGATGACTGCTCAAAATTTGTTCAAAAGATAGGGAGATTGACAGTTTCAGCAATCATTTCGCATATGCTGCTAATGGACACTAATGCCCATTGGCAGCTTATTACCTTCATTTGCATGTAAATTAGCCTCCAGGAGCTGTATGCAGAGAACAACAGGTGGTGTGTTCTCTGCATACAGCTCATTTATTCTGCTGCGGGGCTGCAAGCTGAATACAATGTAATCAGCGTTCCCGTGGAGAACACAGCGTGCGGTCCCTGCTATCAGCTCCCTGGCCGAACGATGGATTTTATGCTCACCTAAAAATCATCATTTAGCTGAAAAGTAAATGATGGTAGCATTTATACGCAACGATTATCGCTCAAAAGACATCATATGAGCGATAATTGTTGAATGTAGATGGGCCTTGAGCGATCCTTTTGCATAAAGTACTAATGGGCATTAATGCCTATTAGTTCTTTTTCAGCTTCATTTGCATGCAAATGAGCCTCCAGGAGCTGCTTACAGAACTCAGCAGGCAGTCTGAGCTCTGTAATTAGCTCCATTGTTCTGGCATGGGCTGCTAAGAGAACACAATGTTATCTCTAGCTCCCGTGAAGATAATAGCCTGTGGTCTGTTTTCTCACACCAACTGAACAGAGAATACAATGTTATCTCCTGCTTCTGTGGAGAACACAGCATGCCGTCTGAACAACGATTTTTTAAGCTCACCTAAAAAGCATCGTTCAGACGAAAGGTGCATGATGCTAGCATTTACATGCAATGATTATCGCTCATATGCCATTGTTTTACAGAAATTTTGAGCAATAATCATTGCGTGTAAATGGGCTTTAAAGAGAAGTGCCAAACAGCCATCCCTCAGACTGCTGCTCGACTATCACTCTTGTGCTTCTAGTCTAGTGGAACGATACTCCAAATACCGAGTGGCTATTATGTACAGGGCCTGATAGTCGCTTGGTTTTTAGTTTTGCTAAAAAACAAAGTTACTCCGATAAGTGAGCGATTTTTTACACAGGATGATTATGACCCAAATTCTCTGTCTCTAGTGGGGTAATAATTACCCTGCTTAATGGACCCTTTAACTCAAGATGATTTTTGGGCGTCCCACAGTTGTCTCAGCAATAGTTGCTCAGTGAATGGAGGCTGAGGGCACAGGAGATTGTTCAAGCTGCCAGCATCCTTTTACAGTAAACCGGCAGCCGTTCATAGATGACACCGGCTGATCGTTGTTTGATTTTTATGCCAGCAGAAAATGAGCGATGAATCAATCATTGTTAGTCGTTCATTTGCTGCCTGCATCTACGCTGAACAATTATTGTTCTGTTTCCAGCAAGAATCTGAACGATTATTGATCAGTGTAAAAGGGCCCTAAGTCATCAACCCAGGGGCGTAACTATAGGGGATGCAGTTGCACCCGGGCCCAGGAGCCTTAGGGGGCCCATAAGGCCTCTCTTCTCCATATAGGGAACCAAGTACTATGAGTAAAGCATTATAGTTGGGGGTCCTGTTACAAGTTTTGCATCGGGGCCCAGAAGCTTAGGGTTACGCCTCTGCATCAAACCATCTTCTCTGACACCCCCCCCCCCCCTACTAGACTGCAGTGTATTTGTAGAAGCTGCCCAAAATACATGCAATTGAGTGGAAAAAAGCCCCCAAAAATTGTCTTAGTCTTTAATTTAGCCCTAGCTCCCTTTAAGACATCCAGTAGTGCAAATACATTACATAATTCTCAATTCCCCGCCGCAAACCTGTAACAGGATGTGTGCGCATCTATATAAAATTAGCATGGGGCTCTCCTCAAGTCACATTTATGGACAGAAAATTCTTTATTAAAAAAATTAGTTTGAGTTATGTTGTAATAAAACTCGCATTTCAATGTTCATGACATAATCAAACCCAAACAACCGTTTTTCATTATAACTTTACTGTCTATTTTAATAAACATGAGAAGCCCTGAAATTTTTAATATCCTGCTGCTTAGGTATTTCCAAGAAACTTTCCAGCTTAGGTTTTAAACTTTATATTTGCATGATTTAGCCACTGCTTGCAAGAACTACAGTCCCGTCCCTCGTGGATTTACCCTCTACAAATCACAAGGATCTGCTTTTCTTGAACAAATGTTTCCAATGTGTCGGCAGAACATGTCGGTGCTGACACTACTTAAAATGCTCTATCTCGTTTTCACAGCAAACACAAGAATAAGACTCCAAAAGCATTGGAAAAGTATGGAAAACATACTTACAGTTCTTCAAGATCATGTAAGGAATGCAAGGTGCCAGCGGGCAGCTTGGTTATGTTGTTCATACTGAGATCACTGCCGAGAGAGAAGAGAAGTTGGATTCAGTAAAGTATGTAAAGAGCAACCTTTTCACCAACTTGGAACTCACATTATACTTACAAGCAGAGAAGTAACAATAGTTTTTTGGAAGGGCTGAATCACACGAGCGTATGAGTAAAACTGAGTGTATAATGCAGTGTTTTACCGTTGTGTGAGCGGCGCTTCGCTGCGTACGACAGGGGGTTTGGACTGTGCATGACAGCGTATCCCACGTACGCCGTCATGCACCACCTTCCTGGTTTCTTTTTCGAATTCCCCACTCTGTGGCTTAGCGACATTGCGATTAAACACCGAACAAACGTGATGTAATTGTCCATGTACGGTATTTATTATATAGCCCATATAGATAGAAAAAAAGGGCTCTGGCGCATGTAATATGTGGTAAAGTAGAACATGCTACGTTTTTTTATATGTATGTAGTATACACAATGTAGATACGCAAATATAATCCTTCCCGACTCCATAATGGCAGTCAGAATAATCCCTGGGTCAAAGTTTATGTTACCAAATGGCCCAGTTTACACCAACAGGAGTATAACAAGTAACCATGGGGGCACACAGCAAAATTTAGAATGGGACCCGTACTGACCCATTTTGAATATAAAACGTTTGCCATCATATTGGTCTACACTCTGTCAGAGATCTTTTAGTTATACACAGGCATAATGCAATGATATCACAGTACAGGGATAATGTAGGCAGTGACGTCACAGCAAGGAAAAGGCCGGGCTCACAAGACCAGGTCCAATATCCGCAGAAGAAGTCCTGCGAACGATCTCTCTCTCTCCCTCCTCCAAATTCCTGCTTTTGTATCTTGTCTCCTAGCAGCTTGCGAGCGAGGTAATGCCAAATGCATATGCACTGCGGATCATACGCATCCATAGAGATGAATGGAGCCCATCCACGTGGAATCCAATGGTAAAATAGAACATTCTGCGATTTCTCTTTTGCTCACGGAATACGAAGTTCCTACCCGCAAGTATGAGCAAAACTTCGAAAGTCCATGACTTTCAATGCCTACGTATTACCGTTCATGTGAGACCAGCCAAACATACATGGTAAGGTCACAGTAAAGCAATAATTAACCCAGTGAAGCTACAGCACAGGAAACACAAATATGTACAGTATAGGCGTAATTCCCGTACAGTAGAGGAATTACACAAATAATGATGTCGCAAGCTACAGCACGAACACAATGCACATACTGAGGACATGGGACCTAGATGATTCACATGATGGTTTGTAAGATGACATCACTGCACAAAACAACAAAAACACAAAGACATAGAGTGATGTCATAGCACTGGAATAATTCAGTGATGTCACAGTACAACAATAATGTAAAATGCGATGCTGCACAAAGACATAATGAACACATCAGGGGCAGAAAAGTAACCTTGGTGCTCCTGAGCAAGACTTGTAATGTGGCCCCATTCAGTCTTGTGCATAATCACATACATAAATGTCACGCTTCTGTCATGCTAGCAATTCCCAGTCCCTTAGAAAAACTCTTTCTAGCAGGCACCACACATTAGCACACAGAGTCTAGGGGGCGCCATTGTACAGAACTGTAACGGTTCGGAGGTCATGAGGTCATAGAGGTTTAATTTAGTACATATTAAAGTCTAGCCATCCCAACATTCACATAGAGAATCTTGCATATTAAAATGGAAACTAAATGGCCTTTTACATGGGGCAGTTATCGGGCCAGAATGATCATCTAGCATTCGAGTGTCCCATAATTTGCTGATCGGAACGTGCCTCCGATCACTCGACGATTAAGCAAATGCTCATTCGTTGGATGATCACATCTTTTATAAAGAGCAGAAAATCATTGTTGTCAGCAGCACATTCCACTGTGTAAATGGGGAGTGTGCTGCCGTCGATGCTGATACTCTATGGGGGTGAGCGATTATATGAATGATCGTCCACTATATAACAGAGTCTGAACTGGCTGATGTGCCGATATCCGTGATTGGCCCTCATCATCAGGAACGTGCTGCTTCATGGGAAAGGACCCTTATATTAACTAATATACTGTTTAGATAAAAAGAGATTACTCAATAAATACTTCATTAGAAAGTACAAGATGACAACCCTGTATCTCCAAGGTCTCTCTCAAGCAGAAATTATTATACTGAAGACAGAACTTCCCAGATGTGTCCAAGTTTTTCAGAAGGAGTTTAAAAAAACAGGCAAGGTATCGGACTGATAGAAAAAGAGTACAGCACTAAAGAGATCCTTGAAACTAATGACTTCTCAAAATTAAAGGTATCCAGCAAAAGCTATAAGCATTCACTGTCATTTACAGAAACCACTGCAGTCCTAAAACCGCTTGATGCTGCAATTTCTTAGTGGCCTTCCAGGACCCGCAGGCCAACGAGCTTTGCAGCCAATCAGCATCAGGAGCTGCTCTGCTTGTTGTTGGCCAGCTGTGTCTTACGATTTTCTTTGGACTCACAATAAGTTGCCAGCTTCCTTCTTCCACAACACATTGACTTTTGACAGCACTGGCTGCTAAGCTGGACCCTTTGTAGCCTGGACTATTTAAGTAAAATTGTGGCAGCGATCACTCCACTTTCTTACATAAACTGCATCACAGCAAGTGCTGCAGAGGCGTTGAGGTTGGGGGGCAAATTCTACCTTTACCTATAGGGTTTAGTGATTTCTATGTATAGTTCTGATCAATGCTCAAGGTACCAGTAGACACCCATTCAGGGAGGCATTCGATTACAGCAAGTCATATTTTCTCTAGACAAGCTGTAAACTGTGGCATCACTGTGACTTGTGCGATGCCTTCAATGGGAATTCCATCTTTCTTTCCAACAAGTGATCGTATATAGTGAATAGACTATTCATTTACAGGGGCCTAACTCATAAGTACATTCCTATACAACTGAAATGTAAAATAGGATGGATTTCCACATTTATCTCTTTCTTTTCTACAGATTTGTGTAAATTGCATTAAGTAGATGAAATGACCTATAAAATAGCAATGTAATGAGATAGTGCTGTGGAGAAAACTTCCTGATGGGGCTGCACAGTAGTTCCTGGCAAAAAAACGTCATGTCTACAGAACTCAATTGGGCCTGACATGGTTCCATGGATATAGCTTGTAGTTCTTTTCCAATTTATTGGAAAATTTCCCACAGTGTCTGCCTTGTAACAGAAGCAATAACTTCACGGCTCACACAAACCATTGTGATAAATCTCAGTAAAACGTGCTACTTTAACGGCGCTGCTTCCCTTATTAAATGTTTGTAGTGTATGCTCATAATGTGTCACGGTGATAGCTGCAGACACCATAAAATCTTTGTTAATAGGTAACTAATGAAAAATAATGCACT